>NW_028319909.1:4637500-5005000 GCF_062004578.1 Staurois parvus
CATTGGTATACAATCAACTGACTCGCTCCCACAATGCCAACAGGTAGGAAGGACACTCGGGTAAATTCTATGAAGCCTCAAGGGTGAGAGATTCTATGTAAAATCCTAAACTGAATCAGTCGATCCCTTGCCGAGTTGAAGGAAAGGGTATTCCCAAACATCCTCCCAGCCATAATCGTCAAGGTCCAACACCTCCTGCCACCTTTAGATAGCAGGGACTCCAATCCTTTATGTACAGAAGGCTGGAGGGCCTTATAGATTAATATCTATGAAGGAGAGTGGTTTGGTTAGATCAGGATTTCTCATTAGCTCCTCCAAGAAGAAGGAGAGTAGGATCATCAGAAAGGTCCCAAAGTGCTGAGAATAGGCATGGCGGAGCTGAATGTACCTGAATGGAGGAAAATTAGGAAAGTTAAACTGTACTTTAAGCTTTTCAAAGTGGTCCCATCCAGGGGCGGACTGACAACTCATGGGGCCCCCGGGCAATAGGGGATCATGAGCCCCTGTGTCCTTGCCCAAACTCAAAAAGCCTCTGAAAAAGGTACCAGGGGCATCACATGGAGCCCCCTACTGACCCCGGGTCCTCGGGCAGTTCCCGAGTTTCCAAATGGTCAGTCCGCCCCTGGTCCCATCACAAATGTGTTCCAGAGTTTTGGTACCCCTAACAGCCCAGATGGAGGGATCCAGCACAATCAGAATTTCAGATAGCATGTGAATGGGCCATAATGGAGTAACAGGGGACCAGCAAGGCATGGTATCTGTCCATTTGGATTAGCCAATAGCCAAGCTCTAACCACCACCTTCATAGAATGGGCTAAATCAACATTACTTAGTTTTAATCCTTTTTCTCCTAGCCTCCTTAAATAGGAAGGAAAGTAGGGCTTCCTCAGCTAAATACACCCTCCTATATGCATGCCTGAGCTAAGGGCAGATGGATTCCAGTAAATAAATGCTACATGAATCATCTGCCTTTACTCAAGATGGCCACGTCTAGAAATGCTAGGAGGTGTTTTTCAGAGAGATTTCTCAGCAAAATAAAGCATGGAGACATGGATGGATGGGGGAGTTTGCTTTGAATATTACAAAATGAATTGTATGGCACTTTTGGTTTGTGGTGCTCAGTTACAGTGTAGTTCCGCTTTTAGGCATTCACAAGCACAAATCAGTCGCAAATCTTAGAGGAACTTTAGTTGGTATTGGAAAAAGTAAATGTCAGCAACTACAAGTACAGTAGCTGCTGACTTTTAAAAACACACACTTACCAGTTCATGGAATCCATTCCTGTCTTCTGAGAACCAGGGGCGGACTGACCATTTGGAAACTCGGGCACTGCCCGAGGGCCCGGGGTCAGTAGGGGGCCCCATGAGATACCCCTGGTACCTTTTTCATAGGCTTTTTTGAGTTTGGGCAAGGACACAAGGGCCCCATGATCCCCTATTGCCCGGGGGCCCCATGAGTTGTCAGTCCGCCCCTGCTGAGAACCCAAAGTCTTCAGCTCTGTCTTTAGTCTTGTGCCGCGTACTTGGATTCTGGTGCTGACTGTGGCTCTCTGATTGGTCACAGCTAGCTCCCTGCTATACATGGGCCCAGTTAAGGGCCATCTGGGAGACTGGACCTGTAGCCTCTCCTGCAATGTGTGACATATATCCCAAGAGGCTGCAAGTGGACCAAGGTGAGGTCATCCTTGCCTAGGTGAGGGATAAGGAAATGAAAGCAAGTACCTGCTGAAAAAGCTACTTGCTTCCCCAAAAAAAAAAAAAAATTAAAAATCCAAATGGATATTGGGAAGGGTTAGGATTATTTAATGTCTCATTGTCTCATATGTGAGTAAAGGGCCACTTTGACATTCAGGGATAGAGGACTATAATGAGATAATAGATTTGACACATAAATTGTTCAGACTTAAGAGTCAATGCTTCTTCTCCACCCTCATACCTAACCAGGGGCGGACTGAGAACTCATGGGGCCCCCAGGCAATAGGGGATCATGGGGCCCCTGTGTCCTTGCCCAAACTCAAAAAAGCCTCTGAAAAAAGGTACCAAGGGCATCTCATGGGGCCCCCTAGTGACCCCGGGCCCTCGGGCGGTGCCCGAGGTTCCAAATGGTCAGTCCGCCCCTGTACCTAACATAAATAACCTAAAAGCCCCATTACTTTTTTTGTAACCTCCCTGGCGGTATTCCCGAGTGTAGCTCGGGGTAAAGTTTCAGTACCAGAAGTGGTAACCCCGAGCTACACTCGGGAATACTCCAGGATCCCTCCCGCACTTACCTTGTCCTGCGCTCCCGCGATGTCCCTCCTGCAGCATCCCCGGCCATCTCCTTCGGCCGATGCCGGCATCCATCTTCTGGGTTGCGTTCCCTGCGAGCGTCGGGACGTACGGGGGACGGAACCGGCGGGAAATTCAAAAATTTCAAAATTTGACATTCACTCAATACACTAAAATCTGATAATATTCCATTCCTGTATCAAACCATTTCACATACATTTTGTCCCGAGTGCTTTGTCCGGCGCCCTGCCTGCATTTTTACTGTTCTTTCTGCCTGGAAACTGAGAAACGTCCATGGCGTCCAAAAAGTGTCCCTTTAGGTCAAAAGCGGTTTTTAGACCGGCTAGAGAACAGCGATAGTAAATCAGAACCACTTGCAGAATTGAGTGATAATGATTCGTGGGGGAAATTCCTCATCAGACACTGAAAACGATTCTGCGACTGAGCTCAGCGATGTGCGAACTTGGCGCTCTATTTCACATTTCAGTGTCTTTGGTTTGATTATATTATTGAATTAAATTTATTATTATATTATTATTTTTTATGATTATTTATTATATTATAATTTATGATTTCGTGTTTCAAGTTTTATCATCCTCGGGATGTTTACTAGACTCTTGTTCGGACAGATTTCAGTGAGTTATTCCTAAGAATTACAGCCTACAATAAAAAAACAACATATTTCCATGCAAAATAATGTACCGCTTTGAGCACAGAAATATGGACATAATCAGACCGCTAGAGAGGTTAAATAATTGAAGTTCATTCATATAAAGGCAGAACAGAGTGGAATCAAATTAGCAACAAGCAAGATACACATAACTAGGATATTCAGTTCACGTATCCATGTCGTTTGAATCAACACTAGTCAGTTGTATAATCATGCACAAAGTTATTGACTAAGCTCAGGAGATTAAGTACAGAAATATGAGGCTGAGATAAGAAAAACAGCAGATCGCCCGCGTACACCACAGTTTTGAATATCTGATTGTTGATTTGGAAACCATGTACAGTATGGCCTCATTTTGCTGAACTAGCCTTATGAAGGGTTCAAGCGTGAGAGTAAAGAGAAGAGGAGAAAGGGGGCAGCAATGCCTCATTCCGTTTTTAATAGTTCCTGTTGCAGAGAAAGTTCCATCAACTTTAATCCTAGCCGCGGGGTTTTGATACAGTGCAGTGATCCAGCTCATCATGATAGGTTCCAGGCCAATATGTGCACAAGTGGCCCTCTCCGCATCCAGTAGTGTATTTAGATTTTGTGCTGCCCTAGGCAACACAAAAAGTTTGCGCCCCCCCCCTCCCCAATGAGGGAGCAAGAGAGTTCAATAAGTGTATGTATGTATATATGATTCTCTCTCCCTTTCTTTCTGTTCTCTCTCTCTTCCCCTCACTTTCTCCCCCCCTCTCTCCCTCTCCCCCCCTCTCTCTCCTCCCTCTTTCTCCCCCCTCTCTCTCTATCTCCCCCCCTCTTTCTCCCCCCTCCTCTCTCTCTCCCTCTCTCTCTCTCCTTCTCCCCCTTCTCTGTCTCTCCTTCTCCCCCCTTCTCTCTTTCTTTCTCTCTTCCTGTCAGGAATGGACTTGCCAGTAATGGTGGGACTCACCTGCCTTGTGGGCTGCAGTACCAGGGCTGGCCAGCGGGTGCTCCCAGCAATCAGAGACTCAACCCTGCAGCCAGCCAAACACCTGAAGTTGATTATACAGGTGTATTTAAGGGATGGCCAGACCTGCAGTCTCTGCCTTGGTGTGTGTTTTTCCTTGGCCCTGTATCTTGTTCCTGCATCCCTGTTCCTGTTCCTGTTCCTGTCCCTGTCCCTGTCTCTGTCTGATTTGTTGCTGACCCTGCCTGATCCGGACCTCTGCTGACTTCTCCTGTTTCATCCCTGGCTTGTGACCCCGACCATTCTCTGCCTGACCCCCTGTACCTACCTGCCCGATTGTTATTGACCCGGCTTGCCTGATGACGCTTGCATATTATGTACTGTTATCTGTGGGTGGTTAGGTTTGGTTCGTTTGCACTGTGTTATGTTTTAGTATTGCACTGTGTTTATGTTTGTATTGTTAGTCTTTAATAAATTATATTGTTTATAACTTATCTGAAGCCTGCGTTTCCCTGCGTCAGTCACATACCTCTGGTCACACCCCGGAGCCCTGACATTTCCTCTTTTTCTTTCTCTCTCTCTTCCTCCCTCTCTTTATCCCCCTCTCCCCTCTCTCCCCCCCTCTCTCTTCCCTCCCTCTCCCTCTTCCCTTTGTTTCCCCCCCCCCTTAGACCACACCCACCCCCCCCCCCTCTCCAAGGGCTGCAACAGGAAGGGAGGGGGGGAGGTGTGTGCAGTCCCGTACGATTTGTCGGTGATCAGTGTCAGTGTAATCTGCTGGATGACAGGAGGAAGAGCCCACAGAAGACAACACAGCTCACCTCTTCCGGGCTCTTTCATCGCTTCTCTCCCTGCTCCAGGCATTCCCCTGGTCCTGGCTTGTCAGCTGCTGGAGGGAGAGGTGCACGATCGTCGCTCTGCAACTGCCCTCCCCCACATCGATCTTCCTGCTGTCCGCTGCTGCTAAAAGGGTCCCTTCTTCGGGGGGAGGGCGGTGCCGCCCCCGTAAAAATTGCCGCCCTAGGCAAACGCCTTGTTTGCCTCGCAGTGGATACGCCACTGTCCACATCAGTAGAGAGGAGAAGGTCTTCAATATCTTTAGAACTGTTCTATGGATTAAGTTAAGGGCCTTGACAATGTTATCATGTGCCTCCCTGCCCGGCATAAAGCCGACTTGTTCTGGTCCTATGATAGCAGACAATAAAGGCCTGAGCCGATTATCTAATATTTTCGCAAGCAATTTATGTCGTGTTAAGGAGAGAGATTGGTCTGTAACTTGTACGTTCAGCAGGATCCTTGTCCTTTTTGGGAATGACAGAAAAAGAAGGCGGTATAGGTTGTGGTGTACTCAGAGAGTTAAATTTCTGAAGTAAAGCTGATGGAAGTAAGGTGCTAAAGACCTTATAATATTGTGACGTAAGGCCATCTGGGCCGGGATTTTTCCCTGTTTTAGGTTTTTAATAGCGTTAGCCAATTCTGTTTCTTCAATGGTGCGTTCTAGTAGTTTGGCGTTAGTGAAGGTAGTTTACTTTTCTTAAAAAAAACATTGATTAAATCAATTTTTTCTCCCTTACGGTCTTTAGGAGTGTGGATGGGAGGAAGATTGTATAGAGTAGTGTAATGTTGATGGAATAAGGAAGCAATTGCTTTGCTATCATGTTCTAAAAGTACCTTTTGTGCTTCTGACTCATTTAGTTTAGACTCCCGTAAAACTTTGGCCAGGAAATGCCCGCTTTTATTTGCACCCTCATAATAAATTAGTTTTTTAAAGAATAAGGAATGCTTATAGTTGGTGTCAAGGATGGCTTGGAGTTCCAGTCGAGCCTTCTGCAGGCTATAAAGACGCCGGGGGAGGACATTTTACAGTTGCAAGAAAAAGTATGTGAACCCCTTGGGATTATGTGGAGTTTTGCATGAATTGGGCATAAAATGTGCTCTGAACGTCATCTAAGTCACAACAATAGAAGAACACAGTCTGCTGAACATAATACTACACAAACATTAGATGTTGCCATGGTTTAATTGCACATAACATGTAAACATTCACAGTGCAGGGAGGAAAAAGTATGTGAGGCCCTAGCTTAATGACTTCTCCCAGAGCTAATTGGAGCCAGGAGTGAGCCAACCTTGACTCCAATCAGTGTGATGATATTGGATGTGTTGCTGACAGCTGTCCTGCCCTTAAAAAACACACACCTGTTTTGGGTTTACTGGTTTCAAGAAGCACTGTCTGATGTGAACCATGCCTTGCAGAAAAGAGCTCTCAGAAGACCTATGATCAAGAATTGTTGACTTGCATGAAGCTGGAAAAGGTTACAAAAGTATCTCCAAAAGCCTTGATGTTCATGTGTCCATGGTAAGACAGACTGTCTACAAATGGAGAAAGTTTAGCACTGTTGCTACTCTCCCTAGGCGTGGTCGTCCTGTAAAAATGACTGCAAGAGCACAGCGCAGAATGCTGCAGGAGGTAAAGAAGAATCCCAGAGTGTCAGCTAAAGACCTACAGAAATCTCTGGCACATGCTAACATTTTTGTCTACATCTACAATAAGGAAAACATTAAACAAGAATGGAGTACATGGGAGGACACCACGGAGGAAGCCATTGCTGTCCAAAAAGAATATTGCAGCACGTTTGAAGTTTGCAAAAGAGCACCTGGATGTTCCACAGCACTACTGGCAAAATATACTGTGGACAGATGAAACCAAGATTGAGTTGTTTGGGAAGAACACACAACACTATGTGTCGAGAAAAAAAGGCACAGCACACCAACATCAAAACCTCATCCACACTGTAAAACATGGCAGAGGGAGCATCATGGTTTGGGGCTGCTTTGCGGCCTCAGGGCCTGGACGGATTGTTGTCATTGATGGGAAAATGAATTCCAGAGTTTATCAAGACATTATGTTCACCAGACTGTGTTCTTCTATTGTTGTGACTTAGATGACGTTCAGAGCACATTTTATGCCCAATTCATGCAAAACTCCACGTAATCCCAAGGGGTTCACTTACTTTTTCTTGCAACTGTATGTTGGCATTCTAGTTTCGCTATCATTGTAGCAATTTCTGCAATTTTCCTAGTTTGTTCCCTTTTCCGTCTGGCGCCCCATTTAATAAACTCTCCACTAACAACACATTTGTGTGCCTCCCATACGTTAAGGGAGGTATCCGTAACCTTATTGATATCACAATATTGCTTAATAACATTGGTAATGTCATTCAGGGTTTCTACGTCAGTTAATAAAGTCGGATTAAGTCTCCAGTTATACGTCTTATCTGCCTGATCTGGGAGCATCATATTAAGTGACATTAGGGAGTGGTCTGAAAAGGATTGTATCCCATTCTTTGCGTCCGTAATGAAGGGGAGATCCCTTCGTGAAATGAAAAAATTATTATTTTAATCAATTATAATCAATCCTTGCGTACCACTTGTGTGGTGGGGAATAGCAAGTGTAATCCTGACCCGTGGGGTTAAGTGATCTCCAAGCGTCAATCAATAAGAGAGACCTTAAAAGAAGTTTAACCTTTTTAAGATTTCTATTTGCAATACAGGTTGTCCTTATGGATGCATCACAAGTAGGGTTGAATGGAATGTTAAAAATCTCCACCCAGTATCAAGCAGCCAGCTGCAAATCCCTTAAACTCATCAACAATTTGCTGGCAAAAGGAGATGTGTGCTGAGTTGGGGAAATAAACATTGGCTAAGGTGATTGGTTTACCTGCACAGGAACCTTTCAAGAAAACGTATCTGCCCTCCAGATCAGTTGACTGTTCTTTGATTGATATATGTGCTTCCTTACTAATCAATATGGTGACTCCCTTAGTCTTGGCCAGGTCATTAATGGAGTGGTAGGCTTTTGAGAAGTATTTACTCGATAATTTAGGAATCTGTCCAGTTTTAACATGAGTTTCTTGCAAAAACACTATGGAAGGCTTGGCTTTATCAAGCTTGCGCAACAGTTGAGAACGCTTCTTAGGTACATTAATCCTCTGACATTATGAGAAATGATCAAAGGGTTTTTCCCTAAAGGTGAGTAAGTCATGATCATATCTTAAAAATACTGCAGAGGATGCATGAGTTAGAGTCGTACAAAACAAATATAACAAGTAGGATCTTATCTACAGTATCTCCCAGAAGTGAGTCCACCCCTCACATTTTGGTAAATATTTGATTCTATCTTTTTATGTGACAACACTGAAGAAATGACACTTTGCTACAATGTGACGTAGTGAGTGTACAGCTTGTAAAAAATGTAAATTTGCTGTCCCCTCAAAATAACTCAACACACCACCATTAATGTCTAAACCGCTTGCAACAAAAGTTGAAGACATAACCAGGGGCGGACTGACAACTCATGGGGCCCCCGGGCAATAGGGGATCATGGGGCCCCTGTGCCCTTGCCCAAACTCAAAAAAGCCTATGAAAAAGGTACCAGGGGCATCTCATGGGGCCCCCTACTAACCCCGGGCCCTCGGGCAGTGCCCGAGTTTCCAAATGGTCAGTCCGCCCCTGGACATAACATCAAACAACCAGGACAAAAACATATCAGGGGAAATTAACCAAATGCACGGAAAACCTCCCCCAGTGTGTGGTCCGGCAGTGCCCTCTCCATTCTGGTTTAACTATGGACAGAATAGAGCACTAAGAGAAATATAGGGGAGAGAGAAGATAGAATTGACTAAATACAGTCATGTATCCTCCAAATCTTCTCTAACTCTTAACTGATTTCGGTAAAGAAAAGTTTGAGTTTGGTCCGGCCTGCTTTTGATGCTTGTTTTTTCTTTGCTGTGGCTTAGATGGAGTTTGCGGTGGAGTAGACATGGTAGTAGATACAGCTGCGGGAAGCCAAAATGCCTCATAGCATTCTGGTAATTCCACGAATGGAATTTGCAGGTCATCACAAAAACCCTGTGCTTCAGTGGGCAGTCTAAACAGACAATGTTTGCCATTTCGGGTCGCCTTTAAAGCAAAAGGAAACCGCCATCTGTAAGGGATCCCTTTTTTGTCAGTAGAGGGCGTAGTGCTCTTCTGTTTTTCAAAGTAATGGGGGACAAGTCCTGAAAGAGGGTGAGTTCATCACCATTAAAAGTGATGAGATCATTCTGTCTAGCTTTCCTGAGGATTTCTTCCTTCAATGGGAAATTAGTAATACAGCAGACAATGGGATTATCCACCCCTCTTGGCCTAAGGCAGGGGTGGGCAACTGTGGACTTCCAGTTGTTGTAGAACGACAATTCCCATGAGGCATTGCAAAACTGACAGTTACAAGCATGACTCCCAAAGGCAGAGGCATGATGGGACTTGTCGTTCACCAACAGCTGGAGGGCCACAGTTGCCCACCCCTGGCCTAAGGGCTTTATGTGCTCTATCAAAATCAATGGCAGTGTCCACAGGCCATTCTAGAAAGTTGTTAACCTCCTTGGCGGTATAATTCTTTCCAATTTTTTGTGCTGAAAGCGGTACCATTTTTTTGCATGGAAATATGTTGTTTTTTTATTGTAGGCTGTAATTTTTAGGAATAACTCACTGAAATCTGTACGAACAAGAGTCTAGTAAACATCCCGGGGATGATAAAACTTGAAACACGAAATCATAAATTATAATTTAATAAATAATCATAAAAAATAATAATATAATAATAATAAATTTAATTCAATAATATAATCAAACCAAAAACACTGAAATTTGAAATACAGAGGCAAATTCGCACATCGCTGAGCAAAGTCGCAAAATCGTTTTCAGTGTCTGATGAGGAATTTCCCCCACGAATCATTATCACTCAATCCTGCAAGTGGTTCTGGTTTACTATCGCTGTTCTAAAACCGCTTTTGACGTAAAGGGACGCTTTTTGGATGCCATGGACTTTTCTAAGTTTCCAGGCAGAAAGAACAGTCAAAAGGCAGGCAGGGCGCCGGACAAAGCACTCGGGACAAAATATACGTGAAATGCATTGAAACAGCAATGACAGCAAAAATGAAATTTTTTAAAAATTTCAAATTTCCCGCCGGTTCCAGCGCCCGTATGTCCCGACGTCACAGGGACCGGAACACAGAAGCCGGATGCCGGCATCGGCCGGAGAACGCTGCAGGGGACACATCGCAGGAGTGAAGGACAAGGTAAGTGCTGCAGGGACTCCCAGAGCAACGCCGCATGGTAAGCCCGAGTGTAGCTTGGGGTTACCGCTCTTGGTACTGAAATTTTACCCCGAGCTACACTCGGGAATACCGCCAGGGAGGTTAAAGATGGATTGTAAAGCCTACATAAGTTACTCAGGGACACCTCTTACTCTGATGTTGTTCCGTCTCCCTCTGTTATCTAAATCCTCAAGGTGGTGATTCACATTGATCAGATGTGTGGCATGTGTTTCAGAAACTTTTTCTAATCTGGAAATCGCCCTGTCCCTGTGTGTGCCAGCTTTCTGCAATGTTGTCAGTTGCTCAGAGAGATTCAAGAGATCTTCCTTTAAATCAGTGATTGCTGTAGTGAACAATCTCTTAAGATCTGCAGTGATCTGTGTCATCTCAGAATATATGAGCTGTGGATCGGAGTGAGTGTCCTCTCTTACCATATCCTCAGAAGCTGTCAGGGACTCCTCACTGTGAGCCTCCTCATGGTGTATAGGCGCCATCTTGCCCCCTACAGGGCGGCTCCTCTGTGTGCCTCTGCTTTGAAAAAGTTCCTGGATCTGGCGTGCCGAGGACCCAGAATTCGAGTGGTGTGGACGATTGTGGGTTGTGGGCTTAACAATCCTGCCCATTGTCACCCTGCTGTGTAACCGTTAAGTGGCTCTGAAACTGACCTCTCCCCGGAGCGCTATCAGTGCTGCCATGCCCCCCAATTACACACGCCCCCCCAATTACTTACCTAAAGCTCTATTCACATGTCTACATGACCACCCTAAAATGACATGGGCCCTCAAAGAGAGGTAAACACTCCTTCTCCACCCCCATACCTAATCTAAATAACCTAAAAGCCCCAATTAGTTACCTAAAGCTCCATTCACATGCCTACATCACCACCCTAAAAAATCATGGGCCCTCACAGAGAGGTCAATGCTCCTTCTCCATCTCCTGTACCAAATATAAAAAATCTAAAAGCCCCAATTACTTACCTAAAGCTCTATTCACATGCCTACATGACCACCCTAAAAAGTCATGGGCCCTCACAGAGAAGTCAATGCTCCTTCTCCACCCCTGTACCTAATCTAAATAACCTAAAAGCCCAATTAGTTGCCTAAAGCTCTTTTCACATGTCTACATTACCACCCTAAAAACTCATGGTCCCTCACACAGAGGTCAACACTCCTTCTCCAACACTCCTTCTCCATCCCCTGTACCTAATCTAAATAACCTAAAAGCCTCAATTCCTTGCCTAGAGCTCTATTCACATGCCTACCTGACCACCCTAAAAAGTCATGGACCCTCACAGAGAGGTCAATGCTCCTTCTCCATCTCCTGTACCAAATATAAAAAATCTAAAAGCCCCAATTACTTACCTAAAGCTCTATTCACATGTCTACCTGACCACCCTAAAAAGTCACGGACCCTCACAGAGAGGTCAATGCTCCTTCTCCATCTCCTGTACCAGATATAAAAAATATAAAAGCCCCAATTACTTACCTAAAGCTCTATTCACATGCCTACCTGACCACCCTAAAAAGTCAGGGACCCTCACAGAGAGGTCAATGCTCCTTCTCCATCCCCTGTACGAAATCTAAATAACCTAAAAGCCCTAATTACTTACATAAAGCTCTATTCACATGACACGTGAATCCTCTGCTGTTCTGTAATGTTGAAGACCCCAAACTGTGGTGCCCATGACTGTTTAGGGTGGCCATGTAGGTAATGGCAATTGGCTGCACAGATCACAGGGTCCTCACATGGCCCTGATCATTAAAACATGTAGTCCCCATGAGAAGTGGACACCAGATTGATTGGCTGAGCAGCAGAGATCAAAGAGGGGATTTTTTTGCTTACTGGTTGCTGCCAACAGAGGTGTCATGGATGCTCACAGGTGAGTTTTTTTGGGTTGTAGGTGCTTTGTTTTTTTTCTGGAGACGGGCTTTAAATGTCTATGTAAGTATTTTATCTAAGAAAACTCTATATCCTTTATATAGGGGAATGTCAGAAAAAGTAGAGAAGCCCAAAATGTCCAGGCTATGGCCAAGCTGAATTCTATGTATTTTTGGAATATATTAAATATTATATGTTTAAGTGTGGGTCCAGTACGGCCAAAGTACAGGTTCACTTTAAATCCTGTTGTCTAGAAAGTCTTACACAATGCCGTATGAGTCTTGTTTTGCCATATGGTGTTTATGTGTATATTGTTTTACAAGCCCATGGGGGATGTCAGTCCATGCTTTTGTTTTACTCTATTTTATATTCACACTTTAGATAAGAAGACACCTGTAGTTTTCCAGGTTGAAATTTCATAGTAGAATGGCACAGCGAGTCTATGAATGTTTTATATACTAGCTATATTTGTCTAGTAGTATATTTATTTACGTATTTATTTCAGGTACTTATATAGTGCTGTCAATTTACACAGCGCTTTACATATATATTGTACATTCACATCAGTCCCTAACCCTCAAGGGGTGTACAATCTAAGGTCCCTAACCCTCAAGGGGTGTACAATCTAAGGTCCCTAACCCTCAAGGGGTGTACAATTCATGTATATAGTCACATATTCAACTTATTTTGTAATCCTGAAGACATGTCTATGAAGATTCTCATTTATCCAGGTCAAGGCAGGCTCACGGATAAGGGGGTACCACCAGTCCCCCTGGAAGGGGCCCAGGCCAGCAAGGGGACCCAGGCAACTGGGTGAATTAGATGTGGGCAGGGAGGGTGATTGGCACAGTGCGGAGGGGGGGGGGATTACTGGAACCAATCCCCTGTATGGCCCTCTCTGCTGCAGCTGAAGGCTGGTGGCGTCTTCTCCTCTGCCTTGCTCTGGCTTTAAGGTGCAGCAGAGAGAGCCATACAGGGGATTGGTTCCAGTAACTGCCCCCCCCCGCCACACCCATCACCCTCCCTGTGCACCATATGTTTCTCCCTGATGCCCAGGCCATCCTGTGTGCCCTCACGCCCACAGTGGTGCCAGCTTCCCTTTCCTGTCCACCATTCTATTCCTGACTTCTGTACTCAGGGCCATGGATAAGGGGGTACCACTAGTCCTCCTGTATGGGGCCCAGGCCCACAGGGGGGCCCAGGCAACTGGGTGAATTGAATGTGGGCAGGGATGGTGATCGACACGACGGGGACAGTTACTGGATCTGATCCCCTGTATGAAGCTGGCTTCTTCTCTCCCTCCCTTTGGCTTTCAGCTGCTGCAGAGGGAGCCATATAGGGGATCGGTTCCAATAACTGTCCCTCTCCCCTGCTGCCCCATCACCCTTCCTGTGCACCATACATTTCCCCCTTCTGCCCAGGCCCCCCTGTATGACCCCATATCTGCAGTTCTGCCAGCTTCCCTCCTCTCCTTCCCACAGGCAGCTGCAAGCACACAATAGGATCCTTCAGGATGGAGAGTGGGGGAAGGGTCCAGTAAATATGTCACATTTACTAGCCCCTTCCTTTCCTGAATGAACACAATGAGTATTAAGTACCAATCACTCACTGTGTTCATTCATAACAGAACCATAGTAAACTGTGTTTTTTTGGGGAGAGAGGGGGCCTGTAAGATTGGCTGCATGGGGCCCCCGTGGTTTTTAACTGCAGTCCTGCATCATGGTATATCTAGTAGTAGTTAGTCGCATTCAGCTGTACTTATGATGTAATGTTAACCCTTTGAGGACCAAGGGACGTATTTGTCCCATGTTTTTAATTGCCTGTATCATTAAGAACTTAAAATACTTTTTTTTTTTGGTTTGAGTCAAAATATTAGTTCTTATCAACAAATGGATCTGGTTTTTTGCCAATTATTTCATGAAATGGCTTAGTTACAGCAACTGAAGGGTACGAACTTTAAAAACGAAAATTGATTCTTTTGGCGTTCCATAATCTTATGGTCCTCAAGACATTTCATAGCTTCTCTAAGTCACTTCTTCAGGTCTAATGCGTGTCAGGAACATACCCCGGCATTTGTATCCATACAGGTAACATCGGCACATTAATCCAATCACCATGGAAAGAGCAGATGTTATTTTCTAAGTCAGCCTTTTTTGACCATGGTGCCTTCAGGATTCTTCAGGGGTGCCTTAGCAATATGCCTTAAAAATTACCCGAAAAGTGTATACAAGCCAGCAGGTAGATACTTTTAGTTACAAAAAGCAAGCACATGAGTGACGTCATCCTGCACTGGCCAATCAAGACAGTTGAAGACCAGCACCCAGAAGAAACTGGGGAAAGATGCCGGTGCAGGTTTTCATTGTGCACCATTACAACAGCCAGTGGTATCATCAGTTGATAAGGAGGACATAGGGTGCCTGCACAGCATTCTTGTTTGCCCTTATCTGCCCCTCTCCGTCAGCATTGGGGTCATGTCAAGGAGAAGAGAAACAGTGGAATACTAGTCAGTAACAGCGTGCAAAATGTGTATTTGCTTTGGAAGACTAAAGTAGCCCATCAATGAATCTGTTTTTTTCACCACATTGTCCATACATGGGTCAAAATTTGGCTGGACCTTGCTGAACTGGCCAAATTTCAATCCATGTATGGCTACTCTAAATCATCCTACATGTGGATGTTTCTGCATTATGTAAAACTATTGTACATATTAGAATGGGGTGCCTTGAGATTTTGAATAATTTTAAAAGGGTGCCTTGACAGAGGAAAGGTTTAGAAACACTGGTGTAAGCAAAGGTTTGGAGAAATCAAAATTGTGGAACCTCTTTGGTACTCGTTCCTACTCTTGGTGTCAAGAAGGCTCCATAAATGTTGATCCTTTGATTACATGGCAAGAAGCATGAAAGAGGTCATCTACATCAAAATCTAAAACCCATCAGTGACAGGGGTGGAGGCCTTCAAACCACCTGTCTTCCACCTATAATGTTGTTCTACCATCTTCACTCTTGGACAGTACAATCTGCCTTACCATGGTGTTGATGCTACCTGTGTGGATATAAATGTAGGGGTATGTTCCTGACACTCGTTAGAACTGAACAAGGGGCTCGCAGAAGCTATGAAACATCTTCAACATTACACAACATCCAGTTGTATGTGAGTAACCACTAGAAGACACCTTCTTCCCTTCATCGTGGAAGGGCAGATGTTGATTGTCCAAGAACAGGATAGGAGGGGTGAAAGTTGTGAATCCAGCCTGTTCTAGTTACATTGTAACGGAACCGGACCCCGACTGCGCTAGGGTATTTCCGTTAGATTCCCGCTTCCCTGTCCGAACACCATCCACGGACCCCACTGCTGGCCATACAGGACGAGTTAGCACCAGGCTTCTTAGCCCTTTGAGGACCAAGGGACGTATTTGTCCCATGTTTTTAATTGCGTGTATCATCTGATTAAGAACTTAAAACTTTTTTTTTTTTTGGTTTGAGTCAAAATATTAGTTCTTATCAACAAACAACAAATGGATCTAGCTTTTTGCCAATTATTTCATGAAATGGCTTAGTTACAGCAACTGAAGTGTACAAACTTAAAAAACAAAAAAATTGATTCTTTTGGCGTTCCAAAATCTTATGGTCCTCAAAGGGTTAAGACAGGAAGTGGACTGCTTTATTTTAACACAAAAACAATATATATATACAGGGCGGGGAAATACACCCAGTAACAGGAAACACATCAGCAGGCCGTCCCATCAGGGGAAGGGCTGCCGGAAACACCCCCCACCAAACCAAGACACACAATAGAACAATGGGATGCAGCACATAACAGTGAACAATGGACAACCCCCATACCAACACACAAACATTACATCCCATAATAGTTTGCTAGAACAATGGGATGCAGCCGCATGGCAGAGAACAATGAACAACCCCCATATCAATATTAGAACATTTCACCCTGTACCCCTAACAGGCACAGGGTGCCTTACACATAAGAGGAACATGGGGAGATGACACAGCGGTCCCCCCACCCCAAAAGTCTCTCCCGTTACATACATAATCCCATCCTTGGTGTCAAGACAACTTCATAAATGTTAATCCTTCGGTTTACACAACAGAAGGTGTGAATTTTTGTCAAAACGTCAGGATAAAGATGTCACTGATGTTGTATTCCTTTCCTAAAATAAAAATAAATTAAGCTTTACACTTTAAAATGGGAACCCTGTTATTAGTTTTCTTGCAGAGGTCATCACTGACCATGAAATTCTCTGGTTGATCATTGACCATGGGACTGAAGAGAGGTCTAAAGGACCCTTTTGTCAGTTAATTATTTTTCTGTCAAGTAAGCCTTAAGCCTGGACTCACTGACACTTCACTAAATGATTTTCTGGAACTCCTGCTAATAATTGCTATACTGTATCTACAACTTACAGTAGATTAGTGTGATGGTCAGCGAGGAGAGTGCTATTTACATTTGTAGTCAGACGAAAGAATCTCCTCTCACACAGATAGCTAAAAAAGATCATTGGTGTCCATGGTTACTTTTCTGAAAAGCAGAAATTGCTCAGTGCTCCTGGACCTTGAAGAAGGGGATACTCCCCGAAAGCTTGCCCTCAAAATTGTATGTTAGTGCAAATAAAAAAAGTATAACGGACAGTACTCTACTGTTTCAGTGCTCAAAGAACCCCTAGCAACCTCTAGAGATACCCTAGGGTTCCATGGAATCCTGGCTGAGAAAGCCTGCATTAATCTAACCACTATTATTATACAGGATTTATATGGCGCCAACGGTTTGCTCAGCGCTTTACAATATAATGGGAGACAATAGAGCAACAATACAGTTCAATACAAGAGGGATTTGAGGGCCCTGCTCCCTGGAGCTTACAATCTAGGAGGGAGGGGCTAGTGGTACAAAAGGTAGTAACTGTGGGGGATGGACTGGTAGGAGGAATAGAAGATTCCATTATTAGCTGAGGGCAGGATAGGCTTCCCTGAAGAGATAGGTTTTCAGAGATCGCCTAAAAGTGAGCAGAGTAGGTGATAGTCTGATAAATTTAGGTAGAGAGTTCCACAGGATGGGGGAAGCTCTGGAGAAGTCCTGGAGACAAGCATGGGAGGAGGAGACAAGGGAGCTAGAGAGCAGGAGGTCTTGCGAGGAGCGGAGAGTACGGTTTGGGTGATATTTAGAGACAAGAGCATTGAAGTAATTTGGGGCAGAGTTATTAATGGCTTTATACGTCATTGTTAATGTTTTGAATTTTATCCATTGGGCAATGGGAAGCCAGTGGAGGGATTGGCAGAAAGGGGTGGAGGACACTGAGTGGAGGCCAGTGGAGGGATTGGCAGAGAGGGATGGAGGATACTGTGTGGAGGCCAGTGGAGGGATTGGCAGAGAGGGATGGAGGACATTGAGTGGAGGCCAGTGGAGGGATTGGCAGAGAGGGGTGGAGGTCAGTGGAGGGATTGGCAGAGAGGGATGGAGGACACTGAGTGGAGGCCAGTGGAGGGATTGGCAGAGATGGGTGGAGGTCAGTGGAGGGATTGGCAGAGAGGGATGGAGGACACTGAGTGGAGGCCAGTGGAGGGATTGGCAGAGAGGGATGGAGGACACTGAGTGGAGGCCAGTGGAGGGATTGGCAGAGAGGGATGGAGACCAGTGGAGGGATTGGCAGAGAGGGGTGGCAGATACAGAACGATTAGTAAGATGGATAAGTCTGGCAGCAGCATTCATGATAGACTAAAGAGGGGATAGCCTGCGATGAGGTCGGCCAATGAGGAGGGAGCTGCAATAGCCAAGGCGTGATATGAAAAGGGAGTGAATAAGTTACCACTATGGAATGTGTCAAGGAAAAACAATAGAATCAGATAAAATAAAATAGAAAGAATATAATCATCTTCAAATTCAAATAGAATAAAATAGAAATGAGAAGAAAAGAGAAGAAGCATCAGACTGATAAGCTCATGTCTCCGCACTTTCCTGCTGCTGATTAGTACTTGACCACTGCTGCACCACTGATTGGCTCATTGCGCTGCTTCCCTCTCTCCTTGTCTGAGCTCTGCTGTAGAGGGCTTATACCAAATTCAATTCAGACACTAACACTGGTCACATTTAATGTATTAACCACTTCAAATCCGGACACCCTCACCCCCTTCCTATCCAGGACAATTTTCAGCTTTCAGTGCTGTCGCACTTTAAATGACAATTGCGCGGTCATGCAACACTGTACCCATATGAATTTTTTAGCCTTTTTTATGAGACAGATAAAACTTTATTTTGGTAGTATTTATTCACCACTGGGATTTTTTTTTTTTTGCTATATAAACGAAAATGTCCAAAAATTTTGAAAATAAGTGTTTTTCTTATAAAATTTTGCAAATAAATAATCTTTCTTAATAAATCTTGGGCAAAATTTATTCAGTTATCTTTTTAGTAAAAAAAAAAAAAACCCAAATTAGTTTATAACCAAAAATTATAATTTAAATTTTTTTTTTTTATATTTTTTTATATTATTATTTGTGTTTTTTAACATACTGTCACCCTAGCAGTACAGTGACACCATAGTGACACTGTACTACTTGTGGAGGGTGATGAAGATTTTTTTTTTTTACGCTGATTGCTTTTACACCCATAAAGGCTGTAAAAGCAATCATTTCTCCTTCTCTCTGGCTGAATTCTTGCAGCCATTGAGCAATACTGTGAGAGCTGTGATTGGTCACAGCTTGTCACATGGTTCAAGGCTGTTGTGAATAGCCCTGTACCATGTGATCTCTGTGATCATTCACACGTAGTAAGCAATGATGTCAGAAGTCACATCTTGCTTACTACTATTCATGTGATCACTGATTGGCCAATCAGTGATCACATGATCGGGACCTCACACAGAGGTCCCATACAGCAATATCGTGTTCCACTGTGTCTGGAGGATTGCGGTGCCGCACGCTCCCAGGGAAAATGGCGGGCACCGTTTATAAACGGCAACCTGCCCCTGGACTGCCACCATCTGGCCGTTTATATACAGCAGCCGGACGGCAAGTGGTTAATGAATACAGAGCCGATTTATGTCTTTTAGGTCTGCCCAGTGTTCAGCTTTGGGCATGCAGAGTCATATTGGGGTGGGAGCTTGTCCGGGACAGAATGAGCGGGATTTCTGCTCTGGGCTACCTGTGAGATTTGTGAATTGCACGTAGACATACATGACACCTATTAAAACGTTAGAAGTCTCCAGTGACTCGATGTTAAAGGAGCCTGGTGAGTGTGAATGGGCGCATTGTGTGCCATGGAAATTGGTCAGGTTTCTGCAGCCTCAGGCTGCCGCAGGGGAAATTAGGTCATTGGTTCTGCAAATAAAGTTTCCAATTTCAAAAGAAATCCCAGACCAGTAGTCAGAGGAGGACGGGGAGAACGTGTTGCCCAAGTCAGGAATGTTTAGCAGCAAGGTGTGAGGAATACCGAACTACACGGCTCAGAGAAATGAAAGGAAGACTTTGAAAACACATCAGATCTCAATGGGGAAAATCTCCTGCTGGATCTCTATACTGACATGGACGGGGTAATGTGATAGGAATGTAAGGTTGCCCCATCGTTTGATGGAAATGAAAATGATCGACCTACAGAGGACTGAATTCAAAGACACCCCAAAAATCAAAGATAGAAAATGATGCAGCAGGCGAGTCCATTTTGCTGAAATGTCATCGCAGCAACTCAGAATGGTCCTCAGTAGTTTGTATGGCCCCCATGTGCTTGTATGCATGTCTGACAATGTCGGGGGAGGCTCCTAATGAGACCACGGATGGTGTCCTGAGGTATTTACTCCCAGATCTGGACCAGGGCATCACTGAGCTCCTGGACAGTCTGAGGTGCAACCTGGCGGGGTCAGATGGACTGAAACATGATATCCCAGAGGTGTTCTATTGGATTTAGGTCAGGCGAGCGGAGGAGCCATTCTATGGTATCAATTCCTTCATCCTCCAAGAACTGCCTGCATACTCTCACCACATGAGGCCGGGCATTGTCGTGTACCAGGAGGAATCCAGGACTCACTGTACCAGGAGGAACCCAGGACTCACTGTACCAGGAGGAACCCAGGACCCACTGCACAAGGAGGAACCCAGGACCCACTGCACCAGGAGGAGCCCAGGACCCACTGCACCAGTATAGGGTCTGACAATGGGTTCAAGGATTTCATCCTGATACCTAATGGCAGTCAGGGTGCCATTGTCTAGCCTGTAGAGGTCTGTGTGTCCCTCCATGGATATGCCTCCCCAGACCATCACTGACCCACCACCACAACGGTCATGCTGAACCATGTTACAGACAGCATAATGTTCTCCACGGCCTCTCCAGACCCTTTCACGTCTGTCACATGTGCTCAGGGTGAACCTGTTCTCATCTTTGAAAAGGCGCCAGTGGTGGACCTGTAAATTCTGGTGTTCAATGGCAAATGCCAATCGAGCTCTATGGTACCAGGCAATGAGCACAGGGCCCACTAGAGGACGTCGGGCCACCCTCATGAAGTCGGTTTCTGATTGTTTGGTCAGAGACATTCACACCAGTGGCCTGCTGGAGGTCATTTTGTAGGGCTCTGGCAGTGCTCATCCTGTTCCTCCTTACACAAAGTCGCAGATACCGGTCCTGCTGACGGGTTAAGGACCTTCTACAGCCCTGTCCAGGTCTCCTAGAGTAACTGCCTGTCTCCTGGAATCTCCTCCATGCTCTTGAGACTGTGCTGGGAGACACAGCAAACCTTCTGGCAATGGCACGTATTGATGTGCCATCCTGGAGGAGTTGGACTGCTTGTGCATCCTCTGTAGGGTCCAGGTATAGCCTCATGCTACCAGTAGTGACACTGACCCTATCCAAATGCAAAACTAGTGAAAAACAGTCAGAAAAGATGAGTAGGGAAAAAATGTCACCTGTAAAACCATTCCTGCTTTAGGGTTCGTCTTATTTTTGCCCATCTAGTGCACCTGTTTTTAATTTCATTAACACCAAAGTAGCTGAAACTGATGAACAACCCCCTCTGCGACTTACCTGACCAGATCAATATCCCAGGAGTTTCATTGACGTGATGCTGGACTCGGATTACAAAGTCTTCCTTTCATTTTTCTGAGCCCTGTAGTTTACCTATCTAAACTTTCAGATTCAGGCTCGATGCCGCCACCTAATGTCAACTTTTGGATATTTCACTCAAAACTTTGAGCAAATGTTCTCAGACTTGTCAAGAAGCCGGAACTGATTGGGTGCCACCGTTCAATCAATCAACGACTGCAGATTATTGCCAAAAAGGACAATGGAATTTTCCTAAGAACCGATCAAGCATGTGTGGGAAAACGTGATAGCAATCAGTCTGTGCTGTATTTGGAAAAAAAAAAAAGGTTTTTATTTTGTATTTTTTTAACTAAAGATTTTTTTAAGGTTACTTCGGTGTAAATCGATCCTTTTGTTGCAAATTTGTTGCAGATCAATTAGCACTTTTTTTGGGGGGGGGGGGGGAGGTAGAAATTTTTATAAGTAGAACCCAATTTTTAAAATACGTGACCCTTTCTTTGGAGCTGGGGGGGGGAACAAAAAAATTAAGCTGTGGTATGTTTTTCCTCTGACTGTTGAAACACAAGAAAAAAACAAAAAACACATAAATCTTATAATATAACATAATAATAGCAATGATGCTTGTGCTTTTATGCTAATTAACTGTTTTATGTTGTATTTAGCAAGAAGGAGCTACAGGGTACAAATAGGTCAAACAAAATTCTCAGTTAATAGAGATGTCTTTTGTATCGCACATGTGAAATTACATCAAATATTTTTATATATGGGGGGTTTTTTTTACTTGTTTACTGAGACAATTCTCATAACTGTGTTGTTCTTGATCATATTATATATTGATCAGATGCTCCCTCTAGTGGCCTGTTGTATGTCAGCACCCTCAGCATGTTTGTTGAGGAGGAAGAGCAGCAGTGACCGGTGTTAATGCCGCACAAAGCCAAAGATTCATGCTGGATTACTGCACAGATCTGGAAGAAATGCACACGGCACATATACTTGCATTTATGGCTTCTTGTAATAAGAGGTAGACAAGATATCCTTCCAGTCCGCTCCCCAGTGTAGAGCTTCCTGCTCCTTATTGGCCGTGCTAATTATGGAAGTAGACCCAGGTCACGTGGTGTCCCTTAAGATGGCCTTACGCCTGTAGGAATTCATTAGAAAATTGTCACTTTCAAAACGATAGTTTGGTTATCTAACATGGCTGGATCTAGGGGGGTGCTGGGTGGGTTATGCCCTCCCAGATTTTAGTTGTGCCCCCCCCCCTTCCCAAGCCAACTCTAACCTTCCACTTTATTGCCACTATATTAGCCTAACCTGCCACTTTATTGCCACTATATTAGCCTAACCTGCCACTATGCTGCCCTAAATGGACACAATACCACCCTAATCTGATACTTTACCGCCCTAGTCTGACACTATAATGATCTCAAGTATGCATTGTGTGGGGAGAAGGAGCTCTGCTGCCTGTGCTGAGGCTGTGTGCAGTGCAGGGATGGGAGAAGGAGCTGAGCCCTTGTCCTCTGCCCTGCCAGCAGTGACCTCTGTCATTCCTTCCAATGACACCAATAATGTGGCACTATTCCTCCCAATGATACCAATAATGGGGCACTATTCCTGACAAATAATACCAATAATGGGGCACAATTCCTCCCAATGATACCAGTAATAGAGCATTATTCCCCCCAATGACACCAATAATGGGGCACTATTCCTCCCAATAACAATAATGGGGCACTAGTCCTCCCACTGACACCAATATTGGGGCACTATTCCTCCCAATGATACCAATAATGGGGCACTAGTCCTCCCACCGACACCAATATTGGGCACTATTCCTCCCAATGACACCAATAATGGGGTACTGTTCCTCCTAATGATACCAATAATGGGGCACTAGTCTTCCCACTGACACCAATAATGTGGCACTATTCCTCCCAATGACACTAATAATGGGGCACTAGTCCTCTCAATGACACCAACAATGGGGCACTATTCCTCCTAATGATACCAATAATGGGGCACTATACCTCCCAATGACACCAATAATGGGGCACTATTCCTCCCACTGATACCAATGATGGGGCACTATTCCTCCCACTGATACCAATGATGGGACACTATTCCTCCCACTGATACCAATGATGGGGCACTATTCCTCCCACTGATACCAATGATGGGACACTATTCCTCCCACTGATACCAATGACGGGGCACTATTCCTCCCACTGATACTAATAATGGGGCACTAGTCCTCCCAATGACACCAATGACGGGGCACTATTCCTCCCAATGACACCAATAATGGGGCACTATTCCTCCCAATGACACCAATAATGGGGCATTATTCCTCCCCCTAATGCCAAACGTGGCACCGATGCCAGGAAATTTTTCCAAAGTTCAATCCCCCTAAACTTTGAAATACAATAAACAGGCTCTTGATTTAGAAAGTTTGGAGACCCCGGATATGGATGAATTGTGGTATTTACCAGTTCTCTGCCTAGTATGACTTTAAGGTAAAACTAGGGGCTTTGGAGCTCTTTATCGTGCAATTTTGCTTTAGTTACTTTTTTTTATTATGATGACATGCGATTAAATTATTACAGCGGTACTAAACCCATCCCCCGCAGTCTGGGCACACATGCAAATAGACCCCCATACCTTTCCATGAACTGTATACACATTGTTCTTCTAGTGGAATATATGTAAATGGTAGATAGTGTGAGAGGACAAGTTCGTGTTTTATGGGTAAGGGGAGGACATTTAAATATTTTAATGTTATTACCAGCATGCTACAGAGGCTCTGATAGTATTCTGTCCCCGTGCTGGGACTGCGCCATATATGTGAAGTTGTGGACAGCATCGAGACCAGCCCAGCAAGCAGAGTGGAGTGCGTATTACAGCTATGACCTATTATTGTTATTGTTGTTATTATTATTGTTATTATTATTCTCATTATTGTTATTATTATTATTAGTAGTAGTAGTAGTAGTAGTAACAATAATACTGTCAGTGTTATTATTATAATATCACCATTAATATTAACAACAACAATAGTATTTTGGCATTATTATTATTATTATTATTATTATTATTATTTTTACTATTATTATTATCATCATCATCATCATCACCAACAACAATAATAATACCATTAAAATCATTAACAATAATCCAGCTGGTGATATTATTATTATTATTATTATTATCATTATTACGAATTATTATTAGTAGTATTGCAATTAATATTAATAACTATAATCCTGGTGAAGTTATTATTATTATTATTATTAAATTATCATTATATAATATTCATGTGCCATATATGTCAAGTTGCAGACAGCATCGAGACCAGCCCAGCAAGTAGAGTGGAGTGCGTATTACAGCTATGACCTATTATTGTTATTATTATTAACATTATTATTGTCATTATTGTTATTATTATTATCATTATTGTTATTATTATTATTATTATTATTGTTATTATTATTATTATTGTTATTAGTAGTAGTAGTAGTAGTAACAATAATACTGTCAGTGTTATTATTATAATATCACCATTAATATTAATAACAACAATAGTATTTTGGCATTATTATTATTATTATTATTTTTACTATTATTATTATCATCATCATCATCATCAACAACAATAATAATACCATTAATATCATTAACAATAATCCAGCTGGTGATATTATTATTATCATTATTATGAATTATTAGTAGTAGTATTGCAATTAATATTAATAACTATAATTCTGGTGGAGTTATTATTATTATCATTATATAATATTCATGTGCCATATATATCAAGTTGCAGACAGCATCGAGACCAGCCCAGCAAGTAGAGTGGAGTGCGTATTACAGCTATGACCTATTATTATTATTGTTGTTATTACTATTATTAGTAGTAGTAGTAGTAGTAGTAACAATAATACTGTCAGTGTTATTATTATTATATCATCATTAATATTAATAACAACAATAGTATTTTGTCATTATTATTACTATTGTTAATAATAATAATAATAATAATACCATTAGTAACATTAACAATAATCCAGCTGGTGATATTATTATTATCATCATTATTACAAATTATTATTAGTAGTATTGCAATTAATATTAATAACAATAATCCTGGTGGAGTTATTATTATTATTATCATTATATAATATTCATGTGCCATATATGTCAAGTTGCAGACAGCATTGAGACCAGCCCAGCAAGTAGAGTGGAGTGCGTATTACAGCTATGACCTATTGTTATTATTATTGTTATTAGTAGTAGTAGTAACAATAATACTGTCAGTGTTATTATTATAATATCACCATTAATAATAATAATAACAACAATAGTATTTTGTCATTATTATTACTATTGTTAATAATAATAATAATAATACCATTAGTAGCATTAACAATAATCCAGCTGGTGATATTAGTATATAAATCAAAAAGTGCAGCGCTAAAAAGAAACACTAAAATATATAAATATAAATATAAACAGTTCATGTGATGATTTTAAGTGACATCAGGTGCCTTCATATACTCGTATCTTTCTGGTAGTAAGGTGCTGTGGGATAAGGTGCAGAAAGAATGCACACTTACCAGAACGCACAATTTAATGAGCGTTTGTAAATATGTTTCTCCTGTGGTCATCTACTGGTCAAGGATGGTGTCTGGACTCTAATATCCTCCCTTCAGTGGTCCTGGATGTTTGTCAAGGTGGTCCAGTGTACCCTCCAGGTGATAGCCTATAGACTGCTCTGCAGTGGTAGAGGGAACTCCTTCTCCAGTGGTCAGGTGAATGACTGTGGATTGATACTCCCCAAGGGAGTCAAAGCAGAGACATCTCCATAGTGTAGTAAGTTTAGTAGTAACTTTATTAAGGTAAAACGAGGATGTGTAGAGTAAATATACAAGCGATAATATGGACTAACCGTCCAGTGTTAAAGATGGCCGCCGGAGCTCCACGATGCTCCGGCGGCGTGACGTCACGGCGTTGCTGGCTCCTCCAGATTAGTATTATTATCATAATTATTACAAATTATTAGTAGTAGTATTGCAATTAATATTAATAACAATAATCCTGGTGGAGTTATTATTATTATTATTATCATTATATAATATTCATGTGCCATGCTCAACGTGTTGTACCAAAAATCTGCCTACCACTCTGCAAATCTGCACTGTATAAATAATTCAACAGTCAAAATAATAATAATAATAATAAAAAAACAAAAAAAACGCACATTGTAGTTCTTTTAGTTATAAGCAGATATGTTAAAAATTTGTATTGCAGTCTCTTATGGGAAAAAATATTCTTTACTTTTTTTTTTACTATTGATAGGAAGTTTAAAATAAATCAATAAATGAACAAACACATGTAGCTGTGGTATGTTTTTCCTCTGACTGTTGAAACACAAGGGAAAAAAAAGGACACATAAGTCTGATAATATAACATAATAATAGCAATGATGCTTGTGCTTGTGCGCTAATTAACTGTTTTTTGTTGTCTTTAGCAAGAAGGAACTACAGGGTACAAATAGGTGAAACAAAATTCTCAATTCAGCAAGTAGAGTAGAATGCGTATTACAGCTATGACCCTCGGGCACTTTTTGCTTCTACTGTCAACTGTTACTGGAATATGTAAGTAAATGATTTAGGTCAGCTGATATCTCATTATTTTGCCTGTCTGTCCAACCATCCATCTACACTCACCAGCCACTTTATTAGGTCCACCTTGCTAGTGCCAAGAAAATCTCCCTCACACCATGACACCACCAGCCTGAACCATTGACACAAGGCAGGATGGATCCACCACACCATGACACCACCACCACCAGCCTGAACCATTGGTACAAGGCAGGATGGATCCACCACACCATGACACCACCACCACCAGCCTGAACCATTGATACAAGGCAGGATGGATCCACCACACCATGACACCACCACCAGCCTGAGCCATTGATACAAGGCAGGATGGATCCACCACACCATTACACCACCACCACCACCAGCCTGAACCATTGATACAAGGCAGGATGGATCCACCACACCATGACACCACCACCACCAGCCTGAGCCGTTGATACAAGGCAGGATGGATCCACCACACCATGACACCACCACCACCAGCCTGAACCGTTGATACAAGGCAAGATGGATCCACCATACCATGACACCACCACCACCAGCCTGAACCGTTGATACAAGGCAGGATGGATCCACCACACCATGACACCACCACCAGCCTGAACCGTTGATACAAGGCAGGATGGATCCACCACACCATGACGACACCACCACCACCAGTCTGAACTGTTGATACAAGGCAAAATGGATCTACCACACCATGACACCACCACCACCAGCCTGAACCATTGATACAAGGCAGGATGGATCCACCACACCATGACACCACCAGCCTTAGCCATTGATACAAGTCAGGATGGATCCATGCTTTCATGTTGTTTACACCAAATTCTGACCCTACCATCTGAATGTTGCAGCAACCAGTCTGCCCATTCTCCTCTGATCTCTGACCTCAACAACACATTTTCCTCCACACAACTGCCACTCACTGGATATTTTCTCTTTTTCGGACCATTCTCTGTAAACCCTAGAGATGGTTGTGAGTGAAAATCCCTGTAGATCAGCAGTTTTTGAAATACTCAGACCAGCCCACCTGGCACCAACAACCACACCACATTCAAAGTCCATTACAACCCCTTTCTTCCCCATTCTGATGTTTGGTTTGAACTTCAATAAGAAGTGCTCATAATACCGTGCTCACAGATCAGCAATTTGTGTTACCAAGCAATTGAACAGGTGGACCTAATAAAGGGGCCGGTGAGTGTATATGTGCACTATAGGGGCAACATCTTGTGGACATTTGACCATCACACTTATATAAGCTTCTTGGCTGTCCCATCCCAAATCTTTGAGAATTTTTAAGTCGTAAGCACTGTTTTGCAGCTATAATGGTCTTCGTTCTTCTGGAAAGACTTTCCACAAAATTCTGCAATTTTTGGGAATGTGTGCCCATTTGTTTAAATGTGAAGTCAGGTACTAATGTTGAATGAAAAGACCTGTCTCTCAATCGGTATTCCAGTCCATTCAAAGGGTGTTAAGTAAGGTTGAGGTCAGGGCTCTGTAAAGGCACCACGAGATCTTCCACACCAAATTGGTCAAATCATGTCTTTATGGAGCTGGATTTGTACACAGGGGTACAGTCATGCTGGAACAGAAAAGGGTCTTCACCAAGGTTGGAAGAGCACAATAGTCTGAAATGTCTTTGTATGTTGTAGTAGTAACAGAACTGGAAATTTGGAGGGGGGTCTATATATCTTTGAAGGCTTATTGTAACAGAACTGGAAATACCCAAACCTAATAATTTAGAGAAGGGGGAGGCATATACCTTTATCTGTATATTGTTAGTTATTGGGTTTCTCGAAATATCCATCTTTGCCTATTTACAGGACTTCTTTCTGTCTTACCTTTTACAATCTGTCTTTCTGTCTGTCCGTCTATCTATCTATCTATCTATCTATCTATCTATCTATCTATCTATCTATCTATCTATCTATCTATCTATCTATCATCTATCTATCTATTATCTATCTATCTATTTATTATCTATCTATCTATCTATCTATCTATCTCATAGCTATCTATCTATCTATCTATCTATCTATCTATCTATATATCTAATTCAAGGTATCGTCTTCCAATTTTGTTGTTCCAGGTCACGCCATAATATGCATTTATCAAACAAGCTTTGATGACTACATGAATGTGAATATCACCTGTCCATCTGACACTTATTGTTCCTCCACACGCATAGAATACTTACAAGGTATATTTCTTTCCACAGAAAAATAGTTACTCAGATCCTTTCTGTATTTTCGAGCATTTAAAAATTGCTGGTCAGTAACTGCTGCCAAGTTGTTCCTCCATGTGGAGAGGTCAATGCCGATTCTAATATAGATCTGTGAGATCGTGGAGGTGAGTCCATCCAAGTTTATTCCCATGTTGAGCCAAGATGAAGGGGAATTGGGTTGCCCCTGATATGCATTGGATGTTTTTATATGACTTTTTGTTTTCCAACTAACAAATAAGGCCTCTTTTTCACGTGTCCGGTTGCATGCATTCCAATGGCAAGAATCAGTGGAACATTGCGGCTGAAATGACCAGGGTATGCAAAAAGCAGTGGATAGGGACCAATGTCCAAAGTAGATAGCTATAGTTATGGATGGATGTCCACGCCTGGACGCAGTCAGTTGCGTCCAAGCCTGGACATCCATCCAAGACGGCAGCTATTCTCTCTACGTGTGGCAACATACGAACAGCTGCTATCAGCTTGTTATTAGTTTAACCACTTCGCATCCGGCCCATGTATATAAACGGCCGGATGGGGGCAGTGCAGGGGCGGGTTGCTGTTCATAAACAGCGCTCACTATTGTAGCCTGTGTGCGCTCCCTGGGACACCGATCACTGTACGGGACCTCTGTGTGCGGTCTCGATCATGTGATCACTGATTGGCCAATCAGTGATCACATAAATAGTAGTAGGCAAGGATGTCACTTCTGACATCATTGCTTACTACATGTGAAATCTGTGAATGATCACAGATATCACATGGTACAAGGCAGGGGCGGACTGACAACTCATGGGGCCCCGGGGCAATAGGGGATCATGGGGCCCCTGTGTCCTTGCGCAAACGCAAAAAAGCCTATGAAAAAGGTACCAGGGGCATCTCATGGGGCCCCTTACTGACCCCGGGCCCTCGGGCAGTGCCAGAGTTTCCAAATGGTCAGTCCGCCCCTGGTACAAGGCTATTCATAACAGCCTTGTACCATGTGACAAGTTGTGACAAATCACAGCTCTCACAGTATTTCTCAATGGCTGCAAGAATGCAGCCAGAGAGAATGATAAATTATTATTTTTACAGCCTTTATGGGTGTAAAAGCAATCGGTGTGAAAAAAAAATCTTCATCACCCCCCACAAGTAGTACAGTGTCACTATGGTGACACTGTACTGCAAGGGTGACAGTATGTTAAAAAAAACAAACAAACAAAAAAAACATAAATGATAATATAAAAAAAAAAATGGAAAAAAAATGTTTGAAAACGTATAATTTTTGGTTATAAACTAATTTGGGTTATTTTTTTTTACTAATAAATGTTGGCCAAGATTTATGATGAAATATTATTTATTTGCAAAATTTTATAAGAAAAACACTTTTTTTCAAAATATTTGGACTTTTTCATTTATTAAGCAAAAACAAAAATAAAAATCCCAGCGGTGAATAAATACCACCAAAATAAAGTTCTATCTGTCTCAAAAAATGCTAAAATATTCATATGGGTACAGTGTTGCATGACCGCGCAATTGTCATTCAAAGTGTGATAGCACTGAAAGCTGAAAAGTGGCCTGGGCAGGAAGGGGGTGAAAGTGTCCGGACTGGAAGGGGGGGAAAGTGTCCGGACTGGAAGGGGGTGAAAGTGTCCGGACTGGAAGGGGGTGAAAGTGTCCGGACTGGAATGGGGTGAAAGTGTCCGGACTGGAAAGGGGTGAAAGTGTCCGGACTGGAAGGGGGGGAAAGTGTCCGAACTGGAAGGGGGGAAAGTGTCCGGACTGGAAGGGGGGGGAAAGCGTCCGGACTGGAAGGGAGTGAAAGTGTCCGGACTGGAAGAGGGGGAAAGTGTCCGGACTGGAAGGGGGTGAAAGTGTCTGGACAGGAAGGGGTGAAAGTGCCCAGACTGGAAGGGGGGGAAAGTGTCCAGACTGGAAGGGGGGGAAAGTGTCCGGACTGGAAGGGGGTGAAAGTGTCCGGACTGGAAGGGGGTGAAAGTGTCCGGACTGGAAGGGGGGGAAAGTGTCCGGACTGGAAGGGGGGAAAGTGTCCAGACTGGAAGGGGGTGAAAGTGTCCGGACTGGAAGGGGGTGAAAGTGTCCGGACTGGAAGGGGGGAAAGTGTCCGGACTGGAAGGGGGGGGAAAGTGTCCGGACTGGAAGGGGGGGGGAAAGTGTCCGGACTGGAAGGGGGTGAAAGTGTCCGGACTGGAAGGGGGTGAAAGTGTCCGGACTGGAAGGGGGGTGAAAGTGTCCAGACTGGAAGGGGGGTGAAAGTGTCCGGACTGGAAGGGGGGGGAAGCGTCCGGACTGGAAGGGATTGAAAGTGTCTGGACTGGAAGGGATTGAAAGTGTCTGGACTGGAAGGGGGTGAAAGTGTCCGGACTGGAAGGGGGTGAAAGTGTCCGGACTGGAAGGGGGGGAAAGTGTCCGGACTGGAAGTGATTAAATAAGCTGACCTGTTGCTGGTATTCACATGTCACTCCGCCCACAAGAATCTCTTGATTCTTGTTGCTGGAATCAACAGGCTGCATGTATCCAGCCACAGAAAAGAGGCCTTAGTCTTGGTAAAAAAAAATTTATATAAAACATCCAACTCATTATAGGGGCAACCCAATTCTCCTTCATCAGGGCTCAACACCAGATAAAATTTGGATGGACTATCAGCCTGTCATTAGTTTAAATAGGCTGAGTGGCCACTAAAATACTCATGTCCCGATCATTTCAGCCACAAGAATCCACTGATTTTTGCTGCTGGAATTCCACAGGGGGCATGCACTCAGCCGTATGAATGTGGCCTTAAAATGATCTTCACTCTTTCACCTGGATTTGGTCTGACAGTCCTTGCTGTACTTCTATGGTTTGAACGATACACTGTTTGTATTTAATATTATACATTTCATGATGCATTAATGATGATGGACCTTTATTTGTTTGTGATTTTTTTCACATCTGCTTGGAGTTCAGCTTTAATAAGAGTTTTGCTCTTTACCAATAAATGTAATATGTCTTTAGTTGGCGCGTCGCAATATTCTTACTTTACTGAACGTAGCTGTGTGCAGCAAGACTGGTGTAACGTGGATGGGAGTTTCACTGCTGAACGGCAAAAAGTAAGGATAGCCATCAACTGTTGCGACACTGACTACTGTACTCCTAAAATGCCCAGTGGTAAGGTTTATTATTGTTATTTACTATGTATTATTATTTATTATGTTTAAAATATGTTTGCCACGTATCCTGCACACAGCAGTATATACTGTATATATGAGATCCCACCTCCTACAAACACATTGGTTGTTCTCCTGTGAGATCCCACCTCCAGCACACACATTGGCCTTTCCCCATTGAGAGCTGGACTCCAACACTCACATTGATCTTTTCCCAGTGAGATCCCACCTCCAAATCACACATTTGTCATTGCCCAGTGAGATTCTTCTTCCAGCACACACATAGGTCTTTGCTCAGTGAGATACCACGTTCAGTATATGTTGGTCTTTACCCAGTGAGAACCCTCCTCTTGCACACACATTGGTCTCTACCAGTGAGATCCCACCTTCAGCACACACATTCATCTTTTTCAGTGAAATTCCACCTCCAGCACACACATTGGTCTTTACCCAGTGAGATCTCACCTTCAAAACACACATTGGTCTTTCCCCAGTGAGATCCCACCTCCAGCACACACTGGTCATTACTCAATGAAATCCAACCTCTAGTGAACACATTGGTCTTTCCCCAGTGAGATCCCACCTCTGACACACACATTGGTCTTTCCCCAGTAAGATCCCACCTCCAGTATACACATTTGTCTTTTTTCAATGAGATTCCACCTCCAGCACACACATTGGTCTTTCCCCAGTGAGATCCCACCTCCAGCACACACATTGGTCTTTACCCAGTGAGATCCCAACTTCAAAACACACATTGGTCTTTCCCCAGTGAGATCCCACCTCCAGCATACACATTTGTCTTTCTTCAGTGAGATTCCACCTCCAGCACACATATAGGTCTTTGCTCAGCAGGGTCGGACTGACCATTTGGAAACTTGGGCCAGCTTTGTTCTTTCCCCAGTGAGAACCTACCTCTTGCACACACATTGGTCTTTCCCCAGCGAGATCCCACCTCCAGCACACACAATGGTCTTTACCCAGTGAGATTCCACCTCCAAAACACACATTGGTCATTCCTCAGTGAGATCCCATCACCAGTAAACACAATGGTCTTTACCCAGTGAGATCCCACCTCTGACACACACACATTGGTCTTTCCTCAGTGAGATCCCACCTCTGACACACACATTGGTCTTTCCCCAGTGAGATCCCACCTCCAGTGAACACATTGGTCTTTACCCAATGAGATCGCACCTCCAGCGCACACATTGGTCTTTACCCAGTGAGACCACACCTCCTAAACACACATAGGTTTTTCCCCTGGTGAGATACCACCTCCAGTACACAGTGGTCTTTACCCAGGAAGAACCCACCTCTTGCACACACATTGGTCTTTCCTCAGTGAGATTCCACTTCCAGCATGCACATAGATGTCTTTCCCAAGTGAGATCCCACCTCCAGCACACACATTACTTTTTCCCCAATGAGTTCCCATCTGCAGCATACATTGGTCTTTCCCCCAGTGAGGTCCGTCCAGCAGGATATTTTTAATCAGGGCAAATTGGCTGAAATTTACTAGAGAGAAGAGTACCGGCAGGAGTTTGACTACAAAAATTAAACCTCAAAAGGCACAGCAGTGTAAAATTGGCCAAAATGAGAACATTTTTAAACAGCAAGGCTAAGACCAAATTTACTAGAGACAAACAGCACAGGCTGAAGCTTTACTACAAGAATTTAAGCACAACTCCATGCACAATACTAATTAAATGTCTAGAGATGCAGGAAGAAATACTTACCGGGGTGGAAATGCTTCACTGCAAGGGTATATTTTGACCAAGTCATGGAGTTGGTATTTAGATTATTGATAATACTAACAGCACAGCATTACTCAGTAACACCTATCTTTTACCTGTATGGCTATGACCATATTTTTTGTGATTCTAATGGCTAATTATGGAAAGTTCAGTAACTGCCTTTTGTAAGTCAAAAGGTTAACTATTTTGTCCCCACAGTCATACCCTCTGCATTCCTCCCCTACATAAATTGCCCTCTGTCCTACGTTCCATACTTCTCTTCTGGACATACTTTCCCGATCATACCCCCAGCGCTCCTCAGCTACACTGTCAACCTTTCTATGGTCCTTTCCTGCACATGCTGCCAAGTGCCATATCCTTTCCACTTCTCTTCTGTAGATACCACCCCATTTCATATGTTAAGCACTCAGCTTCTGCACCTACTACCCACTGTCATACCCACATCATTTCTTCCCTGTACATGATGCCCACCGTTATACCCTCCATACTCATCACATGCATATACTGTCTGCTAGGGACCTCTGGAGCTGCAGAACCTTCTGTTTCTTGACTTTAGAAGGCTGGCAGACTGAAAGAGGAATCAAGTGAGATGAATGTTCCAGTGCTTTCGCTGTGAAATTTGAAGATGCATTTCTGTATAGTGCCTGCAGTTCATAGATATGTGAAGACTTTGCAATTTGTTAAGAATATGTAAATACTGGAATGCAGGGGCAGACTGACCATTTGGAAACTCGGGCACTGCCCGGGGTCAGTAGGGGGCCCCATGAGATGCCCCTGGTACCTTTTTCATAGGCTTTTTTGAGTTTGGGCAAGGACACAGGGGCCCCATGATCCCCTATTGCCTGGGGGCCCCCTGAGTTGTCAGTCCGCCCCTGCTTGAATGCCCATAGCCTTGGCATAGGTTCACTCTAACTTTGTGAAGAATAACAAAACATGCTATTTAAGTAGTGATTATAGTGTTCATTTTTCTTCTCTAGAAATGGAATTAAGTACACCTTCACTCAATGGTTTGACATGTCCAACATGTCATGCTTATAACAAAACCACCTGTGACAACAGAGAATTTATGTTCTGCAGAGGCAATGAATCCAAATGTGCAACTTTAACAGTAAATGGTAAGCAACACTCGTACAAACAAATACAAATGTACTTAACAAACATAAGACTCAAGTCCATCTATTTCGATATCTTGCTATGGAGGGTCTGTCTACAATGCTGGGGCTGGTTTGGGTGGTATCGGAAGTCTCAAGAATCCTGTCTTTGAAGCCAAGATTGATCCCAATAGCTAGGTAGACATGCAGCCAGGAACGCTGAATGTAACCGTGGACTTACAGGCACAACACTGAACAGCTGAGGTTGCTAATTACATGTAATCGTAGACTTGAATAGACCTATGTACTGTTTTTTTTCATGCTAACTCAGTAGATACGATAGGCCATGAGAAGAGCCAAGGTTTTGTGAGAGTGGTGGCCTCTGCTCTACAACAGTGGTTCTCAACCTGTGGGTCGCGACCCCTTTGGGGGTCAAACGACCCTTTCACAGGGGTCCCCTAAGACCATCAGAAAACACATATTTCTGATGTGTAAAAAGCAGCTACTGTGTAGAAAGCAGCTGCTGTGTTGAAAGCAGCTATTCTGTTAAAAGCAGCTACTTTGTTGAAAGCAGCAGTATTGGAGGTAAAACGACACTCATGAATTATAATTACTGGGTAAATAATTTTATGGTTGGGGGTCACCACAACATGAGGAACTGTATTAAAGGGTCACGGCATTAGGAAGGTTGAGAACCACTGCTCTACAAGTACCATAAGAACAGATGCCACTAGGCTCTAAGTGGTTGTTCAAATAAGGGACTCTCGACCAAATAGTTGTAGCACCAACTGCAGCTTTTAATTTCTTTGGGCTGTTCTAGATCCCACAAGTTGCAGGTTTGTTTGATTCACCCTGTAATCTGGACGCTTCCAGAACATAAAAAGCTGGGAGACTTAAATGGGCAGCTTAAATCTTTACTGTGCTTCAGCTAATCCCTGGGGAGGTGAGCCCAGTAGGTGGCTAGGGAGAACAGAAATGGTCTCTGATGCAGTGGCATTCTTATTTGACTGGAGAGATTCCACAGCCTCTGGGGTTGCTGCCCCTTTTGGGACAATTCTACTCAAGTTTGCTGATGGTCATTGAAGTCCCAGCTGTGGCAGACCAGGGGGAACTATCCCTTGGTGCTAATCAAAAAGGGTCTAATCTGGAGAATTCACTGGTGGGTGCTTGGTGGAAGATGGAAAGTGTGCGGCTGTCTTGAGACACTGTGAGTACTGACCTGATCTCAAGATCCTGGTGACTGCGTACTGTCTTATTTTTGGGATGATAAGGGCTAGGGTGGCTCTGAGAAATCTCTTACATTCTCAATTCTGGCCTTTCCCCTTTATTCCTAACTTAATGACTGTTCAAAGAAGTTCAGGCTAGTGAAATGTGGCCTCCTGTTGTTATTTTGTTTACAGAGTATCTCATACCACCCCAAACCCTCTCCTGTTACAATTTCTACCAGCAATAAATCATAAAAGACAACCCTAGACTATTTATAGATACTAGAGTGAATAGACTGTTTGGGGGAAGACCCTGTTAAAAACCAGTGCAAGGCAAGCTGTGGAACTTCACCAGCTGTATGAGAAGCAAGTAGATCAGTAGCCCTCTTTGTATGTTCTCCAGTAGCGTCATGTGTCCAATTACCATACCTGGAAGAATTTGGCACTTTGAATGTTGAGTAGGCACTGACCAAAGAGGGGACCTTTTTGACGCAGTTGACTGAAGATCCTTATTGGATACAAGAGTGTGTGAGTATATGACTGAGTGCAGAGAAATTATTATGAACATGCTCATCATTGGATGAAGAACAATTTCTGTTTCGAGTGTACATTGTGCCAATGTTAGACTGAGCTTCATTGCCAAATGGTATCTTGTGCTTGCTTACTTCTTGTTTCATTCTTTTGCTAAACTTGCTTGTTAATAAGGAAGACTTGAGTCATTTGGCCGGATCACCTGAAAGACTTTGTACGCTGTGCCGTATTATGTACAGTTTGATAGAATATGTTCTTGTACCTTTAAAGTGTATCTAACCCAAAGAGCAAAAATGTTAAATATTGCAGCTTACCAGTTCTTAGATGTTGTGGCTGCATTGGTTTTGTTTTTTTTTTTCACCTGGTGAACCTGTCTGTAACAGTAACCTAATTTTTTGATGTATCAGTTTAGTGCACAGAAAACAGGTACTTTTATCTATTTCTCTGTTGGAGAAAATGCATGCACCCTGAAAAATAAAACATTTACATAACATCTAAAGATATATTACATTTTTGTTTTTGGGTTTTGTAACGGAACCGACTCCAGACTGCACTTGGGTACTTAGAATACTGCTTCCCCGTCCGAACACTGACCACAGACACCACAGCAGACCATACAAGACTAGACGACAACAGTATGTCTGAACATGGAACTCTCTATTTGAAACTCGAACTGGCTTTTAATACACTCAGGGGACAAATCCCCCCTCCCCGCATAATGACACAGGGCGGGGCAATCTACACTTAGCAACAAGAGACACACATGCATTCAAACTTCACACCAGCAGACAGTCCCATCAGAAGGGAGGGCTGCTGGAGACACCCCCCCCCCTACTAAGCTAATACACATAAACACATACATCCCATAATAGTTTGCTCCCAAGCAAGACACACAATAGAACAATGGGATGCAACCACATGGCATTAAACAATCAACAACCCCCCACCCCAATATTAGGACAGATCACCCTGTACCCCTAACATGCTCAGGATGACTTACACATAATAGGGATATGGGGAGCTGAGACAGGGGTCTCCCCACCGCTCCAAAGTGAGCTGGGTTCCAGGGGCCTCCCACCCAAAGTGAAAAAGGTTTGTTTCAAATAGGAAGCACAGACAGAGTCTTTGGTCCTAATGTGACAGGTGTGTGGGTGAGTGGCCCCAAATGCGCACTGCTTTTGTGGCCACTCACCACACCTGCACACCTGTCACATTAGGAAAGGTGGCTATGTCCACCTCAATAGGGTAGCACATCTTACAGATTCTGCAAGAAATGACTCAATCACGCTACATGTGCATGATGTGAACGAGGCTTTATATTGTTCACAGCTCTCTCTGTGGCCTGCAGAACCCCCATGGCCAGGCATTCTGTAGTCCGATCCTACTCTTGGGTGGCAACCTTGCTTCTCCATAAGAGAGCAATTTGTGAGTGTTGTCACTGTAGTGCTCACTCCCCATTGGAGCCCCTGGTTAGGTCCCAAGGCTCTTTAGTTGTACATGCAGCCAGGCACACAGTCATGGTCACTCTTTTGGCTTCGTAATCAATCTAGAGGTATGCTTTTCTGATGATTTTATTACAGAACTTGAACTTAGATGGGTATAGGGTAACTGTGGGATACTCCAGCAACTTTAAGAAGAAACTTGAGGACACAAATCTTCCTCCTAAGAATCCGAGCACAGTCCTTGCAGCAGCAAATATCGGGCTGACTATACTAGGACACTATGAACAATGTCCCCTTTGAGCAAAGCAAAGCGATAGTAGCAGTACACAGTCATTGGGATCTCTTACACCAGCCTGTACTCACATGTCCTTGGGTAACTTGATGCCTTATTCCAACATCTTCCAAACACATCTTCTGTGATTCCTCAAGGCCAGATCCCTAAAAGAAAGTCCCTCAGTCAGCTCCAATGAATTTCAGCAGATGAGGCCCCCAAGTTAACATAGCTGGCAGTTTGATGAGCAGCAGACACATGGCAGACCTTCTCAAAAGGGCAGCAGCCCTCCAGGCTGGGATCTCCTTCTTTAGGACAAGAACCCCTCTGTTCCAGGCTCCAGACTTTTTATGCTCCCTCCCAAGCACCATCTGGGCACCTCTCCCCAGGGATTGGACAGGGATGCATATATATTCAGCTGCTGATTTGACTCTCCCAGTCCACTATACTTCAGCACTCTTAAGAGAGACAGGGGGAACCAGTCAACTCTGCAGCCAGTCAAACACAGAAAAGCCAGTAACTAAATGTATATAACTTAGCACATATCTAGGAGGGTGCAACATCACCTCAGGACTGGGTACAGTGTTGCATGACCGCGCAATTGTCATTCAAAATGCTACAGCGCTGAAAGCTGAAAATTGGCCTGGACAGGAAGGGGAGGAGACAGAGAGGAGACATTGCTGGAAGTGGCAGCAGAGGAGTTGTTCCCTCAGACCTAGAACCCAGAGGTTGTAGATTTATACCTTCCACTTTTGGGGTACCTGGAACCAGAAGGGGGATCCCTGTCTACTTATCATCTGGGGCGAGAGGGTCTCTGGATCTGGAGGTATTGCTACACCCAAGGCTGATGTCAGTGTTTAAGAGGGGGATCCATGTGTTTCCTGGAGCTGCATGCCTGGCTGGTCTTCTGGATAATATTACACGCAGGCGCATTTAAAATGTGCGGTCGGTGAGTGCGCATTTTTGCTATTTGATTCCAGTCACCTAATGAGGAGAAGGCCTGCACATATTTGATTTTATTATTGTGAAAAAGACTTTATGAACTATTTCTATATTAATTTTTAATTTTTTAAATCACATTATAGCGCTGCACTATATATATATAATGTTTCTGTTATGAGGTCCAGTGATCCCTTGAAGTGTTTCAGCGGCTGGTTTTTCTGAGCGCTCGCTATATTTATATTTTATTTTAGGAAGGGGGTATAAGTGCCCGGTAGGCAAGTGGTTAATAGGCTGCAATATATTACATTTTTGCTCTTGGGTTTAGATATAATTTACATTAGATTTGTTTGTTTGTTGTTACTTTTTTTTGTATCATTAATATGATTGTATTTTACAGATACATCTATCTTTACAAGTCGAGGATGTGCCACCGACAGCTTGTGCAACTTTTCTACAAATAGTTACTTTAACAGTTCCATTTACAACAGTACATCCTATATCTGCGCCCCCGTTACTAACAGGAGTCCTGCTTTACACAACAAATTTACCGTCGTTTTCACTTTTGCACTCGCTCATATTCTGTTTCATATATTTTGGGTTTAGGAAAGTCGAGGTTATTTCATTAGTCATTCCATAGCTGATTTGTTTATATCTGCTTAAAGCCCACCCAGCTCCCCACTGCAGTATTTTTAGCTTTTATTATTACCTACCTTTTTGGAAGTCTCCAGGCCTATTCCTCTATGCCTTTTCTTCCTACTTGGCTGTCCTAACTGGTGTATAGACGTGACATCAGCACAGTGACCAAGCTGTGAAAACCAACTCCCAGTCTCTAGTAATGTTTGGGAGCCAGCAGGATCAGCTCCCAATCTTGTGACTTCCTGTGATAGCCAATCAGTTTTGTTACATAATTGGGAAGTTCTTCCCACCCCCCTTCACGGGCTTGAGGACCCAGATAAAGAGATGCTGGACCTGGGAGGGAAGGGGTTAAAAAAATAAAAACGTAACTCGGAATTGGTCTTGAAGTTGGGCCTGAAGTCTTCAGGTTTGTTCTTCTTTGCCTTATCTTCAGACTGTGCAGTCCTTATTGGGATAAAGATGTGATATTAGCCCAACCTTGCACCAGAAAACTGTAAATAGAAAGACCTGTGGTGATGGCCCCTCATGGGCAGGACTATGATGCACTTACAATATGTGTACCCACCGGGGACATCTTATGGTGGAGAAGAGCTACTGCAGGAGAAAGCAGCTGTTTTTTTTTTTTCATTTTGTTTATAATAAATACGGTAAATAAATACGATTTAGCTGAGGATTGAATATTTAGTAAATTGCTTTTTATTTTAAATCTTTCATATGGAAAAAAAACATCCCTCCCTCGTATTTTACAATAATGTGCTGCAAATGCAGGTTAAATGGGATTAGGTTTGTAGATCAAAATTCAGCTAAAGTTATATTAATTATAATCAGCCTTTCAATAAAGAATAAGCTTGTAATTACATTTTGTCTCTGGATCATTCATTTATTTTTTTTTCAGAAGAAGGAAAATAATTAAATATCTGTTAATAATAAATAAATAAATAAATAAATAAATAATAATTAATAGTTCAGTCACATCTGGGTTTCTGCAAGAATCTGAACCTGTATGGCAGAATCACACTTATGTGGACTGATGTCGGGGGAGGAGGCCTGGCTTGCTGCCTCCACTCTAATTCATCCCAAAGGGGTTCTATGGGGTTGAGGTCAGGACTCTGTGCAGGCCAGTCAACTTCCTCCACCCCAAACTGGCTCCTCCATGTCTTTATGGACCTTGCTTTGTGCACTGGTGCGCAGTCATGTTGGAACAGGAAGGGGCCATCCCCAAACTCTTCCCACAAAGTTGGGAGCATGAAATTGTCCAAAATGTCTTGGTATGCTGATGCCTTAAGAGTTCCCTTCACTGGAACTAGGGGGCCAAGCCCAACCCCTGATAAAGAACCCAACAACATAATCCCCCCTCCACCAAACTTTACACTTGGCACAATGCAGTCAGGCAAGTACAGTTCTCTTGGCAACCGCCAAACCCAGACACGTCCATTGGATTGCCACTCTAGAGAACATGTCTCCACAGCTCTAGAGTCCAGTGGCAGCGTGCTTTACACCATGGCATCTGCCGTTTTATATTGCACTTGGTGATGTAAGGCTTGGATGCAGCTGCTCGACCATGGAAACTCATTCCATGAAGCTCTCTACGCACTGTTGTTGGGCTCATCTGAAGGCCACACCAAGTATGGACATCTTTAGCTATTGGCTCTGCAGACAGTTGGCAACTTCTGTGCACTGTGTGCTTCAGCATGCGCTGACCCTGCCCTGTCATGTGACGTGGCCTACCACTTGGTGGCTGAGTTGCAGTTGTTCCCAGTTGCTTCCGCTTTGTTATAATCCCACTAACAGTTGACCGTGGAATATTTAGTAGCCAGGAAATGTCACGGATGGACTTATTGCACAGGTGGTCACATTTTTTTTATATTCAGCTGCCAGACTCATCCACCTCACCAGCCGCTTCACCTCTGCCACCCCCTCTGCCTCTCCCTCCACTGGCTCCCCATTGCCCAACGCATTAAATTCAAATTGCTCACCCTGACCTATAAGGACATTCACAACACTGCCCCTAACTACCTCACCGACCTGATTCCCAGGTACCACCCTACCCGTACCCTTCGCTCTTCACAGGACCTCCTTCTATCTTGCTCCCTGGTCTCCTCCTCCCACGCACGACTGCAAGACTTCTCCAGGTCCTCCCCATCCTCTGGAACTCACTACCCCAATCCATCAGACTGTCACCTTCCCTCCTCACCTTCAGGCGCTCCCTGAAAACCCACCTCTTCAGGGAAGCCTACCCCACCCTCACCTAACAGCCGCTGCCCTTCCCTCCTCCTACCACTCCATCCCCCACAGCCATTTCCTCCTGTACCACTACCCCCTCCCTCCTAGATTGTAAGCTCGAAAGAGTAGGGCCCTCTAACCCCTCGTGTGCTGTTTGATGTTACTGTTCTGTTTCATGTATTGTCCCCCCCTCTATTGTACAGCGCTGAGCAAACCCTTTGGCGCTATATAAACTCGATAAATAAATAAATAAATAAAAAAATATATTTAAATCAAACAAGAAGTCCACTAAGTAAAGTCCAAATTATATACAGTATGTAATCTTTCTTCAATGAAGATATGGATACTTTCTCCAATAGAAATATTTTCTCCACAAACGTTAATATTTCAGTGCTCAACACCCCATCAAAGTGCAGATACTGGTGATAAACCAGCATATCTTTCAAATATCAATGGATGTGGAAAATTCAGCAGCACAACGATAATACTCATTAATCAAATGATTGATCTCAACTCTCCTTAAGGGCATGATCGTGCCTGAGCAAAATCTTGATCTGGGATCCCTAGCTAACCATTGAGTTGCATACGGCAGAAGTAGCTATTGGCTCCCGCTGCTGTCAGAGCCAGTGATGAGGAAGCGGAGGCGGGACCAAGCCCAGCTCTGTGTGTCTTATGGACATACAGAGTCGGCTCGTAAGCGATTAATTTACACGTATTGGGATTTTTTTTTTAGCAAAGACATGGATCAGAAGAGATTTTGGCCGAAATGTATGACGAAATTTGATTTTTCTATATTTTTACTGGACATGTTTAATAGCAAAAAGTCAAAAATAGTTTTTCTTTTTTCAAAATTGTATTTTTTTGTTTTTAGCCCAAGAAATAAACAATGCAGAGTCAATCAAATACCACCGAAAGAAAGCTCTATTTTGGGGGAAAAAGGGCGTAAATTTCATTTGGGTGCCGCGTTGCATGACCGCGCAATTGTCAGTTAAACTAACGCAGCGCCGTAATGCAAAAAATGGCCTGGTCAGGAAGGGGGTATATCCTCTGGAGGGCGAGTGGTTAAAATGTTTTGTAGTCTATAGACTGAGGCCTCCACCCGTTTTCCTCTACCTCTTAACTACTAGACTGCCATCCATCCATTCAAGTGCTTCCTATGATCCACCCCCGGGCCCAGCGCTGCTAGCGCGTCACCAAGCTGTACTGACATACTGTACGTTGTTACTGTCTGTTTTCACCCAGTGATTTGGCCCCTAACACACCTCCTGTATTAGAGCGCCCCCACTCTGGGTAAAGGAGCTACAGAGACACCTTTGCACAGCAGCATTGAGAGAGGGGACTGTTAGATGCACTAGCAGATTTAACTACACAAACAAATTGAAGCTGAACTCCATCTCACACTTTACAGGCAGTTACAATATACAGCTTCTTTTTCTTTTGGTTTAAAGGTTTTATAGAAATGAATAAAAGCTGATCGTTGGACAGTAGGCACCCCTGGCAGTGCTAATTGGTTTGTCTCATCCCTGTAACTGCTAGAAAGCTTGATTTTTTTAAATACAACAGACTTACTGACTGCATCACCAGACGAAAACAGAAAAACAAAAGCCTGAAAAAGGAAACGAATGCAGCCATCACATCTAATAATTGGTAAGCTGTAATATAATAAATGTTTTCTTTTGTGTTTAATACTGCTTTAATAACAGTCAATGTACAAACAGGCATTCTCAGCAAAAGGCCCGATAAGGAGTCCTGGGGGAATTGTGCACATATACCCGGGCATACATAGTTATTAACAGAGACACTTGCAGATGAATGTAGTTGTAGGGGCCCCTGAGGGTGAGGCAGCATTCAACATTGCATTGGAAACCTGAAGACAAGATCAGCAATCACGGGGGTATCCAACTGTTGTCCAACCAGCCTAGAATGAGACTTCTCACCGTCAGGAACTGTGGTGTGGCCATGGAACTCAGAGTCAGCCTATCTACTCTAAGCTTTAGTCCCTCCCTAGTAGTATATAGTAGCCTTTTCTGGATTGGAATTGAAGTGCCACACCAATGTTAAGAGGTCCAGATACAACTTTATTCCATTGAAGGCCAGGGGTATAATTTGAGAAGTAGCCAATTCGCTGCCAAATAAGCTGCCCCTTAGGCCTTTGCTTTTAATTCACAGTGGAGTAAATACCATTGTAGGTCCAGTTCAATCCTGGTCTGTTCACTTTATTGCCAGTCAAGCCCTGATGAAGGGGGCACTTGGACCCCCAAACGCGTTGGAGCTTTCTCAAATGATACCCTGACCTTTAACGGAATAAAGGTGTATCTGGACCTCTTTACAGTGGTTTGGCGCTTCAATTTGAAATTTTCTTACAATACACTACAAGCCAAGGAGACTGTGGAGATCCTCTGGAGTGTAGAAGCCGCCTGCCCAGGAACCAGATCATTTACACCAACATAAAATCTTAAGATCACAATAACCGTGAAGTGTACCTGCGGGTCCATCACTGTCTTTCTGCTTTCCTCAACTTTTCTGGATTGGATCATGGACAGGACATGTGGCTGAGACTCTCTCTCTCTCTCAAGGGCAAGAACTGCATACATACAATATTTACAGGCATTTACAAATTCAGACAGCAGAGGGCAGCAGATCCCTACATATAGATGGTTAGTAGCTAAATGATTAGTACTTCCACTGGCAGTACTGGGGCCGTTGGTTCGAATCCCAGCCACGGCACCACCTGCCTGGACTTTGCATGTTCTCCCTGTGCCTGTGTGGGTTTCCTCCGGGTACTCCGGTTTCCTTCCACACTCGAAAGACATGCTGGTAGGTTAATTGGCTCCTGTCTAAATTGTCCCTAGTATGTGTATGTATGAATGTGAGTTAAGGACCTTAGATTGTACGCCCCTTGAGGGTTAGGGACTGATGTGAATGTACAATATATATGTAAAGCGCTGCGTAAATTGATGGCGCTATATAAGCACCTGAAATAAAATAATAATAATAAAAAAAAATATAGATGAGAGAAGATTTTCAGCAGCTACAATGGTTGCAATTCCTGATTCTGGATATATTGGGAAGCCAGCAAATAGATGGGCAGAGCTTCGGCATTGTTGTCACCTATGCCATGGACTGTATGGTCCAAGAATAGTCATACCTTGTACATATGTTTAAAAGTGCAATGCGTCATGGAAATATTTCCGGCTATAAGATGTTCGGGCTCATACATGTACATATTGGTTACATTCCAATACAGCTAACTGACAAACCTTGCAGGCAAAACTCTGATTACAATGCCATAAAATGTACCCAGTGTACATCCGCAGATGCAAATAGGATTCTACCTCCTGGAGGTCCTATGTACTACTGCATGCAATTATGAAAATCACAAACTATAAATTGTCACTCTGAATTAGGAAACCGGACCTATGTTAGGAGTGTGACCAGCATTTCATTCCAACGTCCCTCTCTCCACCCCAGGACTTATCTTTTATAAAGGTTGTAGAGAAGCAGTAAGGTTTGCAGTGAAGAATAAAGCTGTAACTAATCACCGGCGGTGGAGCCATTCACAGTGATGGCGGTAGTGCCGCTATATTTCCTACTATCAGCTTTTACAGGATCTAGTAAGTAAATGGGTTTCTTATGTTTACAGGTCTGTCTCTCTAATTCCTCTTTGTTCTACTGTTTTCTTGCTTTTCTTTTCTTTCTATTTTAATTTATTTTCCCTATTTTCTTCATTCTCTATTCTTAAATTTCAATTTCTTTTTTTTTTGGTGGGGGATTTTCTTCCTGTACAGGTCTCTTTCCCCTTCTTTTTAAATATTACTTTCTTACTTTCCCTTTCATTCTTTTTCATTTATTAGCTATTCTGATTTTACAGGTATCTTTCCCCTTCATTTTAAATATTCATTTCTTTATTTCCCTTTAATTCTTTTTTTATTTATTAGCTATTCTGATTTTACAGGTCTCTTTCCCCTTCTTTTTAAATATTAATTTCTTTCTTTCCCTTTAATTCTTTTCAATTCATTAGCGATTCTGATTTTACAGATCTCTTTCCCCTTCTTTTAAATGTTAATTTCTCACTTTCCCTTTCATTCTATTTAATTTATTAGCTATTCTGATTTTACAGGTATCCTTCCACTTCTTTTTAAATATTAATTCTTACTTTCCCTTTAATTCATTTTAGTTTATTAGCTATACTTATTGTACAGGTCTCTTTCCCCTTCTTTTTAAATATTTATTTCTTATTTTCCCTTTAATACTTTTTAATTTATTAGCTAGTCTTATTTTACAGTTATCTTTCCCCTTTGTTTTTAAATATTCATTTCTTACTTTCCATTTAATTCTTTTTCATTTATTAGCTATTCTGATTTTACAGGTATCTTTCCCCTTCTTTTTAAATATTCATTTCTTACTTTCCCTTTCATTCTTTTTCATTTATTAGCTATTCTGATTTTACAGGTCTCTTTCCCCTTCTTTTTAAATATTAATTTCTTTCTTTCCCTATAATTCTTTTCAATTCATTAGCAATTCTGATTTTACAGGTATCTTTCCCCTTCTTTTTAAATACTTACTTTCCCTTTAATTCTTTTTCATTTATTAGCTATTCTTCTTGTACAGATCTCTTTCCCCTTCTTTTAAATGTTAATTTCTTACTTTCCCTTTCATTCTATTTCATTTATTAGCTATTCTGATTTTACAGGTATCCTTCCACTTCTTTTTAAATATTAATTTCTTACTTTCCCTTTAATTCTTTTTAGTTTCTTAGCTATTCTTATTTTACAGGTATCTTTCCCCTTCTTTTTAAATATTCATTTCATTCTTTCCCTTTAATTCTTTTTCATTTATTAGCTATTCTGATTTTACAGGTATCTTTCCCCTTCTTTTTAAATATTCATTTCTTTATTTCCCTTTAATTCTTTTTTTATTTATTAGCTATTCTTCTTGTACAGGTCTCTTTCCCCTTCTTTTTAAATATTAATTTCTTTCTTTCCCTTTAATTCTTTTCAATTCATTAGCGATTCTGATTTTACAGGTATCTTTCCCCTTCTTTTTAAATACTTACTTTCGCTTTAATTCTTTTTCATTTATTAGCTATTCTTCTTGTACAGGTCTCTTTTCCATTCTTTTTAAATATTAATTTCTTTCTTTCCCTTTAATTCTTTTTCATTTATTAGCTATTCTTTTTGTACAGATCTCTTTCCCCTTCTTTTAAATGTTAATTTCTTACTTTCCCTTTCATTCTATTTCATTTATTAGCTATTCTGATTTTACAGGTATCCTTCCACTTCTTTCTAAATATGCATTTATATTTTCCCTTTACTTCTTTTTCATCTATTAGCTATTTTTATTTCACAGGCATCTTTCCCCTTCTTTTTAAATATTCTATTACTTTCCCTTTAATTCATTTAGCTTACTAGCTATTCTTTTTTTGCAGGTTACGCTATAGCTTGTCATTTTTGTTGGTCACATACAGATCTTGAAAACCTCTGCAAATGGGGAAGGATAGAATGTCCATCTGAATATTTATGTTCAGCCACAATCTATGAATACTACCAAGGTGAGTTTATAATTTCTGAAAAATGACAATCAGATTGCACGTGATCTTCGGTGAATCAATTTATAATAATGTATTTTTACTTAAATTAAAATAAAGGATTTGATATTTTCCTGTTGATATTTCTTAGGTTTAGACCGCGGACAGTAATATTTTAAAGTGGTTGTAGCGGCTCAAGGATTTTTACCTTCTGTGCATGAGGGTAAAAACCTTCTGTGTGCAGCATCTCTCCCAGCCCCTCCCCCCCCCCCAATACTTTCCTGAGCCCCATCGCAATCCAGCAGTGTGAGCCATTGGCAATTGTTAATCACAGCCAATCAGAAGAGAGAGGGTGCGGGGCACAGCCTTAGCTCCGTGTGTGAATGGACACACAGAGCAGTGGCTTAGGAGCGGGCCTGCTCGGGTGCCCCCATAGCAAGCTGTTTGCTCTGGGGGTACCAGACAGGAGGGAGGGACCAGCCTTTAGTATCAATTAAAGGTTCATTCACTGTGTAACATAAATGTAAGATTCGAGTAGTTGAGATGTGATCAGTAGAAATATGTCATTGTATATCTAGCTTAGTTCCATGCTATTAAAGATAAGTTAAGTTAAGAATTCAGTCAGAGACATATGTTCACCAATTAGCATCTGATAGGACAGAGCAGCTTCTAGGCTGGAGGTGACACCTAGATGCCAATGAAACATTGTCACCTATGTAGTTACAGTTTGCCACCTTCTAGAAATCTAAAAAGAGGAGCTCTAGCCATTTCGGCTTCGAGAAGCAGCAGGAGACCAGGAGAGGGCTTCGATCTGTCTGGGAGCTATAACTTGTATACCCAGATCAAAGGAAAATATATAATCTCTCATGAAAGCTAAAATATTAGATGCAGAGAATTGAAAATACTTCCTTCTGATTGGACACACGGTAGGCTACATCTGCATGTAAAACTGTATTTGTAGCCTATGTAGAATCTCAGAGAAACGCAGAAAATGGTTATATGGAGCCTGATTGAGACAGCTGAACAGCGATTGGTACTGTCACGATCGGACTGATGCGCTGGTGTTGGAAATTCTATCCCTGACTTGGTGATTCAAACCGTTCCTAGTCCAATCGATTTTGGGCACTTCAATACCCAGAACGTCCTGTGGGCTGGTACAGGAACACCTCCCAGGGTTGATTGGCCAAGGGCTAATGTCCAGCCTATGTCCATATCTAAATAAATTGAGGACCCTGAGATATGGACGGTGTGATTCGTACGGAGCCGGTTCTATTTGACTGGTGAATCGCGGACTTTCTCTGACTTGCTCCAGTCGCAGGATAACTCTTGGTAAAAGTTTTATTTCTGTTTTTATTCTCTTTTATTTTATAGTCAATAGCCAATTGTGTGTCTTTTTGTATTTTCTGTATTTTTTGTAACTCTTTATACTTGGACATATTTTATGCACTGCCCACTTTCGGTATAATAAATCATAAAATTAATAAGTGACTCCTGGGTACTTAAGCACGGGCTCATATCTCCAGAGAGATTGTATTGTATTGCAGTGTCTTTATATGCTTGGTCAAGTTCATTACCTATCTGTATGCAATTGCACTGCGTGTTGGCAGATTGCATGCAGATTGTAAAGTAGCAGATCTGCCAGACGGAGATCTGTGTGTGTGTGTGGTGGCCCAGCAGACCAGTCTGCGGACAAACTGTTGGGTGGTGGCAAGCTACCGTTTGTTTTGTGTCTGGTGCGGGGGGGTGTGGGCAGTGGAAGAGTGATTAACACTGGTGTTCTAGCTTGTAGGATAGCTGGAGGAATCCTAGAAGGGTGTGCCAATTGCTAGATTGCTCTCCAACTCTTAGGGGCCGCCCAGGTCACTAGAACTGGAGTCCCTATTGGAAGATTTCCCATTTTTCTGGGGACAACCCAAAATTTGGGATATAATGGTAAGCAGGATGAATAGAGAGGGAGGATCGCATGACCGGGGGGCCCAGACAGCAATACACACTGACAGGGGGTCTAATCCCTCTCCAAAACTAAAAATAAGTTTTGCCTTTAGTTCTACTTTAAGAAGCCCATACATGATTCATTGAATACATGTCCCTGATCAGCACCACACCAGTCATACTGTTCATATTCACCACCACACCAGTCCCAGTGTCCCTAATCACTGCCACACCAGTCATACTGTTCATATTCACCACCACAGCAGTCCCAATGTCCCTGATCAGCACCACACCAGTCATACTGTTCATATTCACCACCACACCAGTCCCAGTGTCCCTGATCACTGCCACACCAGTCATACTGTTCATATTCACCACCACACCAGTCCCAATGTCCCTGATCAGCACCACATCAGTCATACTGTTCATATTCACCACCACACCAGTCCCAGTGTCCCTGATCACTGCCACACCAGTCATACTGTTCATATTCACCACCACACCAGTCCCAATGTCCCTGATCACCACCACACCAGTCCCAATGTCCCTGATCAACACCACACCGGGTCCCAGTGTCCCTGATCACCGCCACACCAGTCATACTTATAATATTCACCACCACACCAGTCCCAATGTCCCTGATCACCACCACACCAGTCCCAATGTCCCTGATCAACACCACACCAGTCCCAGTGTCCCTGATCACCGCCACACCAGTCATACTGTTCATATTCACCACCACACCAGTCCCAGTGTCCTTGATCACCACCACATCAGTCTCAGCATCCCTGATCACCACCACACCAGTCCCAGTGTCCCTGATCACCGCCACACCAGTCATACTGTTCATATTCACCACCACACCAGTCCCAATGTCCCTGATCACCACCACACCAGTCCCAATGTCCCTGATCAACACCACACCAGTCCCAGTGTCCCTGATCACCGCCACACCAGTCATACTGTTCATTTTCACCACCACACCAGTCCCAATGTCCCTGATCACCACCACACCAGTCCCAAAGTCCCTGATCAACACCACACCAGTCCCAGCATCCCAGCATGGGTTGTTGTGTTCCATAATGTGGTCATTTTGTGGGTGTTTCCACCCACCTGGTGCTAGGTAGTGAGGAAATTAGATGTGTAATTTATGCCACTAGAAAACCTAAATGTGTTCCTTGGATTTTGGGCCACTCTGTTTAGCTATGCTGCGAAAAAGTCTCACATATCTGGTATCAACATACTAGGAAGGAGAAGCAGATTTTGTTTTGTGGTGTAACTCTAGGTATACCTATGACATGTGTTATAAATAACTTGTTAAAATGCCGAGTCTGTGGAAATGCATTTTCATTTTCTTTTCTGAATTTCCCAAAAACACGTGGTAAAAATGACATATTCAAAAGACTCACTCTGCCTTTCAGAAACCACTTTAGCGTGTCTGTTTTCCAAAATGAGGTCATTTTTTGGGTGTTTCCACCGCCCTGGTGCTCCAAGAAATGTAATAGATAATCTGGAAGTTAGATGGGTAATTTATGCCCCTGGAATGCCTAAAGGTGTTCCTTGGATTTTAGGCCCCTCTATGCATTTAGGTTGTGAACAGGTCTCACACATGTGGCATCTCCATACTCAGAAGGCATAGCAGAATGTGGTTTGGGGTGCAATTCTAAATATGCCTATGCAGTATGTGAGAAATAATTTGTTAAAATGCCAACTGCCAAACAAATAATCAAATTTAATTGAATTTCTTAATTTTCCCCCAAAAAAGTGACAAAAATTAGAACTTCAAGAAACTCACCATGCCTCTTTCTAAATAACTTTTACTCTCTACTTTCCAAAAAGGGATCATTTGGGGTGATTTGTACTGTCCTGGTATTTGAGGGCCTGATATAGGCCGTCGGTTCATCAGGATAAATAATTTTTAGACTCTATAACTATCACACGGACTAAATAATGCACACTGATTTGGATTTTTTTTCCACCAAAGAAATGTAGCAGAATACATTTTGATCTAAATTTATGAAGAAAGATTATTTATTTGCAAAATTTTATAACATAAACTAAGAAAAAACTTGTTTTTTTTCAAAATGTTTTTTTTTTAAATCTATATAGCAAAAATATATAGCAAATAAAAACCCCAGTGGTGATTAAATACCACCAAAAGAAAGCTTTGTCTGTCCCAAAAAATGCTAAACATTTCATTTGGGAACAGTGTTGCATGACTGAGTAATGGTTATTCCAAGTGAGACAGCGATGAGAGATGAAAAAGGACCTGGACTGCGAAGGGGTTATAGTGTCCTGACTTGAGGTGGTTAAAGAAATGACGATGATGCTTAAAGTGGTAACACCACAAAGTTGAAAAAAGAAAATGGAGTTCTTCTTTACTAATGAAATTTTTTAATATCTGAGTAAACCTTTGATATGTTTTCGAAAGTAGTGAAAGCTATTTTGCATTTGGTACAAACTATCAACTGTGACTGCATTTATATCTACAGATATTTCCAAGGAGCGAACTCATATGTACATTTTCAGCAGCTGTCTTTCACAGAGTGAATGTAACCAGATTGGAAGTTTCAGCTCTGGAGAGGAAACGACATGGGTAGCTACAGCCTGCTGCGACACCGACTTTTGCACCCCGAATGTACCAGAAAGTATCTATCATGATTGGTGATTTTTTTTTAGAAAAGAAAACTTTTTAGAGAAACATGGAGGATACCTTTGCTTTGCTTTTGTATAAACCTTAATCCTATTGCTAAACCTAACGCAGCCAGCAGGACTGATCACCATGCGTTGTGTAAGATGTATATTTCCTATGATCTTCCAGCGCCATCCAGTGTCCGTAATGCAATTTTACCCTGAAAAACCTCAGTTTGGAAAAGGCTGCATTATGACCACTAGGTGGAGCTGACAATCATAGGAAATATGCCTCTTAGGCAAATTATAGATATTGTTCATGACGGCTGTGAAAATGCTTGAGGTGTTCACAATTTATTTATTTATTTTTTTAATAAATAGACCTAATATTGTGGGAGAAAGATTAAGTTTTTTGTAGTAACCTTAATCCCATTCTCAAGCCCTTTGCTTATCAATAAAGACATGTGATTAGGAGAAGTGTTAGGGATCTTCAATAGCTAACAGGTGCAAGATAATTGAAAGATGTTTTCCTAACCATAAGCCAAATCGCATTCACTGCACCCTTAACAGTGATTCAAAAAGTGTATTTTTGTTAAAGAAAAAATAACAAACATGCCTATACCTACCTGCTGTGTGCTTTGGTTTTACAGAGAGCAGCTGTCATGTACCTGTGGTAGTGAGCCCTTGTAGATAGTCAACTTGGGGTTCCCCAGGGCGTGAAGTCTTAGCCCCAGTCTGCTTCTTCACCAGAGCCCCTGATGGTGGGGATGGACTTTCAGCAAGCTGGGACCAGGTCATATGCCCACCTGAGGATGAGGAGACCGCTCATGGGAGCAGAGTACAATGGGAGGAGACAAATGGAAATCCCATAGACTAGCCGAGATCAGGACAGGCGGAAAACAAACAGAGAATGAAGCCGGGGTCGGTACACAAGTAGTCAATGCAGGATACAGGCCATAGCAACACACAGGAGCTCCAACTAGGAAGTTGCTCAGGTAAAGTGGCCTAGACTGAGCATGTCTTATATAGGCTAGGCAGGCAAACAAGGAGGCGGGCCAGGAAGTGATGGAAGGGAAGGAAATAAAACCCAGAGAACAGCAGAGGACACCCATAGGTGAGCACAGACAAATACACATGTGAAAGGGATCAGGAAAAGCACTGCAGCAAGGAGGTAAGTATACACAAACAAGAAACTGCAGGCTAACTTGTGACAGCAGCCTGGATCCTCCTCCTTTCGGGTCCCCCCCAGGCTCTCCTGGCCCTTCCCTCCTATTGGGTGCCCCCATAGCAAGTAGCAATCACAGCCAGTGAGCAAACCAGAAGAGGGAGGGGGTGCGGCCGGGTTGCAGCTCTGTGTATGAATGCAAATACACAATCCCAACGCACACGTTCCTGTTTCCAAAGTTGCCTGTGTATGTAAGTGGGTGCTGCAACGACCATCAGCTGGAACTGAGAGTAGTCACAGAAGAAAAATGTCATCAGCACACCACGGATCTCCTACCTGGGTCCAAAAACATTTTTTAAGAGATCACGTTCTTACAGCAGGAGCAACTTTTTGGAGCCTTACAGGACCCCTTCATCAACTATGCCTGATGAAGTGGTCCTGCGAGGTTTTGAAACATTACGATGTAATCCCTTGATAAAGCTTTTGGACCCAGGTAGGAGATCCACGGTGTGCTGGTGACATTCTTCCTCTCGGTGTGAATGGACACGCAGATTCATGGCTTGGGAGCTACTTGCTGTGGGGGAACTTGACAGGAGGGAAGGACCAGGAGCACTGGCAGTGGACCCAAGAAGAAGCGGATCTGAGCTACTCAACTCACGACACATGTGAGGTATCACCACTAGAGATGAGCGAATCGAACCAGGCGAACCGGAATTCGAGTCGAATTTCAGGAAATATTCGATTTGCGTCGAATCCGAAATTTTGCCTACTTCGGGTGCGCGAATCGAACATTTCCCGATCAGCCGGCAAAAGTGTCCCTGCAGTGAGTTCCGCTATTTCTGACAGTTCTCTGACAGAAGGAACACATGTAAAGCGGTTGAAACATTGTATCTATTAGTTTCCATTTAGGATACAGATGTTTCAACCGCTGTACATGTGAAGAAGCTGTCAGAGAACTGTCAGAAATAGAGGAAATCTGCACATACACTTTTTGCCGGTTTGGAATTCTTATTTTCATCCTACTTCTTCTTCTTCATCCTCATCCTCATCCTCAGAAGAAGAAGAAGAGGATGAGGATGAAGAAGAAGAAGTAGGATGAAAATAAGAATAATTCCAAGCCGGCAAAAAGTGTATGTGCAGAGTTCCTCTATTCTGCAGATACACTTAGAGGAGCTCTGCAGATACACTTAGAGGAGCTCTGCACATACACTTTTTGCCGGCTTGGAATTAATCTTATTTTCATCCTACTTCTTCTTCTTCATCCTCATCCTCATAAGAAGAAGAAGAGGATGAGGATGAAGAAGAAGAAGAAGTAGGATGAAAATAAGAATAATTCCAAGCCGGCAAAAAGTGTATCTGCAGCGCTCCTCTAAGTGTATCTGCAGAATGTCATTTATGGAAAAAAATAGATACAATGTTTCAACCGCTGTATGGAGTGAATGTCCCAGAACTGTCAGAAATAGACTATTTATGACAGTTCTGGGACATTCACTCCATACAGCGGTTTCAACCGCTGTATGGAGGGAATGTCATAGAACTGTCAGAAATAGACTATTAATGACAGTTCTGGGACATTCCTTCCATACAGCGGTTGAAACATTGTATCTATTTGTTTCCATAAATGGATCCATTTATGGAAACAAATAGATACAATGTTTCAACCGCTGTATGGAGTGAGTGTCCCAGAACTGTTAGAAATAGTCTATTTCTGACAGTTCTATGACATTCCCTCCATACAGCGGTTGAAACCGCTGTATGGAGTGAATGTCCCAGAACTGTCAGAAATAGACAGAAACTGTCACAGAACTGTCCTTCTTCTCATCCTTCTCCTTCTTCTCATCCTTCTTCTCATCCTTCTCCTTCTTCTCATCCTTCTCCTTCTTCTCATCCTTCTCCTTCTCCTTCTTCTCATCCTTCTCCTTCTTCTCATCCTTCTTCTCATCCTTCTTCTCATCCTTCTTCTTCTTCTCATCCTTCTCCTTCTCCTTCTTCTCATCCTTCTCCTTCTTCTCATCCTTCTTCTCATCCTTCTCCTTCTTCTCATCCTTCTCCTTCTCCTTCTTCTCATCCTTCTCCTTCTCCTTCTTCTCATCCTTCTCCTTCTTCTCATCCTTCTCCTTCTTCTCATCCTTCTCCTTCTCCTTCTTCTCATCCTTCTCCTTCTCCTTCTTCTCACCCTTCTCCTTCTCCTTCTTCTCATCCTTCTCCTTCTCCATCTTCTCATCCTTCTCCTTCTCCTTCTTCTCATCCTTCTCCTTCTGCTTCTCCTTCTCCTTCTCCTTCTTCTCATCCTTCTCCTTCTTCTCATCCTTCTCCTTCTTCTCATCCTTCTCCTTCTCCTTCTTCTCATCCTTCTCCTTCTTCTCATCCTTCTTCTCATCCTTCTCCTTCTTCTCATCCTTCTTCTCATCCTTCTCCTTCTTCTCATCCTTCTCCTTCTTCTCATCCTTCTCCTTCTTCTCATCCTTCTCCTTCTCCTTCTTCTCATCCTTCTCCTTCTTCTCATCCTTCTTCTCATCCTTCTCCTTCTTCTCATCCTTCTCCTTCTTCTCATCCTTCTCTTTCTCCTTCTTCTCATCCTTCTCCTTCTCCTTCTTCTCATCCTTCTCCTTCTTCTCATCCTTCTCCTTCTCCTTCTTCTCATCCTTCTCCTTCTCCTTCTCCTTCTTCTCATCCTTCTCCTTCTCTTTCTTCTCATCCTTCTCCTTCTCCATCTTCTCGTCCTTCTCCTTCTTCTCATCCTTCTCCTTTTGCTTCTCCTTCTCCTTCTCCTTCTTCTCATCCTTCTCCTTCTTCTCATCCTTCTCCTTCTTCTCATCCTTCTCCTTCTCCTTCTTCTCATCCTTCTCCTTCTTCTCATCCTTCTTCTCATCCTTCTCCTTCTTCTCATCCTTCTCCTTCTTCTCATCCTTCTCCTTCTTCTCATCCTTCTCCTTCTTCTCATCCTTCTCTTTCTCCTTCTTCTCATCCTTCTCCTTCTCCTTCTTCTCATCCTTCTCCTTCTTCTCATCCTTCTCCTTCTCCATCTTCTCATCCTTCTCCTTCTCCTTCTTCTCATCCTTCTCCTTCTCCTTCTTCTCATCCTTCTCCTTCTCCTTCTTCTCATCCTTCTCCTTCTCCTTCTTCTCATCCTTCTCCTTCTCCTTCTTCTCATCCTTCTCCTTCTTCTCATCCTTCTCCTTCTCCTTCTTCTCATCCTTCTCCTTCTCCTTCCTCATCTCCAAGGGCATTTAAATTAAAGGTACAGTGTTCTGCACTAATTTAAAGGCTCTCTGAAGCCTAGAAACCCTTTTAATAAGTTAACTTCGTAGCGAAGAAATTCGCATCAAATCAAATTTCATACTGGAATTCGCCGAATCAGCCGAATTGAATTGAGAAATTCGCTCATCTCTAATCACCACGAACGTCAGATCGAGACTAATAATTCTAGCACTGGGCCTTCTTTTAAATATTTTTCTATATTTCAGATCTCCCTTCAGTGATAAATAAAGGAGAAAGACCCAGGACAACTTTATGTCCTGTTTGGGTTTTTCTGACTGTCAGGTTGATAACAGCCCCCTGTTTTTTCCCCCTAAATTTCCATTGGCTTTAGAAGAAGAATTTCAGGCAAGGCATTTTTTACACAGTTATATCAGTCTAGCTTGGGCCAATCTCTCTATGAATATACCATACCTATGGGATTCCTCAAGAAGCTGGAAATCACTGTAGTAAGTACTGCTACACTGTTGATCTTCACTAGCTATCCTCTAGGTCCTGTGCCAAGCAGATGCTCTGCTGCATTCTGGGTGGAGGGAGAAGGGGTCAGCTGCTTGGCACGGGACCTGGAGATCACAGGACTAGTGGAGTCTACTACAGTGATTTCCAGCTTCCAGGCAGACCCCACAGGTATGGTGTATGCAGAGTTACATTAGTCCAAGCTGTACCAATGTAAAAAAAATGCCAAACTTGGAATTCTTTTATAAAAAATATAAAAATTCCTTTATGGAGCTCTTTAACCACTTTGACCGCCATATATATAGAAGCGCCCTGTCAGCAAGTGTTTATACCAAGATCATGGGCTGTAGCTGCTTCCATGATCTTGGTCTCATTTGTGAGCCCGCGATCAGTTGTTTAGTAAAAGTGACGACCTTTACAGTACTGTAAAGGGATGCCCTCACCTCCTGCCCCATCCTCTGGTAGTTCCCAAGTGGTACTGTTAGGGATCCGGGTATGACCAGAAATGTGTGGACTGACACAGGGAAGTAGTAGGCTTCAGGAACAGAGGCGTAGTCAGGCTGGAGAGGTGGAATGGTCAGGCTGGCGGTAAGGTACTGTCAGGTGCCACCTGGCAGTGTCTGTAGCAGCCCACAGCACGGATTTCCTCAGGGCGCGGGGTCTAAGTCCCAGCCTGCTATTCACCAGGGCCCCTGATGGTGGGGATGGACTTGGTGCAGACTGGAACCAGGTCGCGACCCCTGAGTGCGTCCGGCTGTGGTAGAGAGTACTGGCAGGGGAGTGCAGGAACCGAGTCTGATGGGAAGAGGCAGGCAGACTTACTAAAGGTGATCCGTGCGGGATGGATCATCGGGTGAAGTAAGCATAGTCAGACAGGCCGGGTCGGTATCGTGCGGGCAGCGTGGTACAGGAGGAGCAAGCAGAGAATGGTCGGGGTCACAAGCCAGGTTCAGCAGGTAGCAGGCAGTGCGGTACTGAGGATCAAGCAGAAGGATGGTCAGGCAAGCCAGGGGTTCAACAGGAGATGGTCAGCAGAGGTCAGGATCAAAGCAGGGTCAGCAAAGAGGCAGGAACACAGGATACCAGGTACAGGGGCTCATGGGAAACATACACCAAGGCCCTGATCACAGGCCTGGTCATTCCTTAAATACACCTCCTGCAATCAGCCCCAGGTGTTGGCTGACTACAGGAATGAGCTTCTGGCTGCTGAGAGCACCCGCTGGTCAGCCCTGGTACTGCAGCCCACACGGCAGGTGAGTCCCACCACCAGTGCTGAGTCCATTCCTGACAGGTACCCATCCTTCGGGATGCCTGGGACCGCAGTAAGTGGCCTGGATGGCTTCAAGTCCCCGATCTCCTCTGTGAAGAAAGGACCTGTAGGTGACAATGAATGTGTCACTTCCAGTTTCAGACCAATCATTCCCAGGCTGTTACAGACAGAGGAGCAGCTAATCAAGCATGATCTGCACTTGATTAACTGCTTTTTTTTTTAGGGAAGGGGGGGCATTGGGGAGTCTAGTAGATCCTGGCGGGAGAACACAATGATTATTGCAAGCGGCTAAGTAAATCCGGCAGGCTTGTTGTACCCAAGTAGATCGATCAACTTGGGTACGTTCAGCCTGCCCACACATGGTTCGAATCTCGGCTGGTTCCTGCAGAACCGGCCAAGATTGGAACTGTCTGTGACCAGTTTTAGATTGTTGACTTCTGAGATCTTCATGACATGAAGGAAAATACCATTATTACACACAGAAGAGCTCAATGATTTCATTCTTTTATTTTGTAGCTTTACGGTCAAACTTGGAGCCCAATGGGCTGACATGTCCAGTATGCTCTTCTGAAGAAAGTTGGGATTGTGAAACTAATGGATCTATGGTGTGTCGAGGGGATGAGAGTAACTGTGTTTTTGAAACCACAGATTACATAGGTAACATTCTTCGTGGATCTGTCCACAAACACTCTAAATGTTTCTGGATTCGTTTTTTCATGAAAAGTTTTAAAGAGAAATTATAACAGTTTTGGTTACTTTTTATTTTAGTTTTTTTAAATGTTTCGAAAACTTAAAGTGCTTGTAAAGAAAAATATTTTTTAAAAATAACAAACATGTCATACTTACCTGTTCTGTGTAATGGTTTTGCACAGAGCAGCTCCGATCCTCCTCTTCTCGGGTCCCTCGCCGGAGCTATGGGTCCCCCCCTTACTGAGTACCCCCATACAGGGGCGGACTGACAACTCATGGGGCCCTCGGGCAATAGATGATCATGGGGCCCCTGTGTCCTTGCCCAAACTCAAAAAATCCTATGAAAAAGGTACCAGGGGCATCTCATGGGGCCCCCTACTGACCCCGGGCCCTCGGGCAGTGCCGAGTTTCCAAATGGTCAGTCCGCCCCTGCCCCCATAGCAAGAAGCTCACTATGCTCCCGAGTCGGCTCTGTGTGTCCAGCAATACATTCAAGTGTTACTAAACCCACAACAGTACAATCAGTCTGTAGATGCAGTAAAGCATGCTTGTTATACTCACTGTGGAACCTAAGGGGTTAATCCTCTGCATTGTGTAAGAAGGCTGCTTGATCCTGTCTTCTCTGCCCTACCTCTTGTTGAAATGACCACCTAATACAGACTGGTCACGTGCACATGCTCAGTTTAGTGTGTATTACTAGAAAGGGTATTTTTTTTCCTTGGGAGAGTGCATGTGATCAGCACAGGGCCAATCAGCAATGTCCAGACAGAGGTTAGGGGTTCTGCATCCTCCTAGAGCAGAATGAAAATTCCTCCTACAAGCTCTAACCAGTTCTCTGCTGGACACTGATAGAAGTCACAAGACTGCTATATACTGCTGATGAGAAAAGGTATTTAGCAGTTTATCTTTACTAAAATAATTGCATTTCCATGTTCTGTGTACTGTGGGAGACCAGATTTAGTGAATGCAGGGTCAGGGGAGAGCAGATATAGTGAATGCAGGGTCCAGGGAGAGCGGATATAGTGAATGCGGGGTCCAGGGAGACCAGATATAGTGAATGCAGGGTCCGGGGAGATCAGATATAGTGAATGCAGAGTCCGGGGAGAACGGATATAGTGAATGCAGGGTCCAGAGAGACCGGATATAGTGAATGCAGGGTCCGGGGAGACCGGATATAGTAAATGCGGGGTCCGGGAAGACCAGATATAGTGAATGCAGGGTCCGGGGAGACCAGATATAGTGAATGCGGGGTCCGGGGAGACCAGATATAGTGAATGCAGGGTCCGGGGAGACCAGATATAGTGAATGCAGGGTCCGGGGAGACCGGATATAGTGAATGCAGGGTCCGGGGAGAGCAGATATAGTGAATGCAGGGTCCGGGGAGAGCGGATATAGTGAATGCAGGGTCCGGGGAGAGCGGATATAGAGAATGCAGGGTCCAGGGAGAGCGGATATAGTGAATGCAGGGTCCGGGGAGAGCGGATATAGTGAATGCAGGGTCCAGGGAGACCAGATATAGTCAATGCAGGGTCCGGGGAGACCAGATATAGTGAATGCAGGGTCCGGGGAGAGCGGATATAGTGAATGCAGGGTCCAGGGAGACCAGATATAGTGAATGCAGGGTCCAGGGAGACCAGATATAGTGAATGCAGGATCCTGGGAGACCGGATATAGTCAATGCAGGGTCCAGGGAGAGCAGATATAGTGAATGCAGGGTCCAGGGAGACCAGATATAGTCAATGCAGGGTCCAGGGAGAGCAGATATAGTGAATGCCGGGGCCGGGGAGACCAGATATAATGAATGCAGGGTCCGGGGAGACCAGATATAGTGAATGCAGGGTCCGGGGAGACCAGATATAGTGAATGCAGGGTCCAGGGAGACCAGATATAGTGCATGCAGGATCCTGGGTTTAGTATCACTTTAAGGCTTTTAGTCCCCTTGTGGTAGAATAAAAATGATTAACAGTGTCAAAAAATGTTTTAATAAAATAAATAAGAATGTAAAAAAAACTTAAAAGCACCCCTTTACCCCCATAAACAGCCCAATGCCAACGAGCAGTATAGGCACCTAATTATACATATGTAAGTATATAGCACGTAAATGCAAAACATAATTGTCACAAGGTATTGCCACAAATGTTGAAGTAACGGAAATTCTAGGGCTATAATTAATAGTTAAATTTAAACGAATAACCTGTAAAGGCTTTCAAAGTATCACCTATGGAGAATTGAGCTTTTTTTGCGATTTCATGGATGCGCAATTTTAAAGCTTGATATGTTTGGTTTCTATTTTCTCAACACAACCCCATTTTTTATATTTTACAAAAATATATGGTTAGCACTTCCGCCTGGCAGTACTCGGGTCCAGGGGCGGACTGACAACTCATGGGGCCCCCGGGCAATAGGGGATCATGGGGTCCCTGTGTCCTTGCCCAAACTCAAAAAAGCCTATGAAAAAGGTACCAGGGGCATCTCATGGAGCCCCCTACTGACCCCGGGCCCTCTCGGCAGTGCCCGCATTTCCAAATGGTCAGTCCACCCCTGCTCGGGTCGTTGGTTCAAATGCCAGCCACGGCACCACCTGCCTGGAGTTTGCATGTTCTCCCTGTGCATGCGTGGGTTTTCTCCTGGTACTCCGGTTTCCTCCCACACTCCAAAGGCATGCTGGTAGGTGAATTGGTTCCTGTCTAAATTGGCCCTAGTATGTTTATGTATGAATGTGAGTTAGGTACCTTAGATTGTACACCCCTTGAGGGTTAGGGATGGGGGCGGACTGACAACTCATGGGGCCCCCGGGCAATATGGGATCATGGGACCCCTGTATCCTTCCCCAAACTCAAAAAAGCCTATGAAAAAGGTACAAGGGGCATCTGATGGGGCCCCCTACTGACCCCAGGCCCTAGGGCAGTGCCCGAGTTTCCAAATGGTCAGTCCGCCTCTGGTTAGGGACTAATGTGAATAGTCTATGGCAGCAGAGTGACTAAATGGTTAGCACTTCCGCCTGGCAGTTCTAAAGTCGTGGGTTAGAATCCCAACCACGGCACCCCCTGACGAAGTTTGCATGTTCTCCCTGTGCCTGCGTAGGTTTCCTCCGGGTACTCCTGTTTCCTCTCACACCCCAAAAGACATGCTGGTAGGTGAATTGGCTCCTGTCTAAATTGTCCCTAGTCTGTGTATGTATGAATGTGAGTTAGGGACCTTAGATTGTATGCCCCTTGAGGGTTAGGGACTGATGTGAATGTACAATATATATGTAAAGTGCTGCGTAAATTGACGGCGCTATATAAGTACCTGAAATAAATATATAAATAAAATATTAGTATTGTATATTATAATATTGTGTTTGTTTGTACTGTCTGTGTCCGTTGACGAATCAAAATCAGGCAATGGATGTAAATGTATGATCATCATTTGAAAAATACCAAAAAAGCTTCTTAGTGCCACATCCTAAATTGTAACAAAGAAAAATGCCGTACAAACTAAGTACAGTAAAAATGGCGGATTTTTTAGGCACAGTAAGAGACCAAACGATAATATAATTACAACCATTTATTAGCATAAAAGAGTCATATGACATGTATGAGACTCACAATCCATACATAACCCCCTTGTGACATCATCATGCGCCATGGTCAGGTGCATTGCTTTTGACCAATCACAATGCACTGTCAGGGCGAACAGCCCGCCGAACGCCCATACCGTTCATGTGTTCGCCGAACACACAAACGGCCCATGTTCGACTCGAACATGCAGCCCATCCTCAGTAACTGATATACATGCACCCAGGGGCGGACTGACAACTCATGGGGCCCTCGGGCAATAGGGGATCATGGGGCCCTTGTGTCCTCGCCCACACCCAAAAAACGCCTATGAAAAAGCCAATGAAAGGTACAAGGGGCATCCCATGGGGCCCCCTACTGACCCCGGGCCCTCGGGCAGTGCTCGGGGTAAAGTTTCAGCACCACAAGCGGTAACCCCCCCGAGCTACACTCAGGAATACCATGCGGCGCTGCTCCAGGATCCCTCGATCACTTACCTTGTCCTGCACTCCCGAGATGTCCCCCCTGCAGCGTCCCCTGTAATGTCCTCCGGCCAATGCCGGCATCTGTCTTCTGGGTTCCGTTCCCTGCGACGTCGGGACGTACGGGGGACGGAACTGGCGGGAAATTTGAAAATGACAAAAAGCAACATTCACTAAATACACTAAAATCACATAGTATAACATTCCTGTATCAAACCATTTCACATACATTTTGTCCCGAGTGCTTTGTCCGGCGCCCTGCCTGCATTTTTACTGTTCTTTCTGCCTGGAAACTGAGAAACGTCCATGGCGTCCAAAAAGCGTCCCTTTAGGTCAAAAGCGGTTTTAGACTGGCTAGAGAACAGCGATAGTAAATCAGAACCACTTGCAGAATTGAGTGATAATGATTCGTGGGGGAAATTCATCATCAGACACTGAAAACGATTCTGCGACTGAGCTCAGCGATGTGAGAACTTGGCGCTATATTTCACATTTCAGTGTTTTTGGTTTGATTATATTATTGAATTAAATTTATTTTTATATTATTATTTTTTATGATTATTTATTATATTATAATTTATGATTTCGTGCTTGAAGTTTTATCCTCCCCGGGATGTTTCCTAGACTCTTGTTCGGACAGATTTCAGTGAGTTATTCCTAAGAATTACAGGCCTACAATAAAAAAAATGTACCGCTTTGAGCCCAGAAATATTGACATAATCAGACCGCTAGGGAGGCTACAATCTGGAGCTGGAATGGTTTGCTTATCGGGAATATTTATTTGTTTTTACAGAATTTTTTGATGATGCTCCTATGGAAAGCTACTCGTCTGCGAGCGGCGAACCAGAAATGATCATTGGAGGCACAACATTCTGGAAGCGTAGGAGTTCCAGACGAGGTTGCGCCACTGATAGCGTTTGTCAATTGGGCACACAATTACTCAGCAAAAACACTGTAACAGAGAGGGTTGATCACACATGTACCGGGGGCACTGAAGAAAGTTCTGGCTACCCCACTACTCTGATCCTTTGTTGTATTGCTCATATTTTACTTTACATGTTTATGTTTTAGAAATTACACGGCTCATTAAAAAAAACAAACAAATAAAATCTCGATTTCAGCCCGGCGATATTTGCGCTATTTCCTTTTTATATATTTTGTTTAGTTTAAAAATCATTTGTAATTCTGTCCCATCACCTTTATCATTTGTTATACCTCTGCCGGAGAGCACAGCCAGAAAGGCCAAACCACTTCCACTGCTAAAGTGTTACTAAACCCACAACAGTACAATCAGTCTGTAGATGCAGTACAGCATGCTTGGTATACTCACTGTGGAACCTAAGGAGTCAATCCTCCGTGTGTAAAAAGGCTGTTTGATCCTGTCTTCTCTGTCCCTCCTCTTGTTGAAATGACCACCTGATACAGACTGAATCCGTAGTAACATGCATATGCTCAGTTTGGTGTGTATTGCTTGAGAGTTTTTTTCTTTTCTTGGGAGAGTGCATGTGATCAGCACAGGGCCAATCAGCACTGTCCAGACAGAGGTCAGGGGTTATGCAGCCTCATAGGACAGTCAGAGGAGAATGAAAACTCCTCCTACAAGCTTTAACATGTGCTCTGCTGAAGTCATAAGACTTCTCTAACTGCTGAGGAGACAAGGTATTTAGCAGTTTATATTTACTAAAATAATTGCATTTCCGTGTTGTGTGTACTGTGGGAGACCGGATATAGTGAATGCAGGGTCCGGGGAAACCGGATATAGTGAATGCAGCGTCCGGGGAGACCAGATATAGTGAATGCAGGGTCCGGGGAGACCAGATATAGTGAATGCAGGGTCCGGGGAGACCAGATATAGTGATTTCAGGGTCTGGGGAGACCAGATATAGTGAATGCAGGGTCTGGGGAGACCGGATATAGTGAATGCAGGGTCCTGGAAGACCGGATATAGAGAATGCAGGGTCCAGGCAGAGAGGATATAGTGAATGCAGGGTCCGGGGAGACCGGATATAGTGAATGCAGGGTCCGGGGAGACCGGATATAGTGAATGCGGGGTTCAGGCAGAGAGGATATAGTGAATGCAGGGTCCAGGCAGAGAGGATATAGTGAATGCAGGGTCCTGGGAGAGCGGATATAGTGAATGCAGGGTCCGGGGAGAGCGGATACAGTGAATGCAGGGTCCTGGGAGACCAGATATAGTGAATGCAGGGTCCTGGGAGACCGGATATAGTGAATGCAGGGTCCAGGGAGAGCGGATATAGTGAATGCGGGGTCCTGGGAGACGGATATAGTGAATGTAGGGTCCTGGGAGACCGGATATAGTGAATGCAGGGTCCGCGGAGACCAGATATAGTGAATGCAGGGTCCGGGGAGACTAGATATAGTGAATGCAGGGTCCAGGGAGAGCAGATATAGTGAATGCAGGGTCCGGGGAGAGCGGATATAGTGAATGCAGGGTCCGGGGAGAGCAGATATAGTGAATGCGGGGTCCAGGAAGACCGGATATAGAGAATGCAGGGTCCTGGGAGAGCGGATATAGTGAATGCAGGGTCCGGGGAGAGCGGATACAGTGAATGCAGGGTCCTGGGAGACCAGATATAGTGAATGCAGGGTCCTGGGAGACCAGATATAGTGAATGCAGGGTCCAGGGAGAGCGGATATAGTGAATGCGGGGTCCTGGGAGACGGATATAGTGAATGTAGGGTCCTGGGAGACCGGATATAGTGAATGCAGGGTCCGCGGAGACCAGATATAGTGAATGCAGGGTCCGGGGAGACTAGATATAGTGAATGCAGGGTCCAGGGAGAGCAGATATAGTGAATGCAGGGTCCGGGGAGAGCGGATATAGTGAATGCAGGGTCCGGGGAGAGCGGATATAGTGAATGCGGGGTCCGGGGAGACCGGATATAATGAATGCAGGGTCCGGGGAGACCGGATATAATGAATGTGGGGTCCAGGGTTTAGTAACACTTAAAGGTAGGAAGTGATGTCACATCCCCCCCCCCCATCAGCATGCTGATTGGACAATGAAGGAGCAGAAGCACACAGGTCATCAACTCTCCTCCTGTCCCTTTCTGTACATGTGCATGCAGAAGAGCCTACTGGCCTCAGGTGCTGCCCCTCCCCCTTCCATTCTGAATGTTGTTGGGGGTGTTAGATGGCTGATATCAACACAGATTCAGGTACTTATACTAGCTGTACGGAAAATATTTTTTATACTGCTGTCTGTGCAGGGAGATTGACCCTCCCGATTTGTCCTGGTGACCATTATGACCACGAGTGAGCATGAAGGAAAATCTCAAAAATTTGGGTTGTCTTCCAATGGGGACACTATTATTATTCCAGGTACTTATATAGCGCCATCAATTTACTTTACATATATATTGTACATTCACATCGGTCCCTAGGGTCAAGGGGCGTACAATCTAAGGTCCCTAACTCACATTCGCACACTGACAACTCATGGGGCCCCCGGGCAGCAGGGGATCATGGGGCCCCTGTGTCCTTGCCCAAACTCAAAAAAGCCTATGAAAAAGGTACCAGGGGCATCTCATGGGGCCCCCTACTGACCCCAGGCCCTCGGGCAGTGCCCGAGTTTCCAAATGGTCAGTCCGCCCCTGCTTCCAGCCATTGTCTCTGAACACTAGCCAGAGTATAACTTCAGCAGACCAGTGCAGCCAGCCATTGTCTCTGAACACTAGCCAGAGTACAACTTCACTAGACCAGTGCAGCCAGCCATTGTTTCTGAACACTAGCCAGAGTACAACTTCACCAGACCAGTGCAGCCAGCCATTGTTTCTGAACACTAGCCAGAGTACAACTTCACCAGACCAGTGCAGTCAGCCATTGTATCTGAACACTAGCCAAAGTATAACTTCACCAGACCAGTGCAGCCAGCCATTGTCTCTGAACACTAGCCAAAGTATAACTTCACCAGACCTGTGCTTCCAGCCATTGTCTCTGAACACTAGCCACAGTATAACTTCACCAGACCAGTGCAGCCAGCCATTGTCTCTGAACACTAGCCACAGTAAAACTTCACCAGACCTGTGCAGCCAGCCATTGTCTCTGAACACTAGCCACAGTATAACTTCACCAGACCAATGCAGCCAGCCATTGTCTCTGAACACTAGCCAGAGTATAACTTCACCAGACCAGTGCAGCCAGCCATTGTCTCTGAACACTAGCCACAGTATAACTTCACCAGACCAGTGCAGCCAGTCATAGTGTCCCTGATCACCACCTCACCAATCCCAGTATCACCATAATAGTGCAGCCAGTCATAGTAGCCAGAAACAACGTTCTTGATCACTACCACACTCGTCACAGTGTCATCAGACCCAAAGTAAGCCATAAATGGTGTTTCTGGTCACCACCACACCAATCCCAGTGTCACCAGACCAGAGTACACCATCAACAGCATCCCTGATCGCCACAAGACTAGTCCCAGTATCACCAGATCAGTATAAGTCAGCAACAGTGTTCCTGATCTCTGCCACACCAGTCTCAGAGTCGCCAGACCAGTGGAAGCCAGCAACAGTGTTTCTGATCACCATCACACCAGTCCCAGTGTCACCAGGCCAGTTTACACCATCAACAGTGTTCCTGAACACCACTATACCAGTCCCAGTTTCACCAGACCAGTTTAAGCCAGTGGCAGTGCTCATGATTTATGTCACACCAGTCTACATTATTGCCAGACCAATGTAAGCCAGCAACAGTGTTCCTGATCGCTTCCACACTAATGCAATTGTCACCACAGTAGATGAAACCAGCAACAGTGTCTATGATCTCCACCGCACCAGTCCCGGTGTCACCATACCAGTGTACACCATCAGCAGTGTTGCTGATCATCACCGCACCGGTTTCGGTTATACCAGACCAGTGTACAGAGTTCCTAATTTCTGCTACACCAGTGACAATCACCAGACCAGTGCACCCAGCAACAATGTTCCTGACCACTAGACATACTAATGTCAGTGTCACCAGAGCCAGTGAAGCCATCAAAGTGTCACTGACAGCCACCACACTGTGCCTGTTTGCTGACCATGTCTCTGCCCACTGTCTGTATTGACCCATCTGCACGTCCCATTAACAATGCTCCTCTTGTCTGAACTCTAGTCCAACTAAGTATATTGGTTCTTGTGTACGTGTCCCTGGCATGCAAAACACCTACTATATTGGCCCTCAATGTACTCAATGCACATCTTCAGATGCAAATAGGCCTCCAACATTCACCACATTACAAGCGAGTATTATATACTGCTGCATGGAATTCTGAAAATGACAGACTGTATATTGTCACTTTTATTATTAGGCTCCATGCAGACTGGCTTAAAAAAGTGTCAGAGCTCTTGGCAGAAAAAAAAAACACTAGTTTTGAGAAGTTTTCTTTTGTACTAGCGTTGTTTATGAGCGTTCATTGTTATTTATTCTGCCAGAAACTGATCTAAAAAATGCACCATAGAAGGGTTTTTTTTGCCCCTAAATGGAAAGCTTAAAAAATGCGTCTAAACCAGAGGTCTCCAAACGTTCTAAACAAAGGGCCAGTTTACTGTCCTTCAGACTTTAGGATGGCTGGACTGGCCATTGGGAGTAGGAAAGGTCCTGAAGTCAGTAAGAGGAATGGCGCCCCATCAGTGGTGTCATCGGGAGGAATTCTGTCCCACCATTGGTGTCATTGGGTCCCATTGCTGGTGTCATTGGGAGGAATTGTTCCCCTTCAGGTGTCAGTGGAGGGAATTATGCCATATTGTTGGTATTAGTGGATGAAAGTGCCCCAAGGGCTGTATAAAAGCAGGCAAAGGGTCACATCTAGCCCTTGGGCCGAAGTTTCGAGACCACTGCTCTAAACAATCTAATGTGCATGGACAGTGAGGATCACATTAGTTGCTTCTACAGGCAAAACGCCAAAGTCCCCTAAGAGCTGCCTTTATTTTTTTTTAAAGCCAGAGTACATGGACCCTTAAAGTCTAACAATAGACAAAACATTTTTTTTTCTGGATTGGAGTGGAGAGGAATTAGAACCTCTGTCAAGTTTTTATTTTATGTATTGCTGTCTGTGTCCCCTGTTAGAGAGATTCATCCTATTTGTCCTGTTTAGCAGTATCACCGAGAAAGAAAGTAAAAGAAAATCCCAAATTTTGGGTTGTCACCAGCACAGGAAAGGAAGGGAAGGCTATCAATGAGAAAACAAGTTTTGGTGACCACAAGGGCTTTCCTCTCACTTCCTGTTTTGGCTACGGGACAGGGGGGACAAAATCGAACACAGGAGTTAAATCCTGGCCCTACTCTATCCAAACAAAAGTTCTACTCTAACACCATGTAATTGTAATATGGTAGACGTGAGATTTGTTCCGTATCACCGAGAGGGAAAGTAAAAGAAAATCCCAAAGTTTGGGTTGTCACCAGCACAGGAATGGAAGGGAAGGCTATCAATGAGAAAACAAGTTTTGGTGACCACAAGTTATTTCCTTTCACTTCCAGCTTTGGAACAGGGGGGACAAAACCAAACACAGGAGTTAAAACCTGGCCCTACTCTGGTAGACATGCGATTTGTTTCATCACAAGTCAAAATTCGGACAAAAATTATTGTTCGTATACGCATCTCCGAATCACAATATTAACGAAGTTCAACGAATCTGAAATAAATTATACTGAAGCAATATATTCATTCATATTTATTTGTTTCATTCGGATGACATTATGTGACAGTTTGGGCCTTTAGTCAATGTTTGAAGCGTCTGAAATAACGTAACGACATAACGAATGATCCGAATTGATTCCGATCCATTTGGTTTTTATTTTGAAATGGAAATGGAAACCTATTGCAATAAATACAGGAAAGTATAAAAGTGAAATAAAATGATTCCTACTTATTGTGTTTGGGTTGGATGGAGGTGGATCCATCAGAATCTCTGAATCATAACGTAACAAATTAACCCCCCTGGCGGTATTTCTGAGTGTAGCTCGGGGTAAAGTTTCAGCACCACAAGCGGTAACCCCGAGCTACACTCGGGCTTACCATCCGGCGCTGCTCTACGATCCCTCAATCACTTACCTTGTCCTGCGCTCCCACGATGTCCCCCCTGCAGTGTCCCCAGCAATGTAATCCGGCGGATGCCGGCATCTGTCATCTGGGTTCCGTCCCCTGCGAGCGTCGGGACATACAGGGGACGGGGGAAATTTGAAAATGACAAAAAGTGACATTCACTAAAATCACTAAAATCACATAGTATAACATTCCTGTATCAAACCATTTCACATACATTTTGTCCCGAGTGCTTTGTCCGGCGCCCTGCCTGCATTTTTACTGTTCTTTCTGCTTGGAAACTGAGAAAAGTCCACGGCGTCCAAAAAGCGTCCCTTTACGTCAAAAGCGGTTTTAGACCGGCTAGAGAACAGCGATAGTAAATCAGAACCACTTGCAGAATTGAGTGATAATGATTCGTGGGGGAAATTCCTCATCAGACACTGAAAACGATTCTGCGACTTTGCTCAGCGATGTGCGAACTTGGCGCTCTATTTCACATTTCAGTGTTTTTGGTTTGATTATATTATTGAATTACATTTATTATTATATTATTATTTTTTATGATTATTTATTATATTATAATTTATGATTTCGCGTTTCAAATTTTATCATCCCCGGGAAGTTTACTAGACTCTTGTTCAGACAGATTTCAGTGAGTTATTCCTAAAAATTACAGGCCTACAATAAAAAACGCCAAATTTCCATGCAAATAATGGTACCGCTTTCAGCACCAAAAATCTGAAATAATCATACCGCCAGGGAAGTTAATCTGAAATGAATTTTGTTCCATTTGTTCTTTTGAATATCACCCAATAAGCTCATTCCATTTCTCTTTGTAACGAATGAACATAATGAATAAATCCAAAATTCATTTCTCTCCATTCATTGTTTTGAATATCGTCCAACGAGATCATTCCATTTCTCTTTGTAACAAGTGAACATGCTGGCAGAATCTTTCATTTATTTTGTTCCGTTCGCTCTTTTGGATATCAACCAATCAGCTCATGACATTTCTCTTTGTGGGTTGGAGTAGCAGGGATGACTCAGAGTGCATAAGTAATCTGAAATAACGAATTAATACATTAAAACTTTATAAATGATCTGAAATGATGCAAAAATAATCCCGAAAATAAATTATTCTGAAATGCTGTTTACCCGCCAAAACACCCTTACCGTTCATGTGTTCGCCAAACTTACGTTCAACTCGAACATCAAACCCGACGCTACATGTGACTTGATCCTTCGGGATGTGAGCCCTCTGTGTGACAGCAGTATAGAGAGAAGTTCCCCGTACCAGGGGCGGACTGACAACTCATGGGGCCCCGGGCAATAGGGGATCATGGGGCCCCTGTGTCCTTGCCCAAACTCAAAAAGCCTATGAAAAAGGTACCAGGGGCATCTCATGGGGCCCCCTACTGACCCCAGGCCCTGCCCGAGTTTCCAAATGGTCAGTCCACCCCTGCCCCGTACTAACTCACTTTTTGAAAAGAGCACAGCCGTGCCGGGCTCCACCCCCATGGCGGAATCATTCATTCACAGAGTTTTGTGAATGAATCAAATACAAGTACCGACATCCTTTGCGGCTGTGTGCTTGTAGTTCTCAATGAACTGCCACGGTGCTGTTGTGCGCTCTAGTAGTTCATTGATTCTTCCTATCAGTGTGCAACTCCCTGCCCATGAGATATACGAGCACACGGCTTACATTGACAGTCTGCGGGAGTCCTGCACGGTACCGGAGATCTGCTGATTGCTGTTGCAATGCTCTACAGGCTCCTAAAAAAATAAATGCGCATTTTATACCTGCAAAAAATGTGGACATTTTTTTTTTTTTTTAAAAGGTGAACTTATCTTTGCAGAAATCTATGAAATGGGGAAAAACTAACACCTGTGGTTATTGGAACACCTGAATCCTGAATCAGTCCAGGCTGGAGAAAGATCCCAACTTTACAGTCAAGATCCCAAAACCCAAAATTGTCCATATTTGACAATTTAAAAGCCTTTACAGCTCATCGGTTTAGAGCTAACCATGAATGATGGCTCTAGAATTATTGCGCTTGCTCCCACATTCAGGATGATACCTCACATGTGTGGCACAATTTATGTTTACAGGTGCACGCCCTGCATGAGCATTTGCATTCGGATGTGTACAGAGGCGATATGGGGTGCTTTGATTATATTTATTTATTTTATTACATTTTTTTAATACTCTTTTTAGTTTTTTAATTCATTTAAATTTATTGCACTCACAGGGGAGTTAACTAAATATTGCCAAAAGTATTGGCCCCGCCCTCCAATTCATTGAATTCAGGTGTTCCAATCCCCTCCATGGACACAGGTGTATACAATCAAGCCCCTAGGCATGCAGACTGCTTCTACAAACATTGGTGAAAGAATGGGTCGCTCTCAGGAGCTCAGTGACTCCAAGCGTGGTCCCGTGATAGGTGGTCACCTGTGCAATAAGTCCATCCGTGACATTTCCTGGCTACTAAATATTCCACGCTCAACTGTTAGTGGGATTATAACAAAGTGGAAGCAATTGGGAGCAACAGCCACTCAGCCACCAAGTGGTAGGCCACGTCACATGACAGAGCGGGGTCAGAGCATGCTGAAGCGCACAGTGCGCAGAAGTCACCAACTGTCTGCAGAGTCAATAGCTAAAGACCTCCAAACTTGGTGTGGCCTTCAGATGAGCACAACAACAGTGCGTAGAGAGCTTCATGGAATGGGTTTCCATGGCCGAGCAGCTGCATCCAAGCCTTACATCACCAAGTGCAATGCAAAGTGTCGGATGCCGTGGTGTAAAGCACACCGCCACTGGACTCTAGAGCAGTGGAGATGTGTTCTCTGGAGTGTTCAATCACACTTCTCTGTCTGGTAATCCAATGGACGTGTCTGGGTGTGGCGGTTGCCAGGAGAACGGTACTTGCCTGACTGCATTGTGTCAAGTGTAAAGTTTGGTGGAGGGGGGATTATGGTGTGGGGTTGTTTTTCAGGGGTTGGGCTTGGCCCCCTAGTTCCAGTGAAAAGAACTCTTACGGTGTCAGCATACCAAGACATTTTGGACAATTTCATGCTCCCAACATTGTGGGAAGAGTTTGGGGATGGCCCCTACCTGTTCCAACATGACTGCGCACCAGTGCACAAAACAAGGTCCATAAAGACATGGATGAGTGAGTTTGGGGTGGAGGAACTTGACTGGCCTGCACAGAGTCCTGACCTCAACCTGAAAGAGCACCTTTGGGATGAATTAGAGCAGAGACTGCGAGCCAGGCCTTCTCGTCCAACATCAGTGCCTGACCTGACAAATGTGCTTCTGGAAGAATGGTCCAACCTTCCCATAGACACCCTCCTAAACCTTGTAGATGGCCTTCCCAGAAGAGTTGAAGCTGTTATAGCTGCAAAGGGCGGGGCCAACTCCATATTTGGGCTTCATTTTAGACACCTGTGGCCACGGAGGTGATTGGAACACCTGAATCCAATGATTTGGAGGGACTTCACAATACTTTTGGGAAATATAGTGTATGAAAATCAGTGGATGAAGATGAGACCAGCGCAACAACAAGCTGAGGGGAGCATGTTCCATCCATCCATTCCATCTATAATTGTACTCAAAAGTTTGCATCCCCTGGCTGAAATCATGAAATGTTGGCATTTATATTAAATATATGACTGATCATGCCAAAAACTGTTTTTTATTTAAGGATGATGATCATATGAAACCATTTATTATCACATAGTTTTTTTTTGGCTCCTTTTTCAATCATAATGATAACAGAAATCACCCAAATGGCCCGGATCAAAAGTTTCCATCCCCTGGAATGTTTGGCCTTGGTACATGACCACTGATCGTTGAGTTCTCTGTCAGTCACCGCTCTCTGCTCTACCCCCCTTCCTGTGCTCACTGGAGTGCTGGGCTGTGGAGGGGGAGAAGGCGGCCGGCTCAGGCTCTCAGCGGATAGAACAATGGGATGCAACCACATGGCATTAAACAATCCACAACCCCCTACCCCAATATTAGGACAGATCACCCTGTACCCCTAACAGACACAGGGTGACTTACACATAATAGACTGCCATCCAACCATCCATCCAAGTGCTTCCTATGATCCACCCCCGGGCCCAGCGCTGCTAGCGCGTCACCAAGCTGTACTGACATACGCTACATTGTTACTGTCTGTTTTCACCCGGTGATTTGGCCCCTAACACACCTCCTGTATTAGAGCGCCCCCACTCTGGGTAAAGGAGCTACAGAGAAACCTTTGCACAGCAGCATTGTCAGTCTTGGGAGAGGGGACTGTTAGATGTACTAGCAGATTTAACTACACAAACAAATTGAAACTGAACTCCAGCTCACACTTTACAGGCAGTTACAATATACAATTTCTTTTTCTTTTGGTTTAAAGGTTTTATAGAAATGAATAAAAGCTGATCGTTAGACAGTAGGCACCCCTGGCAGTGTTAATTCGTTTGTCTCATCCCTGTAACTGCTACATTCTGCTGGAGAGCTTGATCTTTTGAAAAACAACAGACTTACCTGCTGGATCACCAGACGAAAATAGAAAAACGAAAGCCTGAAAATGAAAACGAATGCAGCCATCACATCTAATAATTGGTAAACTGTCATATAATATGTTTTCTTTTGTGTTTAATACTGCTTTAATAACAGTACATTCAATAAAGTATATACATTCAATGTACAAACAGGCATTCTCAGCAAAAGGCCCGCTAAGGAGTCCTGGGGGAATTGTGCACATATACCCGGGCATACATAGTTATTTATAGAGATACTTGCAGATGAATGTAGTTGTAGGGGCCCCTGAGGGTGAGGCAGCATTCAACTTTGTGTTGGAAACCTGAAGACAAGATCAGCAATCACGGGGGTATCCAACTGTTGTCCAACCAGCCTAGAATGAGACTTCTCACCGTCAGGAACTGTGGTGTGGCCCTGGAACTCAGAGTCAGCCTATCTACTCTAAGCTTTAGTCCCTCCCTAGTAGTATATAGTAGCCTTTTCTGTATTCGAATTCAAGTGCCACACCAATGTTAAGAGGTCCAGTTACAACTTTATTCCATTGAAGGTCAGGGGTATAATTTGAGAAGTAGCCAACTTGTTGCCAAACAAGCTGCCCCTTAGGCCTTTGCTTTTAATTCACAGTGGAGTAAATACCATTGTAGGTCCAGTTCAATCCTGGTCTGTTCACTTTATTGCCATTCAAGCCCTGATAAAGGGGGCACTTGGACCTCTAAACGCGTTGGAGATTTCTCAAATGATTTCCCTGACCTTTAATGGAATAAAGGTGTATCTGGACCTCTTTACAGTGGTGTGGAGCTTTAATTGAACTTTTCTTACAATAGACTACATGACAAGGAGACTGTGGAGATCCTCTGGAGTGTAGAAGCTGCCTGCCCAGAAAGCAGATCATTTACACCAACATAATATCTTAAGATCACAATAACCGTGAAGTGTACCTGCGGGTCCATCACTGTCTTTCTGCTTTCCTCAACTTTTCTGGATTGGATCATGGACAGGACATGTGGCTGAGACTCTCTCTCTCTTTCTCTCTCTCTCGGGCAAGAAGGGCATACATACAATATTTACAGGAATTTACAAATTCAGACAGCAGAGGGCGGCAGATCCCTACATATAGATGTAGGGCAGCACAGTAGCTAAATGGTTAGTACTTTCACTGGCAGCACTCGGGTCGGTGGTTCGAATCCCAGCCATGGCACCTCCTGCCTGGAGTTTTCATGTTCTCCCTGTGCCTGTGTGGGTTTCCTCCAGGTACTCCGGTTTCCTTCCACACTCCAAAGACATGCTAGTAGGTTAATTGGTTCCTGTCTAAATTGGCCCTAGTATGTGTATGTATGAATGTGAGTTAGGGACCTTAGATTGTACGCCCCCTGAGGGTTAGGGACTGATGTGAATGTACAATATATATGTAAAGTGCTGCGTAAATTGACGGCGCTATATAAGTACCTGAAATAAAATAATTTAAAAAAAATATAGATGAGAGAAGATTTTCAGCAGCTACAATGGTTGCAATTCCTGATTCTGGATATATTGGGAAGCCAGCAAATGGATGGGCAGATGTTCGGCATTGTTGTCACCTATGCCATGGACTGTATGGTCCAAGAATGGTCATACCTTGTACATATGTTTAAAAGTGCAATGCGTCATGGAAATATTTCCGGCTATAAGATGTTCGGGCTCATACATGTACATATTGTTTACATTCCAATACAGCTAACTGACAAACCTTGCAGGCAAAACTCCGATTACAATGCCATACAATGTACCCAGTGTACATCCGCAGATGCAAATAGGATTCTACCTCCTGTAGGTCCTATGTACTACTGCATGCAATTATGAAAATCACAAACTATAAATTGTCACTCTGAATTAGGAAACCGGACCTATGTTAGGAGTGTGAGCAGCATTTCATTCCAACGTCCCTCTCCACCCCAGGACTTATCTTTTATAAAGGTTGTAGAGAAGCAGTAAGGTTTGCAGGGAAGAATAAAGCTGTAACTAATCACCGGCGGTGGAGCCATTCACAGTGATGGCGGTAGTGCCGCTATATTTCCTACTATCAGCTTTTGTAGGATCTAGTAAGTAAATGGGTTTCTTATGTTTACAGGTCTGTCTCTCTAATTCCTCTTTGTTCTACTGTTTTCTTGCTTTTTTTAAATTTATTTTCCCTATTTTCTTCATTTTCTATTCTTAAATTTCAATTTCTTTTTTTTTTTGGGGGGGGGGGTAATGTTCCTTCTCTTTCTTTTCTCTTATTTTCCTGGGTGTTTTTTTTTTTTGTTTTTTTTCATCAAAGTTCTTATATTGTCCTTATTTTCTTCATTTTCTATTCTTACATTTCAATTTCTTTTCTTTTTTTTTTCTGACTTTTAGTTTTTTTTCCATAGTTCTTATATTGTCCTCGTCCTTTTCTTATTTTTCTTTTCTTTCTATTTTAATCTTTGTCTTTTGTTTTTTTTGTTTTTTTTTCTTTTTCCTTTTTTTTTCTTCCATACTTCTTATCTTTCCTCTTTCTTCTTTTTTTTTCCTCTGCATTTTATTTGCTGTTCCTTTTTTCTCTTTTTTTTAATCCATTTTGTTTCTTTTTTTTTTTTTTTGCTTTCTTTCTATTTTTTCTCTTCTTTTAAAATATTAATTTCTTTCTTTCCTTTTAATTCTTTTTTCGTTTATTAGCTGTTCTTAATTTACAGATATCTTTCCCCTTCTTTTTAAATATTAATTTCTTACTTTCCCTTTAATTCTTTTTCATTTATTAGCTATTCTGAGTTTACAGATATCTTTCAATTTCTTTTTAAATATTCATTTCTTTCTCTTTAATTTTTTTTCATTTATTAGCTATTCTGATTTTACAGGTATCTTTCCCCTTCTTTTTAAATATTAATTTCTTACTTTCCTTTTAATTATTTTTAGTTTATTAGCTATTCTGATTTTACAGGTATCTTTCCCCTTCTTTTTAAATATTAATTTCTTACTTTCCCTTTAATTCTTTTTAATTTATTAGCTATTCTGATTTTACAGGTATCTTTCCCCTTCTTTTTAAATATTAATTTCCTACTTTCCCTTTCATTCTTTTTAATTTATTAGCTATCCTGAGTTTACAGATATCTTTCAATTTCTTTTTAAATATTCATTTCTTTCTCTTTAATTTTTTTTCATTTATTAGCTATTCTGATTTAACAGGTATCTTTGCCCTTCTTTTTAAATATTCATTTCTTGCTTTCCCTTTAATTCTTTTTAGTTTATTAGCTATTCTTATTGTACAGGTATCTTTCCCCTTCCTTTTAAATATTAATTTATTACTTTCCCTTTCATTCTTTTTCATTTATTAGCTACTCTTATTTTACAGGTATCTTTCCACTTCTTTTTAAATATTAATTTCTTACTTTTCCTTTAATTCTTTTTATTTTATTAACTATTATTATTGTACAGGTCTCTTTCTCCTTCTTTTTAAATATTCATTTCTTATTTTCCCTTTAACTCTTTTTCATTTATTAGCTATTCTGAGTTTACAGATATCTTTCAATTTCTTTTTAAATATTCATTTCTTTCTTTCCCTTTAATTTTCTTTCATTTATTAGCTATTCTGATTTTACAGGTATCTTTCCCCTTCTTTTTAAATATTCATTTCTTACTTTCCCTTTAATTCTTTTTAGTTTTGTTAGCTATTTTTATTTTACAGTTATCTTTCCCCTTCTTTTTAAATGTTAATTTTTTTCTTTCCCTGTAACTCTTTTAGTTTACTAGCTATTCTTGTTTTACAGGTTACGCTATAGTTTGTAATTTTTGTTGGGCAGATACAGATGTGGAACACCTCTGCAAACGGGGAAGGATAGAATGTTCATCTGAATATGTATGTTCAGCCACAATCTATGAATACTACCAAGGTGAGTTTATAATTTCTGAAAAAATGACAATCAGATTGCACGTGATCTTCGGTGAATCACTTTATAATAATGTATTTTTTCTTAAATTAAAATAAAGGAGTTGATATTTTCCTGTTGATATTTCTTAGGTTTAGACCGCGGACAGTAATATTTTAAAGTGGTTGTAGAGGCTCAAGGATTTTTACCGTCTATGCGTGAAGGTAAAAACCTTCTGTGTGCAGCATCCCTCCCAGCCCCCCCCCAAAAAAAAACTTTCCTGAGCCCCATCGCAATCCAGCAGTGGGAGCCATTGGCAATTCTCAATCACAGCCAATCACAGCCAATCAGAAGAGAGAATGTATGTGTGAATGGACATACAGAGCAGCGGCTCAGGAGCAAGCCTGCTCGGGTGCCCCCATAGGAAGTTATTTGCTCCGGGGGGTACCAGACAGGAGGGAGGGACCAGGAGTGGTGAGGGGGACCCGAGAAGAGGAGTAACAGGCTTGTTTTTTTTATATATAAGCCTTTAGTATCACTTTAATGCAGGCCATGGACGGTTCGAAAATTGGCCGATTTTTCGACCACAAAATGTTCTGTAATCCGTTGTTGCCCCCAATGATTTTGAAATTCGTTTGTTGTGATGGAAGTGACGTTTGGGGTGAGGGGACCCTTGTATCATCTCCCCAAGTTCCTCTTGTGTGTGACCCACTCCTGCCTGTTAGGGGTACAGGGTGGTCTGTAGTGATATGGTGTAGACATGTATAGGTGAGGTGGGAGGTTTGTCCATTGTTCACTGCCACGTGGTTGTTCCATTGTTCTCTGCCATGCGGCTGCATCTCAGTGTTCTAGCAAACTATTATGGGATGCAATGTTTGTGTATTGCTGTGGGGGTTGGTTATTGTTCACTGCCATGTGCTGCATCCCATTGTTCTGTGTCTTGGTTTGGTGGGGGGTGTTTCCTGTAGCCCTTCTGTAAGGGACCGCCCGGCGGTACTACTAGCACCCCACTGAATAGGCGTCCCCAGCGCATGGAGTCTAAGTCCCAGGGTGCTTGTTCACCAGGGCCCCTGATGGTGGGGATGGACTTGGAGCTCCCTGAGACCAGGTCGTGACTACCGGGTGCGTCCGTCAGTGGTAGTAGTATGCGCAAGGGGCTCCCACGGGGAAGAGTCTGATGTGAGGAGGTCAGAAGACCCCACTGCACGGGATGGATGGATGGATGAGCAGGGTCAGACGGGCCGGGTCGGTAACAGAGAGGGCGGCAAGGTACAAGGCAGCGGGCATAGAATGGTCGGGTCACACGCCAGGTCAGCAACAGCAGGTCAAATCCAATAGGGGGCATTCAGGAGAGAGGTCAGGCAAAGCAAGGGTCAGAACAGAAGAAAACAGCAAGGTCAGGTTCAATCCGGGTCAATAACTTACAGGGTACAGGTTCACAGGATTCAGAATGCAGGAAAGACCAGAAGGCACTGAATGACAGCTCAGGGTCGTTTAAATATCCCGCCCTGCGCTGCCATTGGTGCCCAGCGGGCGGCCGCGGCTTCTACTGCGCATGCGCGAACTCGAACGCCGTGGCCGGCACGGAACCAGTGCTCGAGTCCCTGCACCGGGCGGCATACTGCGCCTGCGCCGGGACCAACGCGGCGGGGATCGAGGGGATCCCTGACATTGCCCCCCCCCTACGGGCAACCTCCGGATGCCCACCCGATCTCTCCACCACGGGTGATCGCGAAAGAACCTCCGGACAAGTCTGGGTGCATGGACATTATGGGCTGGTTCCCAAGAATTGTCCTCAGGACCATAGCCCTTCCATTTGATAAGGAATTGGGTCTGGCCTCCCCTCCTTCAACACTTCAGGATAGTTTCAACCTCAAATTCTTCTTCTCCTTCGACCGTTACCGCTTCCGGGGGTCTAGATTCCCGGTCAGGGAAGGCGTCTGGGACCACAGGCTTCAGAAGGGATACATGAAAGACCGGGTGGATCTTGAGCGTGTCAGGGAGGGCGAGTTCATAGGCTACTTCGTTAACCATCCGTTTAATGCAGAAGGGGCCTATGAATTTGGGTCCCAATTTCTTTGACGGGCAAAGCATCTTTAGATTGGACGTCGCCAGCCAAACCTTCTCCCCAGGCCGCAATACCAGATCTCCTCTCCGTTTCCTGTTGAATGCTTTCCTGTAGTTTTCCTGGGCCCGACTGATGGCCACTTGAAGCTTCTTATTGTTCGCAGCGAAGAACGTTACCACATCTTGTGTTGCTGGTACTGGGCATTCCGACACCAAATCCGGGAGGAAGACTGGATGAAAGCCATAGTTGGCGAAGAACGGGGACTGCCCTGTTGCTGAGTGGCGGGCATTGTTATACGCAAATTCTGCTAAAGGAAGAAGTGGCAGCCAGTCATCTTGAGTAAACGAGGTATAGCATCTTAAATATTGCTCTAAGGTCTGATTGGTCCTTTCGGTTTGACCGTTAGTTTGAGGGTGGAACGCAGAAGAGAGAGATAATTTGATGTCCAGGGCTTTGCACAGTGCTCTCCAGAATCTGGACGTGAACTGGACCCCTCGGTCCGAGACAATGTCTTCGGGGACCCCATGCAACCTGACTACCTCACGAATGAAGACTCGCGCGGTCTCGGCCGCCGAGGGGGTCTTCTTCAACGGGATGAAGTGGGCCATCTTGGACAAGCGGTCCACGACTACCAGGATTGCCGTGTGGTCTCGGGATGGCGGAAGCTCGACTATAAAGTCCAGTGAGATCTTTTGCCAAGGCCGTTCAGGAATAGGTAAGGGTCGCAGCAGACCCCAAACCTTGTTTCTTGAGGGCTTGTTCTTCTGGCAGGTGACACAGGACCTGACATAGCCCTTACAATCTTTAGCCATGTCTGGCCACCAGAATGAGCGTCGGAGAAGTTCCAGGGTCTTTTCTGGGCCAAAGTGCCCCGCCATTGGGTGGTCGTGGCAATGCCCCAAGACCAGGGTTCGAGCTTCTTCCGGCACCACAATTCGATCTTCCCTCCATAGGAGTCCCCCCTTGTTCTGGAGCGGCCCTCCGCCTGGGGTAGAGAAGTTTGTGGATGCCTCCATTAGCCTGGAACGAAGGTCCGACTGAAGGACCAAGAAGTTACCCGAGGACAGGATGGTGTCAGGTACTGGGGTCTCTTTGGCGTCTTCGTACATCCGTGATAACGCATCCGGCTTAGTGTTCTTTGATCCCGGCCGGTACGTAATATGGAAGTTGAATCTTGAAAAGAATAGTGCCCATCTCGCCTGTCGCGGGCGTAGACGCTTGGCAGTTCTCAGATACTCTAAGTTCTTATGGTCAGTAAATATTAAGATGGGGTGCACCGCACCTTCCAGCAGGTACCTCCATTCCTCTAACGCCGTTTTGATCGCTAGTAGCTCACGGTCACCGATATCATAGTTCCTCTCCGCTGGGGTCAGCTTCCGTGAGAAGAACGCTACCGGGTGGAGCAGTTCCTTGGTGCCTTTTCGTTGGGAGAGGATGGAGCCTACCGCATTCTCCGATGCATCTACCTCCAAGATGTAGGGCAGAGCGGCGTCTGGGTGACCCAAAATGGGTGCCGAAGTGAACAGTTTCTTTAAGGCTTCGAAAGCTCCCTGCGCTTCTGGTGTCCATCTGAATCGGGTTCCCAGCTTGGTTAGCTGAGTAATGGGGGAGACCAGACCCGAGAAGTTCTTGATGAACTTCCGGTAAAAATTTGCAAAGCCGATGAATCGCTGGACGCCTTTCCTGTCTGTGGGTTCAGGCCAATCCAGTATTGCAGCGACCTTCTGGGGATCCATCGCGACCCCCGCGGTGGAGATAATCAGGCCCAAGAAGGCAATGCTGGATTGTTCAAAACAACATTTTTCTGCCTTGGCGTACAACCCATGCTGCCGCAACCGCCCCAATACTTTTGCTACATGTATTCTGTGTTCCCCCAGAGACGGGGAAAAAATCAGAATGTCGTCTAAATAAACGATCACAAAGACATCCAGAAAGTCCCTAAAAATATCATTTACAAAATGTTGAAACGTGGCCGGAGCATTACACAACCCGAACGGCATGACCAGATATTCAAAATGACCGAATCGGGTGCGGAAGGCCGTCTTCCACTCGTCCCCCTCCCTTATGCGAATCAAGTTGTACGCCCCCCTCAGATCCAGCTTGGTAAAAACTACTGCTGACTTTAAACTTTGGAACAGCTCAGGTACTAACGGTAGTGGGTAACGGTTTTTTATCGTGACCCTGTTCAATTCCCTGTAATCGATACATGGCCTTAAGGTTTTGTCCTTCTTTTCAACAAAGAAGATTCCCGCCCCCGCCGGTGAAGTGGAGTGGCGGATGAACCCCTTCTGGAGGCTGTCCTCGATATATTCCTTTAGGGCCCCCAATTCGGGCTCTGAAAGGGGGAAGATTCGCCCAAAAGGAATTTCTGAGCCGGGTAACAGGTCAATGGGGCAGTCATAAGGGCGGTGGGGGGGTAGAGTATCAGCTCCCCGTTTGCTGAACACATCTAGAAACCCATGGTAGGCCGCAGGGATTACTTGTTTTAATTCAGCTTCCCCCTCAGAGCACAGGAGGATTTGGGGGGTCCCCGGGCCCGAAGTGCGGCAGTATATTCGACAGTATGGGGAAGGGAACGTGATTACTCCGGTCTCCCAGTCAATCTGGGGGTTATGGGCCCGTAACCATGGGAGCCCCAGAATGACTGGGAAGAGGGGTGAAGCTATAGCATCCAGGCGGAGGAGTTCCTGGTGCTGGCCGGCAATGACAGTGGTGATGGAGGGGGTTTCCTGGTTCACTACCCCCGATTTTATTTGGGAACCGTCGGCCAAATAAATATTGAACCCCTTCTGTTTCAAGTGAAGGGGAATACCCTGCTGGTGAGCAAAATTAATATCCACGAAGCAGCTGCATGCCCCAGAGTCAATTATGGCCGATACTTCCACGGTCCTTTCTGGAAGCTGAAAGGAAAGGGGCACCACTAAGTATTGGGATGGACCAACATTGCCAAGGGATAAGGAAGAAGAGGTGCACTTACTCAGTTTCTGCGGGCAGGAACGCGCCATATGACCAGCTTCTCCACAATAGAGGCACAGGTTCTGGGATCGTCTGCGCAGATGTTCCTCTGGGGATAGTTTAGGCCGTGCCAGGCCGAGCTGCATGGGTTCGGGGTTGTCTCCAGGTGGCCGGTTTTGGATGACTGGCCTAGGTGTTTGACTGGGACCCTGAAATGATCCCCAGGGATTTCCGTGACCCTGGCCGGACCTCTCAAACCTGCGTTCCCGCAGTCTACGGTCAATTTTAATGGTCAGTGCTATTAGGTCCTCTAAAGTCTCAGGTACCTCCACCCGGGCGAGCTCGTCTTTCAGGCCGTCTGATAGGCCAACATGGAACTGATGCAGGAGTGCGAACTCGTTCCAGCGAGTATCCCCCATCCACCGCCTAAATTCAGATGCGTACTCCTCCGCCGCTCGGCGGCCTTGCCGGAGTGTGTACAGAGTAGCTTCAGCAGAAGCTGCCCGCTGCGGGTCATCATAAAGGATGGCCATAGCATCAAAAAAACTGTCAACCGAACCAAGGTGAGGGTCATTTTTTCCCCGTAATCGATGGGCCCAGTCTTGGGGTTCACCCTGCAGGAGGGATATGACGAACCCCACCTTCACGGATTCAGTCACGAAGGTTCGGGGTTGTAGCTCAAAATAGAGGAGGCAGGACTCGCGGAATGATCTGAACTGAGTGCGGTCCCCGTGGAAACGTTCTGGTAAGGGTACTCGGGGGTCGGCCGCCGGGAGTGGTGCGGATGCCCCAGACACCAGCACAGGGACTGCTACAGCTGGAGGTGTGGGGACCGCGGCCTGTGGGGCAGGAACGGATATAGTGCAGGCCTGGAATTGAGTTTCAATCTGCTGACATCTATCCTGCAGGGCCGATACGGCCTGTGTCAAATTGGATAGGTGCCTGCAGATCTCCTCCAGCGGCGAGGGACCTCCTCTAGACTCAGTCATGGCCTTCTGGTACTGTAAGGGACCGCCCGGCGGTACTACTAGCACCCCACTGAATAGGCGTCCCCAGCGCACGGAGTCTAAGTCCCAGGGTGCTTGTTCACCAGGGCCCCTGATGGTGGGGATGGACTTGGAGCTCCCTGAGACCAGGTCGTGACTACCGGGTGCGTCCGTCAGTGGTAGTAGTATGCGCAAGGGGCTCCCACGGGGAAGAGTCTGATGTGAGGAGGTCAGAAGACCCCACTGCACGGGATGGATGGATGGATGAGCAGGGTCAGACGGGCCGGGTCGGTAACAGAGAGGGCGGCAAGGTACAAGGCAGCGGGCATAGAATGGTCGGGTCACACGCCAGGTCAGCAACAGCAGGTCAAATCCAATAGGGGGCATTCAGGAGAGAGGTCAGGCAAAGCAAGGGTCAGAACAGGAGAAAACAGCAAGGTCAGGTACAATCCGGGTCAATAACTTACAGGGTACAGGTTCACAGGATTCAGAATGCAGGAAAGACCAGAAGGCACTGAATGACAGCTCAGGGTCGTTTAAATATCCCGCCCTGCGCTGCCATTGGTGCCCAGCGGGCGGCCGCGGCTTCTACTGCGCATGCGCGAACTCGAACGCCGCGGCCGGCCCGGAACCAGTGCTCGAGTCCCTGCGCCGGGCGGCATACTGCGCCTGCGCCGGGACCAACGCGGCGGGGATCGAGGGGATCCCTGACACCTTCCCTCTGATGGGAGGGCCTGATGTGTTTCCTGTTCCTGGTTGTATTTCCCCGCCCTGTGTTTATATCTTGTGTTTGTTAAAACAAAGCAGTTGACTTCCTGTCTTAAGAAGAGTCTGGTGCTGTCTTATTTCCTGCATGATCAGCGGTGGTGTCCGGGGATCTGAGTTCGGACGGGGAAGCTGGAGTCTAACAGAAATACCCTAGCGCTGTTGGGGTCCGGTTCCGTTTACCACCACACCAGTCCCAGTGTACCTGATCACCACCACACCAGTCATATTGTTCATATTCATCACCACACCAATCCCAGTGTCCCTGATCACCGCCACACCAGTCATATTGTCCATAATCACCATCACGTCTACAGTGTCCCTTTTCACTGCCAGATCAGTTACAGTGTACCTGACTACCACCACACCAGTCATAGGGTCACCATAAAGGCTTGTTCACATGTGCAATGCTCTCTGAAGAGCCATCCGTATTCAGATCACACTTAAGAGAGCACTGGACATGCAGTGAGGAGGCATTGTATTGCCTCCTCCCCACCTACATAAATCCCTTGGACCCCACACAAGCAACCCCATTCACTTGAATGGGTCACAATCAGTGGGTGTACATAGGGTGTCATTTCTGCCACAACAGTGAAGCAAAGGATCGCAGCTGTGACATGTGTACACACTTGGCTGCTGCCTCTACAGATACACAGGAGGTAGTAAAACCGTAGCTCAACCACAAGGTTTTACCACACCACAACCTCACGTGTGAATGAACCCTAATAATGCAGTCTGTCACAGTTGGTGTCTCTGATTGTCCCCTAAATTAACCCTGTCCTGTTTATTGACCCCATTTCTGCCTGTTGCCTGGGCTGATCCTTTGCCTATTTGCTGACCATGTTCCTGCCTGTGCCTGAATTGACCCATCTGTCACATGTCCCAGCCATCACCTGAGGACAACTACACTCCTGGAACCACAGAAACTCTTTTGTTCTTCCATTCTTTAGCCTCCTGTACTTCCTAGACAGTGAACATGGCTTTCCTGGGGGCAGACATGTACCAGTAGGCTAGGCTTGCTTGGTCGATAGGAACTGGGACTGCTATAGGTAATGCCATGCTATGCTATATTTTCTAATCACTCATGTAGAGGAGACTATTGCAGTACATTGATTTTGATACATTTGGTTGATTTGTGTGATGCACAAGCAGGGGCGGACTGACAACTCATGGGGCCCCCGGGCAATAGGGGATCATGGGGCCCCTGTGTCCTCGCCCACACCCAACAAAGCCTATGAAAAAGCTAATGAAAGGTACCCGGGCATCTCATGGGGCCCCCTACTGACCCCAGGCCCTCAGGCAGTGCCCGAGTGCTCGAATGGTCAGTCTGCCCCTGTGCACAAGATACAATGTCTGGTCTATAATGATTCCAGACAGTGAAAGTTTCACACATGTGGTATCGCCATACACAGGAGTAGTATAATGAGTTTTAAGGTGTAACTCTAATTATGCCCAATCCTGTGTGTGAGAAATTTCTCATTAAATTGACAACTTTGTGTAACAAATATAAATTTTCATTTTTTTTCTGCACTTTAAATAAACTTGTGGCAAAAAACAGAAGTCTTCTAAAAACTCGCCATTTCTTTTAGAAAATACCTTGGGGTGGTTGTGTTCCATAATGTGGTCATTTTGTGAGTGTTTCTACCCTCCTGGTGCTAGGTAATGAGGAGATTAGATGTGTAATTTATGCCACTAGAAAACCTAAATGTGTTCCTTGGATTTTGAACCACTCTATTTAGCTATACTGCAAAAAAGCCTCACATATTTGGTATCAACATGCTAGGAAGGAGAAGCAGAATTTGTTTTGTGGTGTAACTCCAGGTATACCTATGACATGTGTTAGAAATAACTTGTTAAAATGCCAACTTTGTGGAAATGCATTTTCATTTTCTTTTCTGCATTTCCCAAAAACATGTGGCAAAAGACTCACTCTGCCTTTCAGAAACTACTTTGGAGTGTCTGTTTGGGTCTGTTTGGGTAATTCCACCATCCTGGTGCTCCAGGAAATGTGATAGATAATCTGGAAGTTAGATGGGTAATTTATGCTCCTGGAATGCCTAAAGGTGTTCCTTGGATTTTAGGCCCCTCTATGCATTTCGATTGTGAACAGGTCTCACGCATGTGGCATCTCCATACTCTGAAGGCATAGCAGAATGTGTTTTGGGGTGCAATTCTAAATATGCCTATGTTGTATGTGAGAAATAATTTGTTAAAATGCCAACTTTGTGAAAAACAAATAATCAAATTTAATTGAATTTCTTAATTTTCCCAAGAACCACAGCTCTTCTAACATTCTGCTAAAACTTTGTAACAGTACTGCTTGGACCTTGAAGAAGGGGACACTCCCCGAAAGCTTGTCCTCAAAATTGTATGTTAGTGCAAATAAAAAAAGTATCACGGACAGTACTCAATTAATTTTCCCAAAAATTGTGACAAAAATTGTGACAATTAGAACTTCAAGAAACTCACCATGCCTCTTACTAAATACCTTTTACTCTCTACTTTCCAAAAAGGGGTAATTTGGGGTGATTTGTACTGTCCTGGTATTTGAGGGCCTGGCATAGGCCGTCGGTTCATCAGGATAGATAGTTTGTAGACTCTATAACTATCACACGGACTAAATAATGCACACTGATTTGGATTTTTTTTTTCCACCAAAGAAATGTAGCAGAATACATTTTGATCTAAATTTATGAAGAAAGATTATTTATATGCAAAATGTTATAACAGAAACTAAGAAAAAACGTGTGTTTTTTTCAAAATGTTTGGTGTTTTTTAATCTATATAGCAAAAATATATAGCAAATAAAAACCCCAGTGGTGATTACCGTATTTTTCGCCGTATAAGACGCACTTTTTCTTCCCCAAAACTGGGGGGGAAATGTCAGTGCGTCTTATGGAGCGAATATGGAGCGGCCGGTCCGGTATTTCCACCGCGGCCGTGTCAGAATACCGGGCCGGCCGCTCAGCTCTGCAGCGGGACCTTACCTGTTCCTCTATCCAGCGGCGTGCTGTCTTCCCGGCTTCTGTAGTGTGGGCACTGGGCATGACAGCCGGGTGTCAAGTGCGCATGCGCAAGAAGCGGTGCTTTTTGTGAATGGTAAGGCGGTACCTGGGACACATGACAGATCCCAGAAGCCGCCGGACCAATCACAAAGCGCAAGTGCTTCTCGCTCATGCGCACTGGGCACCCGGCTGTCATGCCGAGCGCCATTACAGAAGCCGGGAAGACAGCGCGCGGCTGGATAGAGGAACAGGTAAGATCAAACAAAAACTCTGCGGAAGTAAGAGCGGGTACCTGTCAAATTCAGGTACCCGCTCCCCACCTCCCCAAAGGTCAGCAGTCATCTGTACTGTCCGCAGTCTCTGGTCATCTCCTGTACTGTCCGCAGTCTCTGGTCATCCCTGTGCTGTCCGCAGTCTCTGGTCATCCCTGTGCTGTCCGCAGTCTCTGGTCATCCCTGTGCTGTCCGCAGTCTCTGGTCATCCCTGTGCTGTCTGCAGTCTCTGGTCATCCCTGTGCTGTCCGCAGTCTCTGGTCATCCCTGTGCTGTCCGCAGTCTCTGGTCATCCCTGTGCTGTCCGCAGTCTCTGGTCATCCCTGTGCTGTCCGCAGTCTCTGGTCATCCCTGTGCTGTCTGCAGTCTCTGGTCATCCCTGTGCTGTCCGCAGTCTCTGGTCATCCCTGTGCTGTCCGCAGTCTCTGGTCATCCCTGTGCTGTCCGCAGTCTCTGGTCATCCCTGTGCTGTCCGCAGTCTCTGGTCATCCCTGTACTGTGTCTGCAGTCCATTAGTTCAGAATTTTTTTTTTCCTGTTTTCTGCCTCTAAAACCCAGGTGCGTCTTATGGTCAGGTGCGTCTTATACGGCGAAAAATACGGTAAATACCACCAAAAGAAAGCTGTATCTGTCCCAAAAAATGCTAAACATTTCATTTGGGTACAGTGTTGCATGACTGAGTAATGGTTATTCCAAGTGGGACAGCGATGAGAGATGAAAAAGGACCTGGACTGCGAAGGGGTTATAGTGTCCTGACTTGAGGTGGTTAAAGAAATGATGATGATGCTTAAAGTGGTAACACCACAAAGTTGAAAAAAAAAAGGAGTTCTTCTTTACTAATGAAATTTTTTAATATCCGAGTTAACCTTTGATATGTCTTAGAAAGTAGTGAAAGCTATTTTGCATTTGGTACAAACTATCAACTGTGACCTCATTTATATCTACAGATATTTCCAAGGAGCGAACTCATATGTACATTTTCAGCAGCTGTCTGGAACAGAGTGAATGTAACCAGATTGGAAGTTTCAGCTCTGGAGAGGAAACGACATGGGTAGCTACCGCCTGCTGCGACACCGACTTTTGCACCCCGAATGTACCAGAAAGTATCTATCATGATTGGTGATTTTTTTTTAGAAAAAAAAACTTTTTAGAGAAACATGGAGGATACCTTTCCTTTTCTTTTGTATAAACCTTAATCCTATTGCTAAACCTAACGCCTCAAGCACACACACAGCCTGCAGGACTAATCACCATGTGTTGTGTAAGATATATATTTCCTATGATCTTCCAGCTCCATCCAGTGTCCATAATGCAATTTTACCCTGAAAAACCTCAGTTTGGAAAATACAGCATTATGGCCACTAGGTGGAGCTAACAATCATAGGAAATATGCCTGTTAGGCAATTTATAGATATTGTTCATGACGGCTGTGAAAATGCTTGAGGTGTTCACAATTTCTGTTTCTTTTTTTAATAAATAGACCTAATATTGTGGGAGAAAGATGACGTTGCTTGTAGTAACCTTAATCCTCTTCTCAAGTCCTTTGCTTATCAATTAAGTAATTTGATTAGGAGAAGTGTTAGGGATCTTCAATAGCTATCAGGTGCAAGATAATTGAAAGATATTTCCCTAATCATAATCTAAATCGCATCCACTGCACCCGTAGCCTCCCTAGCGGTCTGATGATGTCAGTATTTCTGTGCTCAATGTGGTACTTTTTTTTGCATGGAAATATGTATTTTTTTTATTGTAGGCCTGTAATTTTTAGGAATAGCTCAGTGAAATCTGTCCGAACAAGAGTCTAGTAAACATCCCGGGTATGTTAAAATTTGAAACACGAAATAATAAATTATAATTGAATAATCATAAAGAATAATAATATAATAATAATACATTTAATTCAATAATATAATCAAACCAAAAACACTGAAATGTGAAATAGAGCGCCAAGTTCGCACATCGCTGAGCAAAGTCGCAGAATCGTTTTCAGTGTCTGATGATAATTTTCCCCCACGAAACATTATCACTCAATTCTGCAAGTGGTTCTGATTTACTATCGCTGTTCTCTAGCCGGTCTAAAACCGCTTTTGACCTAAAGGGACGTTCTTTGGACGCCATGGACGTTTCTCAGTTTCCAGGCAGAAAGAACAGTAAAAATGCAGGCAGGGCGCCGGACAAAGCACTCGGGACAGAATGTATGTGAAATGGTTTGATACAGGAATGTTATACTATGTGATTTTAGTGTATTTAGTGAATGTCACTTTTACAACTTTCAAATTTCCCGCCGTTCCGTCCCCCGTACATCCCGACATCGCGGGGAACTGAACCCAGAAGACAGATGCCGTCATCGGCCGGAGGACATTACAGGGGACACTGCAGGGGGGACATCGCAGGGGCGCAGGACAAGGTAAGAGAAGCACAGATCCCGGAGCAGCGCTGCAGTGTATTCCCGAGTGTAGCTCGGGGGGGTTACCGCTTCTGGTACTGAAACTTTACCCCGAGCTACACTCGGGAATACCACCAGGGGGGTTAAAAGTGATTCTGAAGGTGTATTTTGTTAAAGAAAAAATAACAAACATGCCTGTATTTACCTGCTGTGTGCGGTGGTTTTGCACAGAGCAGCTGTCACATACCTGTGGTAGTGAGCCCTTGTAGATAGTCAACTTGGGGTTTCCCAGGACGCGGAGTCTAAGCCCCAGCCTGCTTCTTCACCAGAGCCCCTGATGGTGGGGATGGACTTGCAGCAAGCTGGGACCAGGTCGCAGCCCCCGGGTACGCCCAGCTGAGGATGAGGAGACCGCTTGCGGCAGCAGAGTACAATGGGAGGAGACAAACGGAAATCCGATAGACTAGCCGAGGTCAGGACGAGCGGAAAACAAGCACAGTCAGAGAATGAAGCCGGGGTTGGTACACGAGTAGTCAATGCAGGATACAGGAGATAGAAACACACAGGAGCTCCAACAACTAGGAAGTTGCTCAGGCAAAGTGGCCTAGACTGAGCATGTCTTACATAGGCAGGCAAACAAGGGTGCGGGCCGGGAAGTGATGGAAGGGAAGGAAATAAAACCCTGAGAACACCAGACAACGCCCATAGGTGACCACAGACAAACCACACATGTGAAAGGGATCAGGAACAGCACTGCAGCAAGGAGGTAAGTATACACAAACAAAAAACGGCAGGCTAACTTGTGACAGCAGCCCAGATCCTCCTCCTTTTGGGTCATCCCCCAGGCTCTCCTGGCCCTTCCCTCCAATCTGGTGCCCCCATAGCAAGCGGCAATCACAGCCAGTGAGCAAATCAGAAGAGGGAGGGGGAGGGGGTGGGGCCGGGTCGCAGCTCTATGTATGAATGCAAATACACAATCCCGATGCACACAATCCTGTTTCCAAAGTTGGCTGTGCATGTAAGTGGGTGCTGCAACGACCATCAGCTGGAACTGAGAGTAGTCACAGAAGAAGAACGTCACCAGCACACCACGGATCTCCTACCTGGGTCCAAAAGCTTTATTAAGAGATCACGTTCTTACAGCAGGAGCAACTTTTCGGCGCCTCACAGGACCCCTTCATCAAGCATGCCTGATGAAGGGGTCCTGCGAGGTTCTGAAACATTGCGATGTAATCCCTTGAGAAAGCTTTTGGACCCAGGTAGGAGATCCACGGTGTGCTGGTGACATTCTTCCTCTTGGTGTGAATGAACACGCAGATTCATGGCTTGGGAGCTACTTGCTGTGGGGGCACTTGACAGGAGGGAAGGACCAGGAGCACCGGCAGTGGACCCAAGAAGAAGCGGATCTGAGCAACTCGACACACGACACATGTGAGGTATCACCATCAGATCTGCCTGCAGTGATAAATAAAGGAGAAAGACCCAGGACAACTTTATGTCCTGTTTGAGTTTTTCTGACTGTCAGGTTGATAACAGTTCCCTGTTTTTTTCCCCTAAATTTCCATTGGCTTTAGTTAAAGAAGAATTCCAGGCAAGGCATTTTTACACAGTTATATCGGTCTAGCTTGGGCCAATCTCTCTACGAATATACCATACCTATGGGATTCCTCAAGAAGCTGGAAATCGCTGTACTAAGTACTGCTACACTGTTGATCTTCACTAGCTATCCTCTGGGTCCTGTGCCAAGCGGCTGCTCTGCTACATTCTGGGGGGGAGGGAAAAGCTGCTTGGCACGGGACCTGGAGATCACAGGATTAGTGGAGTCTACTACAGTGATTTCCAGCTTCCAGGCAGACCCCACAGGTATGGTGTATGCAGAGTTACATTAGTCCAAGCTGTACCAATGTAAAAAAAATGCCAAACTTGGAATTCTTCTACACAAAATATTAAAATTCCTTTATGGAGCTCTTTAACCACTTTGACCGCCATACATATAGAAGCGTCCTATCAGCAAGTGTTTATACCAAGATCATGGGCTGTCGCTGCATCCATGATCTTGGTCTCATTTGTGAGCCCGCGATCAGTTGTTTAGTAAATGTGATGACCTTTATAGTACTGTAAAGGGATGCCCTCACCTCCTGCCCCATCCTCTGGTAGCTCCCAGGTGGTACCCATCCTTCGGGATGCCTGGGACCGCAGTAAGTGGCCTTGATGGCTTCAAGTCTCCAATCTCCTCTGTGATAAAAAGACCTGTAGGTGACAATGATTGTGTCACTATCAGGGGCGGACTGACAACTCATGGGGCCCCCCGACAATAGGGGATCATGCGGCCCCTGTGTCCTTGGCCAAACTCAAAAAAGCCTGTGAAAAAGGTATCAGGGGCATCTCATGGAGCCCTCTACTGACCCCGGGCCCTCGGGTAGTGCCGAGTTTCCAAATGGTCAGTCCGCCCCTGGTTTCAGACCAATCATTCCCAGGCTGTTACAGACAGAGGAGCAGCTAATCAAGAATGATGGGCAGGGGGAGCATTGGGGGGTCTAACAGATCCTTGATGTCTCCATAAAGAGTACCTTTCACCTGACCAAAGCTACTGTATCATGTGGGGGCTTGTTAGTTTTCTTGTGATAGCAATAAAGTTAAATGTAAAAAAAAAAAAAAAAAAGAAAATGTGTAAAAGTACAACAATAATTAAAATAAAATAGAAAAAAAAAATAAAAGCAACCCCATCGGCCTGCATATTCAAGCAAATACAAATACAAATGTGTACATAGCTCCTGCATGCATATGAACAGCGAATGCTCCACTCGTGATAATAATTCTAGAGCCATAATTCACAATTAATTCTAAACTGATAACCTGTAAAGACTTTTAAATCTTCAGTTATGTACAATTTTAAGTATCACAGTTTGTCACCATTTCATGGACATGCACAATTTTTTGCCTTGGCATTTTTGGTATCTATTTACTCAACGCAACATCATCTTTTAAATTTGTACCAAAAAATTGGGTATTATTGTGTTTGTGTGCACTACAATTCAAATTTTAGTGTGTTTCCTAAAAATTTGCATTTGGTAAATGGCTGTTGTATCTTCTAGGGTCTCTGCTTTTAGAAAACGTAGCATTTTGGGGGTTTTATGGCAAAAAATGCGGATTTGAACATGGGTGTCACAATTTAAAAATTGCCTCGGGCAGCAAGTGGTTACAAAAAGAAAAAAATTGTACTATGCAAGTCTTTTTCCAGCGGGAACACAGGGGAACGCACTTCTGGCACCTCCATCACTGAATGTATATAATGGCAAGGGAAGCTGGAGGGTCTATTGATGCTGGCTGCTGGGGGGATCCATTTTTGCTGGAGAGGATTTATTTTTGCATGATGTCTACTGTTGCTGTGGAGGTCTATTGTTGCTGGAAGGGATTTACTGTTGAGGGAGGGGTCTATTGTTGCTTGCTGATGGGAGATCTGTTGTTGCTGCTGGTAGTCTATTGTTGCTGGGGTGAGATTTTGTTGTGTGGGTCTGTTGTTACTTGGGGGAATCTATTGTTGTTGGTGGGACTACTGTTGGCCGCAGGGGATCTATGTTGCTACTTTTCTTGTTATCATTAACAAATTCCACACAAAACGATAATTGTCTCTGTATTCTCTAAAAGGAGAAGTACTGGGAGGTGGGTAGGGGTGTAGAACCGAGGGATGGTGCTTGGAGGTGAGTGGGGGGGGGGTGCAAGGGGGGTAGAAACAACTCAAAAGGGGTAGATCCTGCACCTATTCTCTAAGAAAAAAAGCCCTGGTACTATGTAAAATGAAGATCTAGTCTAGGGGTGAGCAGAGTGAAAGAACTGGATTTATTTTGGTTATAAAAGAAGTCACTGTCATCTGCCACTGTATTTCCTTCGAGATGCACTTGTTGGGCACCTAGAAAGAAATCCTCTTCCAAGAAAACAGGCAGTAACAATATTGTACGCACGAACAAGACCAGCTTCCCTAACCAACTGGAGTCGTTGCCCATTGCACCCGTAAAAATTCTTCATTTTGCCTTCCATGCATTTAGCGAAGCATGACTCTAAAATGTGAAATCTCCAGTAAAGTGCGTATCCAACAATTGCCTTTAACAGTTTTGCTCACATTGGCTGGGTAGAGTTAGGCTGAATTTTTATTTAAAGTCAGTAAGGCAGGCCACAGACAGAGCGAATTTCTTTCATGGAACCATGGATGGTTGACAGAGGAATGTTGACATGGGAATCCCTCCCGCGGAGCCATTGGAGTTGATTTACGAAAGGCAAATAGACTGTGCACCATACAAGGGACAGTTGTACTCTGCAAGTGCAGTTGCTCCAGAGCTTTGTAAATGAGATAAAAATTGACTTTGCAAGGACTACCCAATCACGTGGAAGGAAAATTGGGAAAAAAAGCACTTTTGCTTGCACATGATTGGATGATGGAAGTCAGCAGAACTTCTGCTCATTTACTAAGCTCTGGAGCAACTCTTGCAAAGTGCACAGTCTATTTGCCTTTCGTAAATCTCCTGGCGGGAGAACACAATGCTTATTGCAAGCGGCATCCGGCAGGCTTGTTGTACCCAAGTAGATCGATCAACTTCGATTTGTTCAGCCTGCCCACACATCTCGAATCTCGGCTGGTTCCTGAAGAACCGTCTAAGATTGGAACTGTCTATGACCAGCTTAAGATTGTTGACTTCTGAGATCTTCATGACATGAAGGAAAATAACATTATTACACACAGAAGAGCTCAATGATTTCATTGATTTATTTTATAGAGATACAGGCAAGCTCGGAGCCCAATGGGCTGACATGTCCAGCATGCGCTGCTGAAGAAAGTTGGGATTGTGAAACTAACGAATCTATGGTGTGCCGAGGGGATGAGAGTAACTGCGTTTTTGAAACCACATTTTACCAAGGTAACATTCTTCATGGATCTGTCCACAAACACTCTAAATGTGTATGTTTTAGTTTCTGGAATTGTTTTTTCATGAAAAGTTTTAAAGGGAAATTGTAACAGTTTTTGGTTAGTTTTTATTTTAGTTTTTTAAAATGTTTCCAAAACTTAGTGTTTGTAAAGGAAAATATTTTTAAAAATAACAAACATGTCATACTTACCTGTTCTGTGTAATGGTTTTGCACAGAGCAGCCCCGATCCTCCTCTTCTCAGGTCCCTCGCCGGTGCTCTGGGTCTCTCCCCCTTGCTGAGTGCCCCCATAGCAAGCAGCTCGTTCATGTGTGCTTGCTCCCGAGTCGGCTCTGTGTGTCCAGCAACACATTCAAGTGTTACTAAACCCACTACAGTACAATCAGTCTGTAGATGCAGTAAAGCATGCTTGTTATACTCACTGTGGAACCTAAGGGGTTAATCCACTGCATTGTGTAAAAAGGCTGTTTGATCCTGTCTTCTCTGCCCTGTCCTCTTGTTGAAATGACCACCTGATACAGACTGGTCACGTGCACATGCTCAGTTTGTTGTGTATTGCTAGAGAGGGTATTTTTTTTCCTTGGGAGAGTGCATGTGATCAGCACAGGGCCAATCAGCACTGTCCAGACAGAGGTTAGGGGTTCTGCATCCTCCTAGAGCAGAATGAAAACTCCTCCTACAAGCTTTAACCGGTTCTCTGCTGGACACTGATAGAAGTCACAAGACTGCTATATACTGCTGATGAGAAAAGGTATTTAGCAGTTTATCTTTACTAAAATAATTGCATTTCCATGTTCTGTGTACTGTGGGAGACCAAATATAGTGAATGCAGGGTCCAGGGAGACCAGATCTAGTGAATGCAGGGTCTGGGGAGAGCGGATATAGTGAATGCAGGGTCCGGGGAGACCAGATATAGTGAATGCAGGGTCCTAGAGACCAGATATAGTGAATGCACGGTCTGGGGAGAGCGGATATAGTGAATGCAGGGTCCGGGGAGACTAGATATAGTGAATGCAGGGTCCGGGGAGAGCAGATATAGTGAATGCAGGGTCCGGGGAGACTAGATATAGTGAATGCAGGGTCCGGGGAGAGCGGATATAGTGAATGTAGGGTCCAGGGAGAGCGGATATAGTGAATGCAGGGTCCGGGGAGAGCGGATATAGTGAATGCAGGGTCCAGGGAGAGTGGATATAGTGAATGCAGGGTCCGGGGAGACCAGATATAGTGAATGCAGGGTCCAGGGAGAGTGGATATAGTGAATGCAGGGTCCGGGGAGACCAGATATAGTGAATGCAGGGTCCGGGGAGAGCGGATATAGTGAATGCAGGGTCCAGGGAGACCGGATATAGTGAATGCAGGGTCCGGGGAGAGCGGATATAGTGAATGCAGGGTCCGGGGAGACTGGATATAGTGAATGCAGGGTCCGGGGAGACCGGATATAGTGAATGCAGGGTCCTGGGAGAGGGGATATAGTGAATGCAGGGTCCAGGGAGACCGGATATAGTGAATGCAGGGTCTGGGGAGAGTGGATATAGTGAATGCAGGGTCCGGGGAGACTGGATATAGTGAATGCAGGGTCCAGGGAGAGTGGATATAGTGAATGCAGGGTCCGGAGAGAGCGGATATAGTGAATGCAGGGTCTGGGGAAACCAGATATGGTAAATGCAGGGTCCGGGGAGAGCGGATATAGTGAATGCAGGGTCCTGGGAGACCAGATATAGTGAATGCAGGGTCCTGGGTTTAGTATCACTTTAAGGTTTTTAGTCCACTTGCGGTAGATAAAAAATTATAAAAAGTGTCAAAAATACATTTCAATAAAATAAATTAAAATAAATAAATAAATAAAAATAAATAAATTAAAAGCACCCCCTTTGCCCCTATAGACAGCCCAATGCCAACGAGCAGTATAGGCACGTAATTATACATATGTAAGTATATAGCACGTAAATGCAAAACATAATTGTCACAAGGTATTGCCACAAATGTTGAAGTAACGAAAATTCTAGGGCTATAATTAATAGTTAACTTTAAATAAATAACCTGTAAAGGCTTTTAAAGTATCGCCTATGGAGAATTTTGTTTTTTTTTTTGCGATTTCATGGATACGCAATTTTAAAGCTTGATATGTTTGGTTTCTATTTTCTCAACACAACCTAATTTTTTTTATATTTTACAAAAATATTAGTATTGTATATTATAATATTGTGTTTGTTTGCACTAAGGATCCTTTCACGCTGGCGTTCTGTCTGTCTGATTTTCTGTCCGTTGATGAACGAAAAACAGGCAAATGGATGTAAATGTATGATCATCACTAGAAAAATACCAAAAAAGCTTCTTAGTGCCACATCCTAAATTGAAACAAAGAAAAAAGTCGAACAAACTACGTACGGCAAAAATGACAGATTTTTTAGGCACAGTAGAAGACCAACCAATAATATAAGTACAACCTTTTCTTAGCATAAAAGAGTCATATGACATGTATGAGACTCACAACACATACAGAGGGGGAAAAAAGTATTTAGTCAGCCACCAATTGTACAAGTTCTCCCACTTAAAAAGATGAGAGAGGCCTGTAATTGGCATCATAGGGAGACCTCAACTATGAGAGACAAAATGAGAAAACAAATCCAGACAATCACATTGGCTGATTTGGAAAGAATTTATTTGCAAATTATGGTGGAAAATAAGTATTTGGTCAATATGAAAAGTTCATGTCAATACTTTGTTATATATCCTTTGTTGGCAATGACAGAGGTCAGACGCTTCCTGTAAGTCTTCACAAGGTTGGCACACACTGTTGCTGATATGTTGGCCCATTCCTCCATGCAGATCTCCTCTAGAGCAGTGATGTTTTGGGGCTGTCGCTGGGCAACACGGACTTTCAACTCCCTCCAAAGGTTTTCTATGGGGTTGAGATCTGGAGACTGGCTAGGCCACTCCAGGACCTTGAAATGCTTCTTACGAAGCCACTCCTTCGTTGCCCGGGCGGTATGTTTGGGATCATTGTCATGTTGGAAGAGCCAGCCACGTTTCATCTTCAATACCCTTGCTGATGGAAGGAGGTTTGCACTCAAAATCTCACGATACATGGCCCCATTCATTCTGTCCTGTACATGGATCAGTCGTCCTGGTCCCTTTGCGGGGAAACAGCCCCAAAGCATGATGTTGCCACCCCCATGCTTCACAGTAGGTATAGTGTTCTTTGGATGCAACTCAGCATTCTCTCTCCTCCAAACACGACGAGTTGTGTTTCTACCAAACAGTTCTATTTTGGTTTCATCTGACCATATGATATTCTCCCAATCCTCTTCTGGATCATCCAAATGCTCTCTAGCAAACTTCAGATGGGCCCGGACATGTACTGGCTTAAGCAGGGGGACACGTCTGGCACTGCAGGATCTGAGTCCCTGGCGGTGTAGTGTGTTACTGATGGTAGCCTTTGTTATGTTGGTCCCAGCTCTCTGCAGGTCATTCACTAGGTCCCCCCGTGTGGTCCTGGGATTTTTGCTCACCGTTCTTGTGATCATTTTGACCCCACGGGGTGAAATCTTGCGTGGAACCCCAGATCGAGGGATATTATCAGTAGTCTTGTATGTCTTCCATTTTCTAATTATTGCTCCCACAGTTGATTTGTTCACACCAAGCTGCTTGCCTATTGCAGATTCAGTCTTCCCAGCCTGGTGCAGGTCTACAATTTTGTTTCTGGTGTCCTTCGACAGCTCTTTGGTCTTCACCATAGTGGAGTTTGGAGTGTGACTGTTTGAGGTTGTGGACAGGTGTCTTTTATACTGATAACAAGTTCAAACAGGTGCCATTGATACAGGTAATGAGTGCAGGACAGAGGAGCCTCTTAAAGAAGAAGGTGCAGGTCTGTGAGAGCCAGAAATCTTGCTTGTTTGTAGGTGACCAAATACTTATTTTCCACCATAATTTGCAAATAAATTCTTTCCAAATCAGCCAATGTGATTGTCTGGATTTTCTTTCTCATTTTGTCTCTCATAGTTGAGGTCTACCTATGATGCCAATTACAGGCCTCTCTCATCTTTGTAAGTGGGAGAACTTGCACAATTGGTGGCTGACTAAATACTTTTTTGCCCCACTGTACATAACCCCCCAAAAAAGGGGAAAGGAAAATAAGTAATTACAGAATAACTCCCTTGCATACATCATTGTCACCTAGAGCCTAGGTACCAAATACAGAACAAAATATCAAAGAACGGTCAACATGTTTCGCCTGTATGTTTTGCTTCTTCAGGACCGTAACTTGAGTGTAGGGGAGAACAGTACTACTGTATATACAACATAAAAATTAGGTTCACAGACAAATATATTGAAATACATGTAATATACAAGAGTTACTTATTGGGCTTACATGGAAGCACAGCAGACCAGCAATAAAAAGTCTAGGGGGGCGGACATAGGAGACCAAGGTTGCGAAGTGAGTACGAAACTCACAGGCCAGATATAATAAGAATGGATCCTATAAAGGGAAATACATGACACCACCAGCAATTGATATATTTACTAAAGCCCGTGTATCAAACATCTACACTAAATATCTGAGCTAGTACTCACAATGACCATGAACTGTGTCCACTTCCAAGAGGGACACAAGACGCTCAATGTATAAGAGTTAGGAAGAAGTAAGGGCTCCTAAATGTATTAATAGGCCTACAAAATAATCACATATTAATAAGACAGACTGAGCAAGGGCCATATATTATATTTGAAAAGGGAACTATACACTTGTATGGTGAAAGGACAATGGAAGGCCAGTATACAAAAAGGACAAGCGGACTAGGCTTCTGGATGGAATCTTGTGGTTGAATGGCCCAACATTTATTATGGTGCTTAACCACTTGCCTACCAAGCATTTATACCCCCTTATTTACCAGGCCAATTTTCATCTTTCAGCGCTGCCGCACTTTGATTGACAATTGCGCGGTCATGCAACATTGTACCCATATGACATTTTGATAATTTTTTTCTCACAAATAGAGCTTTCTTTTGGTGGTATTTAATCGCCACTGGGCGCTTTACGTTTTGCGCTATAAATAAAAAAAGTGCAAAAAAATTGAAAAAAAAAGTTTCTTTGTTCCTATTATAAAATTTTTCAAACAGGTAATTTTTCTCCTTCACTGATGTACGTTGATGAGACAGCACTGATGGGCACTGATAGGTGGCACTGATGGGCACTGATAGGCAGCACTAAAGGGCACTGATAGGCAGTACTAATGAGGTGGCACGGATAGGCGGCACTGATAGGCAGCACTAATGAGGTGTCACGGATAGGCGGCACTAATATGCAGCACTGATAGGCGGCACTGATAGGTGACACTGATGATGGGTACTGATAGACGGCACTGACTGGCATCACTGCTGGGCACTGACTGGCGGCACTGACTGGCACAACCGCTGGGCACTGACTGGTGGCACTGACTGGCAGCACTGCTGGGCTGCACTGGTGGGTGGCACTGGTGGGCAGCACTGGGGGGTGGGCACAGGTGGGTGGCACTGGTGGGCACAGGTGGGTGGGCACAGGTGGGTGGCACTGCTGGGCACAGGTAGGTGGCACTGCTGGGCACAGGTGTGTGACACTGCAGAGTGGCACAGGTGGGTGCACTGCTGGGCACAGGTGGGTTCACTGCTGGGCACAGGTGGGTGATCTGCTGGGCACAGGTGGGTGGAGCTAGTGGGCGCACTGCTGGGCACAGGTGGGCGGAACTTGTGGGTGGCACTGCTGGGCACCGATCATCAGGGCACTGATCATCAGTGCCCTGATGATCGGTGCCGATCCTCGCTCTGACAACTGCCGGTTCTCAGCAGTACTTTCCTCACGATCTGACAGCGTGAGGAAAGTGCAGCCGAGAACCGGCACTTGCATTTCCCTGTGATCAGCGTGTCATTGGACACCGCTGATCACGTGGTAAAAGGCCGCTGTGAGTGGCCTTTTACCACATCACGTGATCAGCTGTGTCCGTAGGACACAGCGATCATGGAGATCGCCGGGTGCGCGCCCCAGAGCGTGTTCTGGGAGGACGTCATATGACGTCCACCCAGAACTGGCCGGCCACAGTGCAGCCGTCATTCGGCTATCTGCGGTCGGCAACTAGATAAAGAGGATTGAACCTTTAATGCCATAAAATAGAGTGTATTAAACAATAGGCAGACGATAAAGGTAAAAAGCCCACCAATACTAATGCCAAATATAATACTTCACCTTTGTATAGACAGGAACAGGGGCAGACTGACCATTTGGAAACTTGGGCACTGCCCGAGGGCCCGGGGTCAGTACGGGGCCCCATGAGATGCTCCTGGTACCTTTTTCATAGGCTTTTTTGAGTTTGGGCAAGGACACAGGGGCCCCATGATCCCCTATTGCCTGGGGGCCCCATGAGTTGTCAGTCCGCCCCTGTACAGGAACGGTAATCCATATAAAAAGAAAAACAATGTAAACTTGCACCAGATCCTTATTGAGCAGCCCCTATAAAAAGGACCATAAACATTAGGGGCCAATGTGTAAAAACAACAAACAAGGTGTCAGAGCCTGCGCCTTCTGTGGTGAGTGGCAATGTTCTTTCTGAGCCACCTGGAATGCTGGACAGCTTCTTTGGCAACCATTTGGATGTTCCTGCCTTGACCTTGTTTGTCATGAACCTTGAACCCCTTGCTCCTTACATGAACTTCCTGATACAAGCCATGTCTCTGCACTTCCTGTTTGCCAGATTATTGTGCTCTCCAGCCAGTATCTTGTTCTTTGCCTTCTCTGCTGTTATCCATATTTTGCTACCACTCGTTATAGACACTTGGCTTGTTCTCGACTAAGCTTCTGCCTGATCCCAACCTGAGACTGCTCCTTACCGACCTTGGCTTGTTCTCGACTTTGCTTCTGCCTGATCCCAACCTGAGACTGCTCCTTACCGACCTTGGCTTGTTCTCGACTTTGCTTTTGCTTGATCCCAACCTGAGACTGCTCATTACCGACCTTGGCTTGTTCTCGACTTTGCTTTTGCTTGATCCCAACCTGAGACTGCTCATTACCGACCTTGGCTTGTTCTCGACTTTGCTTCTGCTTGATCCCAACCTGAGACTGCTCATTACCGACCTTGGCTTGTTCTCGACTTTGCTTCTGCTTGATCCCAACCTGAGACTGCTCATTACCGACCTTGGCTTGTTCTCGACTTTGCTTCTGCTTGATCCCAACCTGAGACTGCTCCTTACCGACCTTGGCTTGTTCTCGACTTTGCTTCTGCTTGATCCCAACCTGAGACTGCTCATTACCGACCTTGGCTTGTTCTCGACTTTGCTTCTGCTTGATCCCAACCTGAGACTGCTCATTACCAACCTTGGCTTGTTCTCGACTTTGCTTCTGCTTGATCCCAACCTGAGACTGCTCATTACCGACCTTGGCTTGTTCTCGACTTTGCTTCTGCTTGATCCCAACCTGAGACTGCTCATTACCGACCTTGGCTTGTTCTCGACTTTGCTTCTGCTTGATCCCAACCTGAGACTGCTCATTACCGACCTTGGCTTGTTCTCGACTTTGCTTCTGCTTGATCCCAACCTGAGACTGCTCATTACCGACCTTGGCTTGTTCTCGACTTTGCTTCTGCTTGATCCCAACCTGAGACTGCTCATTACCGACCTTGGCTTGTTCTCGACTTTGCTTCTGCTTGATCCCAACCTGAGACCGCTCATTACCGACCTTGGCTTTTTTATTGACCACGCTTTCGTTTTATCCTTACCTGCTTAATACGCTACTGGACCTCCGCTTGCTCACCTCCTTGTGGGGTGATCCTGAGGACCATGACCTGGTGCTAACACGCAGCAAAATCCATCTCCACCATCAGGAGCTCTGGTGAACACTGGTTAGTACTTTGACTCCGCACCTCAGGTGAGCCCACTCCTCCGCCACGGTGACCTGCCTGTGTGTCTATCCTGCTGGTTTCGGTGTGAGCCTTTCCACTGCTATAGCAACTTGTCTTTGAGCCTGACCCCTGATCGTGACAGAATAATCTGGCCCACACATGGAGGCTGCTATAGCAAACTTTGTGGCTCCTCTTAGGCAGCAAACACAAGGGCCATAAGAATGGGACCTACACAAAGCAATCCAAAAAGTACATACAGTATATGGTCCTGATTAATATGTGATTATTTTGTAGACCTATTAGTATTAGACGGACTTTAGTAAATATATCAATTGCTGGTGGTGTCATGTATTTCCCTTTAAATGATCCATTCATATTATATCTGGCCTGTGAGTCTCTTAAAAAAAAAATAACCCAAATTAGTTTATAACCAAAAATAATAATTAAAAAAAAAATTTTTTCACATTTTTATTTTATTTTTTTATATTATTATTTATGTTTTTTAACATACTGTCACCCTAGCAGTACTTGTGGGGGTTGATGAAGATTTTTTTTTTTTTACACTGATTGCTTTTACACCCATAAAGGCTCTAAAAGCAATAATTTATCCTTCTCTCTGACTGCATTCTTGCAGCCATTGAGAAATACTGTGAGAGCTGTGATTGGTCACAGCTTGTCACATGGTACATGGCTGTTGTGAATAGCCCTGTACCATGTGACCTCTGTGATCATTCACAGATTTCACACGTAGTAAGCAATGATGTCAGTAGTTACATCTTGCTTACTACTATTCATTTGATCACTGATTGGCCAATCAGTGATCACATGTTTGGGACCTCACACAGAGGTCCCGTACAGCGATTGGTGTTCCGCTGTGTCCTCCAGATCGCGATGCCGCACATTCCTAGGGAGCGCGCACAGGCAGGGAATGCAGGAAGACATTTATAAATGGCCATCCGCTCCTGCACTGCTCCCTTCCGGCCGTTTTTATACCTAGGACAGGAAGTGGTTAACAAGGGGTCCCCCAGATCCCGGTCTCCCCCCATGTGAATGAGTATGCGTACATGTAAGCCGTGTACCGGGGTGGGCTCCCCAGGATACAGTGAAGTCACAAACGAGGAAAGCAACCGCAACACCAGCTTTTGTCACAACAGAATTTTACTTAGATGTGGCAAATAAACACAACCACAAATGCTGGGAACATACAATAAATTTACATACACCCAGCCCAAAGGCTGAGACCCTTGTGCTGCACAGCATGGCGCCTCCTGATGGATGAAGGTAGAAGGTGTAGTAATTTACCTACTGGGGGGCACAACTAAGCTGCTACACCTTACCTGTTATCACCCTAAAAGAGCAGGAATCAGTGTATGGGTGTACGGTATGGGCTAGCCTGCGGTGCAGCGCAACAGCTTACAATCTTACACAAATCTACAGTATTCCCCCTCCCATAACTGGTCCTGTAGCTCATGCCTGAGTATTCCTTCTGAGCAAAACGCCAGTCTGGCTTGAGTTTGTAGGATTTTATCAGCTCTCCAATGTGAAATGTCACTTTAAGTTGTGGAATCCTTCCAATAATCAGTAATAACACTTGTGGCCTGACACAAACAGAGACCCTAACTAACTAACTATAGGCCTGGACTCAGTCTCAAGGCGCTAACACTGAAATGAGGTGCGTGCACGATCTTACCGACCCGGGTCTGCTTTGCATCCGCTGGTGACTCTGAACAGAACAAATACTTCTCCAACAAGCATGCGGTCTCGCCGTATATGTTGCTTAGTTCCTCTGCTCTTGTCAGCATTCCTGGCAGCAATCTCATCAGCTTCCTGGCAGCAATCTCATCAGCTTCACTTAGCTGCAGCTCTGGTTACGGAGGGATGCTTTTACACCTGGATGTCATCAGATTCTCAGCTCACACTGCCCCTGCATTCACCATCCTCTAAACATGGCTGCTCTCTCTCCTCTTCCTGTTCCCTCAACTCTGTGTGAAAACTCCACCTCTTCATGAATATAGAAATATCTATGCCAGGCATGTCCAAAGTCCGGCCCGCGGGCCATTTACGGCCCGGGGGTCGGTTTAATACGGCCCTCCAACAGCCCTCCCTGCTCTGTGTAATGTGGCCCTCCCACGGCCCTCCGTTCTATGGCAGACAGTCTTTTGCTTGAGAGCAGAGGGCAGTGCACATGCCTGACTGCGGCGCGTTCTCCCTGGTCTGTGTAAATGCGGCTGTCACACGGCCCTCCCTTCTGTGGCAGACAGTCTTCTGCTTGAGAGCAGTGCGCATGCGTGACTGCGCCGCGCTGGGAGCGACAGAGGGCGGTGTTTCTCTTCCCCTCCTGGCTGCCGAGCAGAGACTTCAGCTCCAGCTACCTTTTTCACCCTTCACATTAGTGCAGGTAAGTTTTTTTTTTATTTATTTTCAATACATTGTGAAAACTCAGCTGTCAGTTGATCTTAATGTTATGAAATGAAAAGTATGTCGTTTGCAATTAACTTGGCATTAAATAATTTATTTGCATTTAATTGTAATGGTTCAAAGAATGTTCGGAAAAATGTTCGGCCCTCCACCATGTTCACTTCATCCAATCTGGCCCTCTTTGAAAAAAGTTTGGACACCCCTGATCTATGCAGTCTGAGGCTGTGTTAGAAAAACAGTGACATCTTGTGGCTAAACTGCAGGATGTCAGTCAAAACATTTAATTTACTCCACACAAGCAGTATTCAAACAATGAGAGCTGTTTCACCATCTCACATACACGGTACCACTACCCAATCATAAAAAAAAGTGAAGTGTAAAAACAGACAGGAGACAGTCTTTGACAAGTTATTAAAAATACAAATAAAAAAATGTCCCCTGAAGTGGATCCAATGTCAATCACCATGCCCACCACTTGCCATGCTGGCTCCTGGGCCATCTGACAGCTGCTCCCCCCGATGACAGTTCTTAAATACTGTCATGACATCACAAGGGGGCGGGGTTCACCCCACATCTTGGGGACATCATCACGCGCTGTGGTCAGGTGCATTGCTTTGACCAATCACAATGCACTGTCAGGGCGAACAGCCTGACGAACACACGAATGGACCACGTTTGAATTGAACTTAGGTTCGACTCGAACAGGTAGCCCATCCCTAGTAACATGTTACTTACAATCTGGAGTGCTTTGCTTATCGGGAATATTTATTTGCTTTTACAGAAGACTATAATGATGCACATGTGGAATACTACTCGACTGGGAGCGGTGAAACAGAAATGTTCCTGGTGGGAGGCGAGATGGTCTTGAAGTGTAAGAGTTCCAGGCGAGGTTGCGCCACTGATAGCGTTTGTCAATTGGGGACACAATTCCTCAGCAAAAACACTGTAATAGAGATTGTCAAACACACATGTACCGGGGGCACTGCAGAAAGTTCTGGCTACCCCACTACTCTGATCCTTTGTTGTATTGCTCATATTTTACTTTACATGTTTATGTTTTAGAAATTACACGGATCATTGAATAAAAAAAACAAGATAAAATCTCGATTTCAGCCCGGCGATATTTATGCTATTATGGAAATGTCATTATTTTTTATCTATTTTGTTTAGTGTAAAAATGATTTGTAATTCTGTCCAATCACCTTTATCATTTGTTATACCTCTGCCGGAGAGCACAGCCAGAAAGGCCAAACCACTTCCACTGTTAAATTGTTACTAAACCCACAACAGTACAATCAGTCTGTAGATGCAGTAAAGCATGCTTGTTATACTCACTGTGGGAACTAAGGGGTTAATCCTCTGCATTGTGTAAAAAGGCTGTTTAATCCTGTCTTCTCTGCCCCTCCGCTTGTTGAAATGACCACCTGATACAGACTGAATCCGTAGTAACATGTGCATATTCAGTTTGGTGCGTATTGCTTGAGAGGTTTTTTCTTTTCTTGGGACAGTGCACGTGATCAGCACAGAGCCAATGAGCACTGTCCAGACAGAGGTCAGGGGTTATGCAGCCTCATAGGGCAATGAGAGGAGAATGAAAACTCCTCCTACAAGCTTTAACATGTGCTCTGCTGAAGTCATAAGACTGCTCTAACTGCTGATGAGAAAAGGTATTTAGTAGTTTATATTTACTAACATAATTGCATTTCCATGTTGTGTGTACTGTGGGAGATCGGATATAGTGAATGCAGGGTCCGGGGAGACCAGATATAGTGAATGCAGGGTCCAGGAAGACCGGATATAGTGAATGCAGAGTCCGGGGAGATCGGATATAGTGAATGCAGGGTCCTGGGAGACCGGATATAGTGAATGCAGGGTCTGGGGAGACCAGATTTAGTGAATGCAGGGTCCGGGGAGAGTGGATATAATGAATGCAGGATCCGGGGAGAGTGGATATAGTGAATGCAGGGTCCGGGGAGATCGGATATAGTGAATGCAGGGTCCGGGGAGACCGGATATAGTGAATGCAGGGTCCGGGGAGACCGGATATAGTGAATGCAGGGTCCGGGGAGACCGGATATAGTGAATGCAGGGTCCGGGGAGACCGGATATAGTGAATGCAGGGTCCGGGGAGACCGGATATAGTGAATGCAGGGTCCGGGGAGACCGGATATAGTGAATGCAGGGTCCGGGGAGACCGGATATAGTGAATGCAGGGTCCGGGGAGACCGGATATAGTGAATGCAGGGTCCGGGGAGACTGGATATAGTGAATACAGGGTCCTGGGAGACCGGATATAGTGAATGCAGGGTCTGGGGAGAATGGATATAGTGAATGCAGGGTCCGGGGAGACCGGATATAGTGAATGCAGGGTCCAGGGAGAGTGGATATAGTGAATGCAGGGTCCAGGGAGAGTGGATATAGTGAATGCAGGGTCCAGGGAGAGTGGATATAGTGAATGCAGGGTCCTGGGTTTAGTAACACTTAAAGGTAGGCAGTGATGTCACCCCCCATTAGCATGCTCATTGGACAATGAAGGAGCAGAAGCACACAGGTCATCAGCTCTCCTGTCCCTTTCTGTACATGTGCACGCAGAAGAGCCTACTGGCTTCCAGTGCTGCCCATCCCCCTTCCAGTCTGAATGTTGTTGGGGGATTAGAAGGCTGATATCAGCACAGATTCAGGTACTTATACTAGCTCTATGGAAAATAATATTTATACTGCTGTCTGTGCAGAGAGATTGACCCTCCCGGTTTGTCCTGGTGCCCATTATGAGCACAAGTGAGCACGAAGGAAAATCCCGAAAATGTGGGTTGTCTTCCAATGGGGACACTATTATTATTACGGGTACTTATATAGCGCCATCAATTTACGCAGCACTTTACATATATATTGTACATTCACATCAGTCCCTAACCCTCAAGGGGCGTACAATCTAAGGTCCCTAACTCACATTCATACATACACATACTAGGGCCAATATAGACAGGAGCCAATTCCAGCATGTCTTTGGAGTGTGGGAGGAAACTGGAGTTCCTGGAGGAAACCCACACAGGCACAGGGAGAACGTGCAAACTCCAGGCAGGAGGTGCCATGCTTGCGATTCCAACCAACGACCCGAGTACTGTCAAGTGGAAAATTTACCCACTGTGCTGCCCGTAGCTCTGGTGTCAACTAAGGGAATCCTGCACTTTGGAGGGATTTCTTTTCACTTCTTGTTTGGCTCTGGGACAGGAAGTGAAGGGAAACATCCCCGATGGGACACAGATGGCAAAAAAACCACTGGCAGGTTATAACCCTCCCTTACCCTATCCGAAAAAAAAAAATTGCGTTTAGTTTTACTTTAACTGATCGTTACAAATATTTGCAAGCTGAAATATTGATCTTACGTGTTAATTTGCAATTTTAAAAAAAATAATAATAATAATTTTATGCCATTTATAATATGTTTGATATTTGGGGAATCTCCTTACTGCTACATTGATTATATTTATTTATATATTAGATATTGGGGGTCTTTTCATTAAGAGTTAAATAACGACTGAAAAAAAATGCGGTAAAATAACGCAGGCGTTAAATCTCTCGCAAAATTGAAATTCACGAAGAATGTTTGCTGTAAGTATTGCGGTAATTACTGCATATTCTCAAGCGGTAATTCATTGCACGGTAGCTGGTTGTTAAGGAAGCCGGCCGCCGCGTCCCAAAACATGCCGGCAATCACAAATTATGAAAAAAAACCACCGTGAGCATCCCCCCCCCCCCATCCATAAAAAGCCCTTCAGATCTGGTATGGATTTTAAGGAAAACCCCACACTACAATTTAAAAAAAAAAAAAAACAGCCCTTAGGGCTAGTATAGATTTTGGGGGACCACACGGCAGAATATTTAAAAAAAAATGGAGAGGGGATCCCCTCAAATCCATTCCAGACCTAAGGGTCTGATATGGATTTGGAGGGGAACCCAAACGGTCTTTATTTTTTTCTATTTTGGCGTGGGGTTCCCCTTAAAATCCATACTAGACCTGAAGGGCCGGCCGCCGTGTCCCTAACAACAGATGACTCATCAGCTGTCAGCGGGTTTCCCTGCAGCTTAATGTAACCAAAACATGCCGGAAATCAAAAATTATGCAACAAAATAGCGTGAGGAACCCCCCCCCCCCCCATCCATACCAAACCCTTCAGGTCTGGTAAGGATTTCTAAGGAAAACCCCACACTACAATTAAAAAAAAAACAAAAAAAAAAAAAACAGCCCTTAGGTCTGGTATAGATTTTGGGGGAACCACACAGCAGAATATTTTTAAAAAATGCAGTGGGGGTCCCTCTCAAATCCTTACCAGACCTACAGACCTAAGGGTCTGGTATGAATTTGGGGGGGACCCAACGGGGTTTTTTTTTAAATTTTGGCTTGGGGTTCCCCCTATAATCCAAAATAAACCCGAAGGGCCTGGTATAGATTGGGGGGAACCCCCACATGGCATCTGAAAAAACACTGCGTGTGATACCGCCAGCAAAACCCTGGTGATAAATAACACATCTTTTTTTAATTTTCTATTCCATTTGTGAATTGCACAGCTTACTGCAGGTTTATTTGCGATATTTACCGGCACATTTTTCAAGCTGCGTTAATTGGACATTTTTGGCCTCATACGTAAATTTATGAAAATGAGTCACGTGACCGTGTTATGACCGTGCGGTAATCTTTAGTGAATTGTCCCCTGTGTCATTTTTTTATATGCTTGATGTTTTGGAGACCCCCTCCCCGCTACATCTATTATATTACTTATAGATCATTTTATGCCATCTCTGATATGTTTGATATTTTTGAAAACCTCTTTACTGCTACATTTATTATATCATTTATATATTATTTTATACCATCTCTGATATGTTTGCTATTTTAGAGACTTTCTTATTGCTACATTTATTATATTATTTATCAGTCTTATAATCTCTCTGATACATTTGATATATTAGAAACTTCCTGACTGCTACATTTATTTTATTTTTTGCACACGTATCCTTTGTATATTTGATTGCTTTCTTTATGCTTTATTTTGGATTTTTTTACTGTGCTTTTGAGTTATGTTACATTGTGCCCTATCACATCTTTTACCTGCAGACACCAATTTTATCACCTTGGACTGAGGGAGCAATTTAAAGCCACAAAACACATTTTATTTGGTGAAATAAAGTAATTGGATGTTTTACTGAAGCAGACGACTCGTGCCTATCCTTTGAATAACCACATTGGGCACCTCTGCCAATTGATTAACCGACTGTCTGTTTTTCTGCTGACTCTTCTTACCAATGTACAATGGCTGACTGCTCTGATATCACTGTATGCCAGTGCAGCCAGCCATTGTCTCTGAACACTAGTCACAGTATAACTTCACCAGACCAGTGTAGCCAGCCATTGTCTCTGAACACTAGTCACAGTGTAACTTCACCAGACCAGTGCAGCCAGCCATTGTCTCTGAGCACTAGTCACAGTATAACTTCACTAGACCAGTGCAGCCAGCCATTGTCTCTGAACACTAGTCACAGTATAACTTCACCAGACCAGTGTAGCCAGCCATTGTCTCTGAACACTAGCCACAGTGTAACTTCACCAGACCAGTGCAGCCAGCCATTGTCTCTGAACACTAGCCACAGTATAACTTCACCAGACTAGTTCAGCCAGCCATTGTCTCTGAACACTAGTCACAGCAGTATACATTCACCAGACCAGTGCAGCCAGCCATTGTCTCTGAACACTAGTCACAGTATAACTTCACCAGACCAGTGCAGCCAGCCATTGTCTCTGAACACTAGCCACAGTATAACTTCACCAGACCTTTGCAGCCAGCCATTGTCTCTGAACACTAGCCAGAGTATAACTTCACCAGACCAGTGCAGCCAGCCATTGTCTCTGAACACTAGCCACAGTATAACTTCACCAGACCAGTGCAGCCAGCCATTGTCTCTGAACGCTAGCCACAGCAGTATAACTTCACCAGACCAGTGCAGCCAGTCACAGTGTCCCTGGTCACCGCCACACCAATCCCAGTGTCACCATAATAGTGTAGCCAGTCATAGTGTCTCCAATCACCACCACACCAGCCAAAGTGTTGCCACACCAGCGTAGCCAGATCAGCGTTCATGATCTCCTCCACACTATACCAGTGTAGCCAGCAACAACGTTCTTGATCACTACCACACTCGTCAGTGTCATCAGACCCAATGTAAGCCATAAATGGTGTTTCTGATCACCACCACACCAGTCCCAGTGTCACCAGACCAGAGTACACCACCAACAGCATTCCAGATCATCACAAGACTAGTCCCAGTGTCACCAGATCAGTTTAAGTCAGCAACAGTGTTCCTGATCTCTGCCACACCAGTCTCAGAGTCGCCAGACCAGTGGAAGCCAGCAACAGTGTTTCTGATCACCATCACACCAGTGTCAGTGTCACCAGGCCAGTTTACAATGTATGTATGCGAGTTAGCGAGCGCACTCGCAAGAGCGGCTGTTGCACTAAAAAGGAACCACAAAACCTGTCTGTATAGAATCAATGAAATGGGGAGTGCAGCGCTACAAATGAAATGAACAAGCTGAATCTGTCTTCAGCAGATAAATATATAACGATATATAACGACAAATGTCCAGTACAGCAATAACAGGTGAGGTGAGTAGTCCAAAAAATTAAAGGTGACTTCAATCAATGCGAATGTGATCCAGTATCCTGATGTGAAGATATAGATAGATTGCCTACTCACCAGAAGCGCAATCTTAGTGCGCATACCAAGATCTCATGTAGCCGGGGGTCCTAGGTAGGTGCTGTCTGGTAATGCAATCCTCTGGTGGTCACTCAGCTCAGTGGCGTGTGATAAGGAAACCGGTCTGTTCATACGCACTTACTGCTCAAATCTGCACAGATACCTGGAATACTGAGGCGGAGGTGTGGAAGCTCAGTGCCAAGTATTAAGAATAAAGGTGCTCATAGTGTAGTCATTTTGATAAAAAAGATTTATTAAAAATTGGAATCCGCTACAGCAGACGTGTGTTTACATGAAACACGTCTAGGAGGAGCCCTTGCACGCCTTGATGTCACGCCGCCAGATCAGGAGGTCCGGCGGCCACCCTATGGTTTTTACTGGTCAGTGCTTTCTAGGAGATTTTAATCATTATCTACAAGCAGCTTCTTACTACTACACACAGTCAGTTTGTGCTTGTATATTCTGCTAATTCCAATTTAATAAATCTTTTTATCAAAATTATTACACTATGAGCACCTTTATTCCTAATACTTGGCACTGAGCTTCCACACCTCAGCCCCAGTATTCCAGGTATCTGTGCAGACTTGAGGAGTAAGTGCGTATGACCAGCCAGGCCAGTTTACATCATCAACAGTGTTCCTGATCACCACACCAGTCCCAGTGTCACCAGGCCAGTGTACACCATCAACAGTGTTCCTGATCACCACACCAGTCCCAGTTTCACCAGGCCAGTGTACACCATCAACAGTGTTCCTGATCACCACACCAGTCCCAGTTTCACCAGGCCAGTGTACACCATCAACAGTGTTCCTGATCACCACACCAGTCTCAGTGTCACCAGACCAGTGTACACCATCAACAGTGTTCCTGATCACCACACCAGTCCCAGTTTCACCAGGCCAGTGTACACCATCAACAGTGTTCCTGATCACCACACCAGTCCCAGTGTCACCAGGCCAGTGTACACCATCAACAGTGTTCCTGATCACCACACCAGTCCCAGTTTCACCAGACCAGTTTAAGCCAGTGACAGTGCTCATGGTTTCTCTCACACCAGTCTCCATTATTGCCAGACCAATGTAAGCCAGCAACAGTGTTCCTGATCACTTCCACACTAGTGCAATTGTCACCACAGTAGATGAAACCAGAAACAGCGTCCATGATCTCCACCGCACCAGTCCCAATGTCACCTGACAGGTGTACACCGTCAGCAGTGTTGCTGATCACCACCACACCAGTTTTGGTTATACCAGACCAGGGGCGGACTGACAAGTCATGGGGCCCCCCGGGCAATAGGGGATCATGGGGACCCCTGTGTCCTTGCCCAAACTCAAAAAAGCCTATGAAAAAGGTACCAGGGGCATCTCTTGGGGCCCCATACTGACCCCAGGCCCTCGGCAGTGCCCGAGTTTCCAAATGGTCAGTCCGCCCCTGTACCAGACCAGTGTACAGAGTTCCTAATTGCTGCTACACCAGTGACAATGTCACCAGACCAGTGCAGCCAGCAACAATCTTCCTGACCACTAGACACGCTAATGCCAGTGTCACCAGAGCCAATGAAGTCATAAAAAGAGTCGTTGATTGCTGCCACATCGGTACAGTGTCACCAGAGCCAATGAAGTCATAAAAAGTGTCCTTGATTGCTGCCACATCAGTACAGTGTCACCAGAGCCAATGCAACCATCAACAGTGTCCCTGACAGCCACCACACTGTGCCTGTTTGCTGACCATGTCTCTGCCCACTGTCTGTATTGACCCATCTGCACGTCCCATTAACAATGCTCCTCTTGTCTGAACTCTAGTGCAACTAAGTATATTGGTTCTTGTGTACGTGTCCCTGGCATGCAAAACACCTACTATATTGGCCCTCAATGTACTCAATGCACATCTTCAGAAGCAAATAGGCCTCCAACATTCACCACATTACAACCGAGTATTATATACTGCTGCATGGAGTTATGAAAATGACAGACTGTATATTGTCACTTTTATCCTTAGGCTCCATGCAGACTGGCTTAAAAAATTGCCCGAGCTCTTAGCAAAAAAAAACCCCCACTAATTTTGAGCGGTTTTCTTTTGTACTAGCGTTGTTTCGGAGCATTCAGTGTTTTTTTTTCTGCCAGAAAACCGGTCTCAAAAATGCACCATAGAAGGCTTTTTTTTTTCCCCTAAATGGAAAGCTTAAAATATGTCTAAAGAAGAGGTCTCCAAACGTTCTAAACAAAGGGCCAGTTTACTGTCCTTCAGACTTTAGGATGGCCGGACTGGCCATTGGGAGTAGGAAAGGTCCTGATGTCAGTAAGAGGAATGGCGCCCCATCAGTGGTGTCATCAAGAGGAATTCTGTCCCACCACTGGTGTCATTGGGCCCCATTGTTGGTGTCAATGGGAGGAATTGGTCCTCTTCATTGGTGGAGGGAATTATGCCCCATTGTTGGCATCAATGGATGAAAGTTCCCCAAGGGGCAGATAAAGGCAAGCAAAGGGCCACATCTGGCCTTTGTGCCGCAGTTTGGAGACCACTGCTCTAAACAATCAAATGTGCATGGACAGTCAGGATCACATTAGTTGCTTCTACTGGCAAATCGCCAAACTCCCCTAGGAGCCGCATTTTTTATTTTTTAATGCCAGAGTACATGGCCCCTAAAGTTTAACTATAGACAAAACTTTTTTTTTGGATTGGAGTGGAGAGGAATTAGAACCTCTGTCAAGTTTTTATTTTATGTATTGCTGTCTGTGTCCCCTGTTAGACAGATTCATCCTATTTGTCCTGTTTACCAGTATCACCGAGAAAGAAAGTAAAAGAAAATCCCAAATTTTGGGTTGTCACCAGCATAGGAATGGTGAGGAAAGCTACCTATGGGAAAACAAGTTTTGGTGACCACAAGGGCTTTCCTCTCACTTCCTGTTTTGGCTACAGGACAAGGGGGACAAAATCGAACACAGGAGTTAAAACCTGGCCCTACTCTATCCAAACAAAAGTTCTACTCTAACACCATGTAATTGTAATATGGTAAACGTGAGATTTGTTCCGTCTCAAATCAAAATTCGGACAAAATTTTTGTTATTCTAATTCATAAACGCATCTCCGAATCACAATAGTAACGAAGTTCAACAAATCTAAAATAAATTATACCGAAACAACATATTCATTCATATTTATTTGTTTCATTCGGATGACATTATGTGATAATTTGGACCTTTAGTCAATGTTTGAAGCATCTGAAATAACGACATAACGAATGATCCGAATTGATTCCGATCCATTCGGTTTTTATTTTGCATTAACATTTTTAATTATTATAAAAAAAATGCACTACATAAAAAATGGAAACCTATTACAGTAAATACAGGAAGGTATAAAAGTGAAATAAGATGATTCCTACTTATTGTGTTTGGGATGGATGGAGGTGGATCCATCAGAATCTCTGAATCATAACATAACGAATGAATCTGAAATTTTGTTCCATTTGTTCTTTTGAATATCGCCCAATAAGCTCATTCCATTTCTCTTTGTGATGAATGAACGTAATGAAAAAAATACAAAATTAATTTTGCTCCATTCATTCTTTTGGATATCGTCCAATGAGCTCATTCCACTCCTCTTTGTAATGAATGAACGTAATGAAAAAAATACAAAATTAATTTTGCTCCATTCATTCTTTTGGATATCGTCCAACGAGCTCATTCCATTCCTCTTTGTGATGAATGAACGTAATGAAAAAAATACAAAATTAATTTTGCTCCATTCATTCTTTTGGATATCGTCCAATGAGCTCATTCCATTTCTCTTTGCAACAAGTGAACATACTGAAAGAATTTCATTTATTTTTTTCTGTTCACTCTTTCAGATATCAACCAATCAGCTCATGCCATTTCTCTTTGTGGGTTGGAGTAGCAGGAATGACTCAGAGTGCATAAGTAATCTGAAATAACGAATAAACACTGTGGAAACTCGCTTCAAGTGGTAGAGATCTTCTTCAAAACACACAGCAACTCGCATCTGTTTAAGGGCCTTTTTGCCCAATTTTATTTACAAGAAAGTTCAAATAAACAAGAATTCTTCCCACGCAGGGGTATCCATCATCAAGCAAATTAATAGTATTCAGCCTCCTGGCTTGCAAGCAGTTTTAAGTCTGCCTCCTGCAGACTCTTCTCAAAAGGTTCTTTTGGCACCCAGCGAACCTTTAGCACACAGCTATTCTGTAGCAGCCCCTTGTTGCTTTTGGCTTCCACCTCTCCTAGGTGTAGCCCACCTGACTCCACGGCAGAGACCTCCTGTCTGCCGGGGTGGAGCCCGCCTGACTCCTAACTGCTGGGGTGGAGCCCAGAACCATGGTTAGGCCTCTACAAAAAGGCCTGCACACACCTGTGCACTCAGTGTGCTGGGGGTTCTCAAAACACGGACCCCGGATTGGAGTTTGACCATGGCAGGACACCGCACTGCCACAACACATTAAAACTTTATAAATGATCTGACTCTGCAAAACTAATCCCTAAAACAAATTATTCTAACATAACAAATATGACAAAACAAAATGATTAACTTAACCCCTCCTGGCCCTTTAAAGGTTCCAGAAGCCGGGAGGTGGGACGGGGTTTTAGGGTCATGTGACCACCATGGTTCGCTGTCGCTGCTGTCACATGATCGGGAAAGGTCCCAATCGAGAGAGGAGATCGGGACCTTTCCATCAGTACCGAACATGTGTGCTGGGAGCTCGTTCTCAGCACATATGTTTTTTTAATAGAACGCAAATGTGCGGCCGCCCGGCGTCTAGGCCCAGACTCTAGGAGGCCGCACATTTGCATTCGGCCTGTGCTAAGAGGTTAACGAATGAATCTGAAATGAAACACATTTTCTCTTTGCGCACATTTCTAATTTACACCTTTGAGGATGCTAGTATGATTACCAACTCTTCCATGCCAATATCTGTACTATGTGGTGTGCAGGAGCTGACAGGGGAGAGATCTGTATTTTTCACACACAGGTCTCTCCCCCGTTGGAGATACTCGGCGATCACCACGTGGCGGTGAGCAATCACTGGCTGAGACCCGGTGATTGGCAGCTGAGGCCGCAAATGGGGGCATGGGTAGGGGGGTAGACCGTACCTAGAACCCCCCCCCCCCCACAGTAGAAAATATTAAACCAAAAAGACACAAAACTGCTAAATTTCTTTTAATTTGCAAAAATAAGTGCCAGAAGATGCCCCAGCACCAATAATAAAGAAGCATCAGTGTCCCGGCTGGACTGTATCTGTGGCTTGCAGTGGCAGGGTGATAGTTGCAGTGAGTGGAGGATGATGGATCCACACTCTGACAGATCCCAGGTTGGAATTCCCCAGGCAATGGGGGGAGGTAAAAGCAGGCAGCTGAACTGAGCGATCCCACACAGCAACAGATCCGACACAACACAGCACCACCAACACTGACACAGATCAGCAGGCACTAGAAGAGCAGGCTGTGGGATGGTGATGATGTCATCACTCACTGACACATTGCACGTGTGATGGATAGCCGGCCGGGTCACACTCACACAGACATGAGACATCAGAGTCATTACCTTCCTCCTCAGGCACAGCTCTGCCTCCACTGATGAATGCGAAGAGAAGGGCTGGAACTCTTCAGTGATCAGCAGCTGCTAGCCGGCTTGCAATAACTGACTGAGTCTGAGAGGAACACTGGAAAGAGCAGCAGCTCAGCTGCTACACTGGCCCCAGACACCCGGTATCTTCCTCTGTCTTTTCTTCTCTCCTCTGCCACCCCTCCCCTCAGCTGAAGAATCATTAATGATGTGGCGGCGTCCCACACAGAAAGAGTGCTAGCCCCTAGGTGGCTGTGCACTCTAGGTAGCTGCTTAGTTTGTCTAGTCGAAACCACTGGCCCTGGAGAGGTTGGGGGACCAGAAAAGGGGGATCAGTGAAGAAGGGGGGACACCTCTGTTCTAAAACACCGACACGGATTGCTCTGCAGCACCCAAAGTTGTCGGAAGAGGCAGTGAATGCAACGCGATTTCTGCAGGGCAGCCACAGATGGATTGGGTTTGCGAGCGGCGGGCAGGAAATAGTGCTGGGGAGGGGGGGTTTGAAGTTAGTGCAGGCAGAGTAAGGCAGTGTTAGGGACAGTTGGGGGGGCACTTTGTAAGAAAGCATAGGCGGATGGGGGGACGGTCACATTTCAGATTAGTAGCTCTGATCAGCGGCTTGTTAGCCACTAATCAGAGCTATCCTTTTGTTCAGAAGAGTCTGCTGAACATTTCTGCTATAAGTTCATGGCCACGAAAGTGGAGGAGGAATGCAGGTCCATACAACGTAGAAGACAACTACGGCTAGAAGCAGTGCTGTATGTCCATATGCCGTAGGGGGTTATAGCTTCTATGTGATTCAACTTGCATATAGTTTACAGCAGCCATTCTCATCCAGGGTTCCTCCAGAGGTTGCTAGGGGTTCTTTGAGCTGTGGCTGATTGACTTCATATCTGTGGGTGTCTTCATGGTTCTGGGTGCAACGACACTTGGCAAAGATAAAGGCATGACTCTGAAGATCTTCTAAGCTGTCTGTTAAGGTGGCCTTCTGGCCACCACTGTAAGGAGCCTTCTTCCCATTGACCCCCAATGAATTATTTTTAGCAGGGGTTCCTTGATACCTGAAAATTATTTCAAGGGCTCCTTTGGGGTAAAAAAGGTTGAGAAAGGTTACTTTAAAGCAGTGGTCTCCAAATTATGGATGATAAGCTGGATGGGGCCTTTAGTAGCTTTTATTTGGCTATTGGGGGACTATTCCCCCCATGACACCAACAGTAGGGCATAATTATTGACACCAACAATGGAACACTATTCCTCCCACTGATACCAACAATGAGACACTTTTCCTAACACTGATACCAATGATGGGGCACTATTCCTCCCACTGATACCAATGATGGAGCACTATTCCTCCCACTGATACCAATGATGGGGCACTATTCCTCCCACTGATACCAATGATGGGGCACTATTCCTCCCACTGATACCAATGATGGGGCACTATTCCTCCCACTAATACTAATGATGGGGTACTATTCCTCCCACTAATACCAATGATGGGGCACTATTCCACCCACTAATACCAATGATGGGGCACTATTCCTCCCACTAATACTAATGATGGGGCGCTATTCCACCCACTAATACCAATGATGGGGCACTATTCCTCCCACTGATACCAATGAAGGGGCACTATTCCTGCCACTGATACCAATGATGGGGCACTATTCCTCCCACTGACACCAATGATGGGGCACTATTCCTCCCACTAATACCAATGATGGGGCACTATTCCTCCCACTAATACCAATGATGGGGCACTATTTCTCCCACTAAGACCAATGATAGGGCACTATCCTCCTCCTACTTACCACAGTTGCAAAGTTACTGACCACCAAGCCGGAGACAATGTTTACCCTCAGTGATGCCAGGCCCAGGACATTTTCTACTCCCACTGGCCACAATCCACTCCCCTATGATCTGAAAGACAGTATACTTGCCCTTTGTTTAAAAAGTTTGGACAGCCCTGCTTTAGGCCAGGTTCACATCTGTGAGGTCGTGCAGGTCGTGATTTGTATGGGCATGAGAGCCCATTCATTTGAATGGACTCCCGTGCCCCGGGACACGCAGAGAAGAAGTCCCTGCACAACTTGGGAAATCGCAGTCCGCACGGGAACTGAAGTTCTCAGAACAATTGCAATTTCCAGTGAAGGCAGCATGCCATTAGAATTAATGACACTCACCTGCGGCTGCAGGTATTTGTGTGGTCCCGCAGTGACACCACCAACACAGATGTAAACCAAGCCTCTAGGTAACCTGTTGCTTTCTCCTGTGCAGGATCTCCATGAAGCGTTGAACACTTTCTATTTCCTTCTTCATGGTTGACTGTAAATTTTATTTCTTCAGCGTGACACCACACCTTTGTTCTATCCTGGAATGCTCATCTGCCTGAAATATTTTGTGTTAAGAAAGGCATTTACTAAACGTCTATAGGCTGAGAATCTGACAGCTTATGTGCTTTGATTAATATTTTTTTTATTATTTATTATTTTAGGAAGATACACATTTTTGTTGTTTTTATATCTGGGGCCGATTTTGAAAAAAAAAAAAACACTTTGAAAATGTAAACCCCCCCCTGAAATTATAATAAATAATTCTCGCCATCTTTGTAATGTGTGTAATAGTTTCCCCGTTGCCTTTCCCTGGATGAATGTAGTAACCCCCACATTCATTCCTAAGAGAGAAAAAGCCGAGGAACATTTGTCCATGAGAGTAATAGGCTAAGGACATTTGACCAGTAAGGGAATAACTATGATCAGGGGCGGACTGACAACTCATGGGGCCCCTGGGCAATAGAGGATCATGGGGGCCCTGTATCCTCACCAAAACACTCAAACCACACCCAAAAAAAGCCTATGAAAGGTACTAGGGGCATCATATGGGGCCCTGTATCCTCACCAAAACACTCAAACCACACCCAAAAAAAGCCTATGAAAGGTACTAGGGGCATCATATGGGGCCCCCTACTGACCCTGGGCCTTCGGGCAATGCCCGAGTGCCCCAATGGTCATTGTCCCCCTGACTATGATCGAGACTTCTTCATTGTGTATAGTTTATGGAGAATATTTTGTGAATGACTGAAAAAAAGCCCCATCTACAGTGTGAAGCAAAACATTTAAAGCAGTATTTATAAACTGTTTATTTAGCCATTCATCCAGCTAAAGTGATCATGCACTATATTGCCAAAATTATTTGACCAGCCCTCAAATCATCTCTATGAGGAGTTGAACACTTTCTGATTCCTTCTTCATGGTTGACTGTAAATTTTCTTTCTTGACCATGACACCACACCTTTGTTCTCTTCTGGAATGCTCACCAGACTCAAATATTTTGTGTTAAGAAAGGCATTTACTAAACGTCTACAGGCTGAGAATCTGACAGCTTAGGTGCTTTGATTAATAGATTTCATTTTTTTTTCACTTTTTTTACATTATTTTACAAAGATAATTGAACATTTTTTTAAAGTGATAAGTGATCATATATTTGTTCCGTGTGAACTTGACATCAGGCATAAGCCGAATAAATGAATGGTAGGTGTGCAATGGTAGGTGTGCAAATGGGGCAGTTTGTTCCTTGAAGATTATTGTTGTCCAAATGTTGCAAAAATGAATTTTTATGCTGACACGGACATTTTTTAAGAGGTTGAATATAATAAACAAAAGCAAACAATATATAGTGAGCGCTAAGAAAAAACTGGGAGTCGCTAGCACATATGGTGAACCCACTCACAATAAATATATCAAAACAAAAGTGCTGCGCTATATGAAATAATAATACAAGTGTATCCACTTAAACAATCAGAAAATAAAAGTGAAATGTAATATGATACAGTAGCCCATATATGTTACTACATATCAAAAAAATAAATATCCAAGAAATATAATACGGGCAATCATTGAAAATGATGACTAGACAATCCGTATAAATGAAAGTCCTTGATGCAATAGTATCCAGTGCACAAAATGAAAAAAGTGCTCAGTGGAATAAATGACTGTACCCACAACTCAGATGAACCGCAGTCCTAGTTAGAGTGACGTGACTGTCAAGGTCCTACCTTTTCCCAGAGGTTATGTTACTCCATGTGCTGGCATCCATCTTGGATTTCTGCTGAGCATGGTGGGAATCCTTTATGCCTTCAGGTCTCTGAGGTCCATCCCCCAGAGGGGTGTGGCTGAGTACATATAAGCCTGTGATCCGCACATGCTCTTTGCACTTGTGTCTTGTGTCTTTGTCTTGCTACAGCTCTGTGTATTCTCTCGTGACTCTTCTGGTATCTGACTCAGCTTGTGACTAAGACCATTCTCTGTGTTTTCCTTCGATCTGACCCTCCGTTGCTGAACCCGGCCTGTGACCTGTGATTTTCTGTCTACTGTTCTGTACCGTTTTGTCCCATTGTTGTCGACCCGGCCTGCCTGACTACGCTATTGTCATTCTTACCAGCTACACGCCATTGGCGGCGGCCATTACCGCAGCCAGGGTGTCTCGGGGGCCGCGACCTGGTTCCTGGCTGCGTCAAGTCCATTCCCACCATCAGGGGCCCTGGTGAAGGGCAGCCTGGGACTTAGACTCCGCGCCCTGAGGGACTTCGGTCTGTTGGTGGTGGTTGTCGTCAGCCAGTGCGTTACCCTGCCACTAGGCCTACCTGTCCGTTCCACAGCCCTGCCCTGACAGTGACATCCAAACGTGGGAAAAAACATCCGTGAAATCCTTCACCACTATGCACTTACCGGAACTAAGATCAAAAAGGCTTGTAACAAAAGATACTCCAAGGCAAACATATCTTCTCCTCTTAGGATTGTTACGTGGCCACCAGTAATGTGTACAAAGATGGCCAGTGGACCAAAAATATTGTCGTCAGCATGTAGGCTCCACCTGACGAGTTTCGTGCACACCCACATTCTCAAAGGGACCCGTCTCCTTTAAATTCCATGTGGATTGTATATGTTTGTTACAATTTTAAATAAATACTACATTATTTACCTCCATTTTTGGCTGTGTGTGGTGAGCTCTTTTCTCAGGACACATTACTGATGGCCACATACCAACCCTGACAGTTATTTGCCATTTTAATAAGATGTTTAAAAGCACTTTCAGAGTTTGGACTGATGTACCAGTCATTGTGCCTTGTGTCATAGAAATCAATCAACACCAAAAATGGTGTACTATTATGCTCCTCTCTGTATGAGTGGTCAAGGAATAAAGCTTAGTGTAGCATCACCCATAGCAGTCCCAGTTCTTCAAAGCCAAGCAATCCAAGTCTACTGGTACATGACTGCCACCGGGAATTCCATGTTCCTTGGTCAGGAAGTAGAGGAGGCTAAAGAAAGGAAAAACAAAAGAGTGCCTATGGTCCCAGGAGTGCAGTTGTTTGTAGGGAATGGCTCGGACTGGTTTCTCAGAGGAGCATTGTTAATGGGATGTGCAGATGGGTCAATTCAGACAGTGACAGCAAACAGGCACAGTGTGGTAGCTGTCAGGGACACTGTTGATGGCTGCATTGGCTCTGGTGACACTGTACTGATGTGGCAGCAATCAAGGACACTTTTGATGGTTTCACTGGCTCTGGTGACACTGGCATTAGCGTGTCCAGTGGTCAGGAACATTGTTGCTGGCTGCACTGAACTGGTGACATTGTCACTGGTGTAGCAGCAATTAGGAACTCTGTACACGGGTCTGGCACAACCCAGCCTGGTGTGGTGGTGATCAGCAACACTGCTGATAGTGTACACCGATCTGGTGACACTGGGACTAGTGTGGTGGTGGTCAGGGACACTGTTTCTGGTTTCATCTACTGTGGCGACAATTGCACTAGTTTGGAAGTGGTCAGGAACACTGTTGCTGGCCTAAATTGGTCTGGTGAAACTGGGACTAGTGTTGCAGTGATCAGGAACATTGCTGATGGTGTAAACTGGTCTGGTGACACTGGGATTGCTGTGGTGGCAATCAAAAACACTGTTGCTGGCATACCCTGGCCTGGTGACACTGACACTGGTGTGGAAGAGATCAGGAACACTGTTGCTGGCTTAAACTGGTCTGGTGATACTGGGGCTAGTGTTGCGGTGATCAGGAACACTGTTGATGGTGTACGCTGGTCTGGTGACACTGGGACTGATGTGGCAGTGATCAGAAACACCATTTATGGCTTACATTGGGTCTGATGACATTGTGACTAGTGATCAGGAACACTATTGCTGGCTGTACTGGTATAGTGTGGAGGTGATCATGACCACTGATCTAGCTATGCTGTGGCTGGTGATTGGGAACACTATGACTGGCTACACTATGATGGTGACACTGGGATTGGTGTGGTGGTGACTGGCTGCACTGGTCTGGTGAAGTTATACTCTGGCTAGTGTCCAGAGACAATGGCTGGCTGCACTGGTCTGGTGAAGTTATACTATGACTAGTGTTCAGAGACAATGGCTGGCTGCACTGGTCTGGTGAAGTTACACTGTGACTAGTGTTCAGAGACAATGGCTGGCTGCACTGGTCTGGTGAAGTTATACTGTGGCTAGTGTTCAGAGACAATGGCTGGCTGAACTAGTCTGGTGAAGTTACACTGTGGCTAGTGTTCAGAGACAATGGCTGGCTGCACTGGTCTGGTGAAGTTATACTGTGGCTAGTGTTCAGAGACAATGGCTGGCTGCACTGGTCTGGTGAAGTTATACTGTGGCTAGTGTTCAGAGACAATGGCTGACTGCACTGGTCTGGTGAAGTTATACTGTGGCTAGTGTTCAGAGACAATGGCTGGCTGCACTGGCATACAGTGATATCAGAGCAGTCAGCCATTGTACATTGGTAAGAAGAGTCAGCAAAAAAACAGACAGTTGGTTAATCAATTGGCAGAGGCGCCCAATGTGGTTATTCAAAGGATAGGCACGAGTCGTCTGCTTCAGTAAAACATCCAATTACTTTATTTCACCAAATAAAATGTGTTTTGTGGCTTTAAATTGCCACTCCCTCAGTTCAAGGTGATAAAATTGGTGTCTGCAGGTAACAGATGTGATAGGGCACAATTTAACATAACTCAAAAGCGCAATAAAAAAAAAACAAAATAAAACACAATAAAAAAAACATAAAGAAAGCAATCAAATATACAAAGGATTGGTCTGCAAAAAATAAAATAAATGTAGCAGTCAGGAAGTTTCTAAACATATCAAATGTATCAGAGACAAAATAAGATTGATAGATAAATAATATAATAAATGTAGCAATAAGAAAATCTCTAAAATAGTAAACAGATCAGAGATGCCATAAAATAATATATAAATGATATAATAAATGTAGCAGTAAGGAGGTTTCCAAAAATATCAAAGATATCAGAGATGGCATAAAATGATCTATAAGTAATATAATAGATGTAGCGGGGAGGGGGTCTCCAAAACATCAAGCCTATAAAAAATGACTCGGGACAATTCACTAAAGATTACTGCACGGTCATAACACGGTCATGTGACTCATTTGCATAAATTAGCACATGCGTTAAAAAAAATTCACACACTCACATAAAAAATAACGATTATGTGGTATTTAATGCAGACTGAAAACGTAAAAAAAAACCATGCGTTAGGCTGTTAATTCCAATTCACAAACGGAACGGAAAATAAAAAAAAGATGCGTTATTTATCTCCGGGGTATTGCTAGCGGTATCACAAGCGGTATTTTTTCAGATGCCACGTCGGGGTTCCCCCCAATCCTTACCAGGCCCTTCAGGTCTAGTATGGATTTTAAAGGGAACCCCACGCCAAATTAGAAACAAATAAAGACCGTGTGGGGTCCCCCCCAAATCCATATCAGACCCTTAGGTCTGGAATGGATTTGAGGGGATCCCCTCTCCATTTTTTTTTAAATATTCTGCCGTGTGGTCCCCCAAAATCTATACTAGCCCTGAGGGCTGTTTTTTTTTTTTTTTAAATTGTAGTGTGGGGTTTTCCTTAAAATCCATACCAGATCTGAAGGGTCTTTTATGGATGGGAGGGGGAATCCTCACTGTGTTTTTTTTTCATAATTTGTGATTGCCGGCATGTTTTGGGACGTGGCGGCCGGCTACCGTGCAATGAATTACCACTTTAAAATATGCAGTAATTACCGCAATACGAAATATTTTACCGCAAGAGTTATTTACCGCAAAATTCTTAGTGAATTTCAATTTTGCCAGAGATTTAACGCCCGCATTATTTTACCGCATTTTTTTCAGTCGTTATTTAACTCTTAATGAATTGACCCCCAATATCTAATATATAAATAAATATAATCAATGTAGCAGTGAGGAGATTCCTAAAATATCAAACATAATATAAATGGCATACATTTTTTTTTTTTTTTATTGCAAAGTAACACAAAGTATCAATATTTAAACTTGCAAACATTTGTAATGATCAGTTAAAGTAAAACTAAAGGCAAAACTTTTTTTTTTTTTTTTTGGATAGAGTAAGGGAGAATTATAACCTGCCAGTGTTTTTTTTTTTTATTTGCCATCTGTGTCACATCGGGGATTTTTCCCTTCACTTCCTGTCCCATAGCCAAACAAGAAGTGAAAAGAAATCCCTCCATAGTGCAGGATTCCCTTAGTTCACACCAGAGCTATGGGCAGCACAGTGGCTGAATAGTTGGCACTTCTGCCTGGCAGTACTCAGGTCGTTGGTTCAAATCCCAAGCACGGCACCATCTGCCTGGACTTTGCATGTTCTCCCTGTGCCAGTGTGGGTTTCCTCTGGGTCCTCTGGTTTCCTCCCACTCTTCAAAGACATGCTGGTAGGTTAATCCTGTCTAAATTGGCCAATGTGTGAATGTGAGTTAGGGACCTTAGATTGTACCCCCCTTGAGGTTTAGGGACTGATGTGAATGTACAATATATATGTAAAGCGCTGTGTAAATTGATGGCGCTATATAAGTAGCTGGAATAATAATAATGTCCCCATTGGAAGACAACACAATATTTTGGGATTTTCCTTCGTCCTCAATCGTGGTCATAATGGTCATCAGGAAAAATCGGGAGGGTCAATCTCCCTGCACAGACAGCAGTATAAAAATTTTTTTTACATACAGCTAGTATAAGTACCCGAATCTGTGCTGATATCAGCCATCTAACACCCCAACAACATTCAGTCTTGAAGGGGGAGGGGCAGAACCAGAAGCCAGTAGGCTCTTCTGCATGCACATGTACAGAAAGGGATAGGAGAGCTGATGACCTGTGTGCTTCTGCTCCTTTGTCTGCTCCATTGTCCAATCAGCATGCTGATGGGGGGGTGGGGGGGATATGACATCACTGCCTTCCTTAAAGTGTTACTAAACCCCGGACCTTGCATTCACTATATCCGCTTTCCCTGGACCCTACATTCACTATATCTAGTCTCCCCGGACCCTGCATTCACTATATCTGCTCTACCGGACCCTGCATTCACTATATCTAGTCTCCCCGGACCCTGCATTCACTATATCTGGTCTCCCCGGACCCTGCATTCACTATATCTGGTCTCCCCAGACCCCGCATTCACTATATCTGCTCTCCCCGGACCCTGCATTCACCATATCTGGTCTCCCCGGACCCTGCATTCACCATATCCGGTCTCCCCGGACCCTGCAGACACTATATCTGGTCTCCCCGGACCCTGCATTCACTATATCTGGTCTCCCCGGGACCCTGCATTCACTATATCTGGTCTCCCCGGACCCTGCATTCACTATACCAGGTCTCCCTGGACCCTGCATTCACTATACCAGGTCTCCCTGGACCCCGCATTCACTATATCCGCTCTCCCCGGACCCTGCATTCACTATATCTGGTCTCCCCGGACCCTGCATTCACTATATCCGCTCTCCCCGGACCCTGCATTCACTATATCTGGTCTCCCCGGACCCTGCAGACACTATATCTGGACTCCCCAGACCCTGCATTCACTATATCTAGTCTCCCCAGACCCTGCATTCACTATATCTGCTCTCCCCGGACCCTGCATTCACTATATCTAGTCTCCCCGGACCCTGCATTCACTATATCCGGTCTCCCCAGACCCTGCATTCACTATATCCGGTCCCCCGGGACCCTGCATTCACTATATCTAGTCTCCCTGGACCCTGCATTCACTATATCCGGTCTCCCTGGACCCTGCATTCACTATATCTAGTCTCCCTGGACCCTGCATTCACTATATCCGGTCCCCCGGGACCCTGCATTCACTATATCTAGTCTCCCTGGACCCTGCATTCACTATATCCGGTCTCCCTGGACCCTGCATTCACTATATCCGGTCTCCCCGGACCCTACATTCACTATATCTACTCTCCCACAGTACACACAACATGGAAATGCAATTATTTTAGTAAATGTTAACTACTAAATACCTTGTCTCATCAGCAGTTAGAGCAGTCTTGTGACTTCAGCAGAGCACATGTTAAAGCAGAATCACAAATGATTTTTACACTAAACAAAATACATCAAAAAGAATTACATTTCCTAATAGCATAAATATCGCCGGGCTGAAATCGAGATTTTATTTTGTTTTTTTTCTTTTTTCAATGATCCGTGTAATTTCTAAAACATAAACATGTAAAGTAAAATATGAGCAATACAACAAAGGATCAGAGTAGTGGGGTAGCCAGAACTTTCTTCAGTACCCCCGGTACATGTGTGTTGAACCGTCTCTAGTAGACTGTATTTGTCGAGATATTGATCACCCAATTGACACATGCTATCAGTGGCGCAACCTCGCTTGGATATCTTACGCAGCCAGAATGGTATGGTACCCGTTTGGTTGAACATTTCTGCTCCACCACTCCCATACCAGTAGTTTTCCATATATTCCTCATCATAGAGTGCTGTAAAAATAAATAAATATTCCCGATAAGCAAAGCACTCCAGCTCCAGATTGTAAGTAACATGTTAAAGGCACATGCAGGGGCAGACTGACAACTCATGGGGCCCCCCGGCAATAGGGGATCATGGGGCCCCTGTGTCCTTGCCCAAACTCAAAAAAGACCATGAAAAAGGTACCAGGGGCATCTCATGAGGGCCCCCTAGTGACCCTGTGCCCTCGGGCAGTGCCCGAGTTTCCCAATGGTCAGTCCGCCCCTGGACACATGCCAGTCAAAATTATACTAATGTTCGGGTGCATGTATGTTACTAGGGATGGGCTACATGTTCGATTCGAACCTAAGTTCAACTTGTACACGGGCTGTTCATGTGTTCGGCGAACACATGAATGGTACGGGCATTCGGTGGGCTGTTTGCCCGCCGCACCCCACAATGCACTGCACCCTGACAATGCATTGTGATTGGTCAAAGCAATGCACCTGACAAATCACAGCGTGTGATGATGTCACGGCAGTATTTAAGAACTGTTATCGGGGGCGCAGCTGTCAGACAGCTGGGAGCCAGCGGCATGAGCGGAGCTTTTTTTCTTCTTTCTTTTTTTAGGTAGCGGCGGCGGTGGGCATCCTGATTGATATTGGATCTACCTCGGAGGACATTTTGAAATTTTTATTTTTAATAACGGACTTGTCAAAGACTGTCTCCTATCTTTTTTACACTACACTTTTTTTTGTGAATGAGTAGCGGTACCATGTACTTACGTACTTTCATGAAAAAACTATTAAAAAAAAAAAAAGATACACATTTAGAGTGTTTGTGGACAGATCCATGAAGAATGTTACCTTGGAAATCTGTACTTTTCACAGCGCAGTTACTCTCATCCCCTCGACACTCCATAAATCCGTCAGGTTCACAACTCAAAGTTTTTTCAGAAGAGCATAATGGACATGTCAGCCCATTGGGCTCCGAGCTTGCCCGTATGGCTATAAAATAAAACAATGAAATCATTGAGCTCTTCTGTGTGTAATAATGTAATTTTCTTGAATGTCATGAAGATCTCAGAAGTCACCAATCTTAAGCTGGTCATAGACAGTTCCAATCTTGGCCAGTTCTGCAGAAACCAGACGAGATTTGAACCATGTGTGGGCAGGCTGAACATACCCAAGTTGATCAATCTACTTGGGTACAACAAACCTGCTGGATATTACTTAGCGGCTTGCAATAATGTGAAGTAATATAGACCCAGGTAAATTATATTGTTATATAATCAATATGTTCCAAACTATATCACCGACCTGATATCCATCTACCACCCAAAACGCACTCTCTGTTCCTAACAAGACCTCCTACTCTCCAGTTCCCTGGTCTCCTCCTCCCATGCCCATCTCCAGGACTTCTCCGGGGCTTCCCCCATCCCAGTCTTGGCCGGTTCTGCAGAAACCAGACGAGATTCTAACCATGTGTGGGCAGGCTGAACCTACCCAAGTTGATCGATCTACTTGGGTACAACAAACCTGCTGGATATTACTTAGCCGCTTGCAATAATGTGAAGTAATATAGACCCAGGTAAATTATATCGTTACATAATCAATATGTTCCAAACTATTATAGAAGGAATAGCACTATCCTTTCTCAAAATAAATAAATTCCCATCAAGTTACTACCACAATCCTTCCCCTGAAGTACAAACAGTCATAAATTAAGTAAACTTGATTACCATCTAATCACAATATAGTGTGAATATACTTTCTTTCCATTGTTTTATTTTAATTATTTACTACTTCTGGGTGATTATTTTAAGTTATTGGGGTTTGTTTTATATTCACACTATATTGTGATTAGATGGTAATCAAGTTTACTTAATTTATGAATGTTCCAAACTATATCACCGATCTGATATCCATCTACCACCCAAAACGCACTCTCTGCTCCTAACAAGACCTCCTACTCTCCAGTTCCCTGGTCTCCTCCTCCCATGCCCATCTCCAGGACTTCTCCAGGGCCCATCCCAATCTTGGCCGGTTCTGCAGAAACCAGACGAGATTCGAAACATGTGTGGGCAGGCTGAACCTACCCAAGTTGATCTTGATCTTGACCTATATTGATGGGTACAACAAGCCTGCCGGATTTTACTTAGCCGCTTGCAATAATCATTGTGTTCTCCCGCCAGGAGAACACAATGGGGTTGATTTACGAAAGACTATGCACTTTGCAAGAGCAGTTGCTCCAGAGATTAGTAAATGAGCAGAAGCTCTGCTGACTTCCATCATCCAATCATGTGCAAGCAAAAGTACTTTTTTTCCCAATTTTCCTTGCACATGATTGGGTATTCCTTGCAAAGTCAATCTTTATCTCATTTACAGAGCTCTGGAGGAACTGCACTTGCAGACTACAACTGCACCTTGTATGGTGCACAGTCTATTGGCCTTTCGTAAATCAACCCCAATGGCTCCGCGGGAGGGATTCCCCTGTCAACACTGTCAACATTCCTCTGTCAACCATCCATGGTTGCATGAAAGAAATTCGCTCTGTCCGTGGCCTGCCTTACTGACTTTAAATAAAAATTCAACCTAACTCTACCCATCCCTCAGTTCCATCCCCCTACCCACCTCCCAGTACTTCTCCTTTTAGAGAACACAGACCAGGAACCATTTTGTATGGAATTTTTTAATGATAACAAGAAAAGTAGTAAACTAGATCCCCTGCAGCCAACAACAACAGCCCCCCAACAAAATTAGATTCCCCCAGAAACAATGGACCCCCAACACAAAATCCCATCCCAGTAACAATGGACTACCAGCAGCAACAACAGATCTCCCATCAGCAAGCAACAATAGACTCCTCCCTCAACAGTAGATGCCTTCCATCAACAATAGACCTCCACAGCAACAATAGACATCATGCAAAAATTATCCTCTCCAGTGACAATAGACCCCCCCAGCAGCCAGCATCAGTAGACCCTCCAGCTTCCCTTGCCATTACATACTGTGCATTCAGTGCTGGAGGTGCCGGAACTGCGTTCCCCTGCGTTCCCGCTGAAAAAAATAGACTTGCATAGTTCATTGTTTTCAATCCTTCTCTTTTTTTTTGTAACCACTAGCTGTTTGAAGCAATTTTTAAATTTTTGAAACACGTTCTTTTTTTTGCTAGAAAATTACTCAGAACCCCCAAAAATGCTATATTTTCTAAAAGCAGAGATCCCTGAAGATACAACATGGACTTTTAATGTCACAAGATATTTGTGCAGCCATTTTTAGGAAACAACACACTAAAATGAATTTTAGTGCACACAAACACAACAATTGTGCATTCACACACAGAGCTGCAGACCAGCCCCACCCCCTCCCTCTTCTGATTTGCTCACTGGCTGTGATTGACAGCAGGGGGAGCCAAACGTTTCTCTATAATTTGCCTAAGAGGCATATTTCCTATAATTGTCAGCTCCACCTAGTGGTCATAATTCTGTATTTTCCAAACTGAGGTTTTTCAGGGTAATATTGCATTACGGACACTGGATGGAGCTGGAAGATCATAGGAAATATACATCTTACACAACGCATGGTGATCAGTCCTGCTGGCTGTGTGTGTGCTTGAGGTGTTAGGTTTAGCAATAGGATTAAGGTTTATACAAAAGCAAAGCAAAGGTATCCTCCATGTTTCTCTAAAAAGCTTTTTTTTCTAAAAAAAAATCACCAATCATGATAGATACTTTCTGGTACATTCGGGGTGCAAAAGTCGGTGTCGCAGCAGGCGGTAGCTAACCATGTCGTTTCCTCTCCAGAGCTGAAACTTCCAATCGTATTACAATGACTCTCTGGAATACAGTTGTTGAAAATGTACATATAAGTACGCTCCTTGGAAATATCTGTAGATATAAATGCAGTCACGGTTGGAAATGTTATACATTTGTAACTTTCACTACTTTCCAAAACATGTCAAAGGTTAACTCAGATATTAAAAAATCTCACTAGTAAAGCAACTCCAGGTTTTTTGTTTTTTTTTGTATTTTTTTTTTAACTTTGAATTGGTGCCACTTTAAGTATCATTGTCATTTCTTTAACCACCTCAAGTCAGGACACTTTAATCTCTTTGCAGTCCAGGTCATTTTTCATCTCTCATAGCTGTCCCACTTGGAATGACCATTACTCAGTCATGCAACACTGTACCCAAATTAAATTTTTTATAATTTTTTTGAGACAGATAAACCTTTTTTTTGGTAGTATTTAATCACCACTGGGGTTTTTTATTTTTTTGCTATATAAATTAAAAAGCACTGAAATTTTTGAAAAAAAACATGTTTTTCTTAGTTTCTGTGATGCAATTTTGCTAATAAATAATCTTTCTTCATAAATTTAGAAAAATAATCCAAATCAATGTATATTATTTAGTCCGTGTGAAAGTTATAGTCTGCAAACTATCTATCCTGATCTCATTTCTTGAGGCCCTAAAATGCTAGAACAGCACAAATCACCCCCAAATGACCCCTTTTTGGAAAGTAGTCCAAGGTATTTAGTAAGAGGCATGGTGAGTTTTTTTAAAGTTCTAATTTTTGTCACAATTTTTTGGGAAAATTAAGAAATTAAATCAAATTTTCATTATTATTATTATTATACAGTATTTATAAAGCGCCGATAGTTCGCTCAGCGATGTACATTACAGAGGGGGACAGAACATGTGACAGAACAATAACAATACAATGCAAAACATGGGGGGACTGAGGGCCCTGCTCTTTGGAGCTTACAATCTAGGAGGGAGGGGATGGTGGCACAGGAGGAGATAGCTGTGGGGGATGGAGTGGTAGGAAGAGTGGAGGAGGTCGGCAAGTTAGCAGGGGGTGGGGTAGGCTTCCCTGAAGAAATGGGTTTTCAGGGTAATTTTCATTATTTGTTTTTCACAAAGTTGGCATTTGAACAAGTTATTTCTCACACACAGCATAGGCATACTTAGAATTGCACCCCAAAACACATTCTGCTATGCCTTTTGAGTATGGCGATGTCACATGTATGAGACTTTTTCACAACCTAAATGCATAGAGGGGCCTAAAATCCAAGGAACACCTTTAGGCATTCCGGGGGCATAAATTACCCATCTAACTTCCAGATTATCTATCACATTTCCTGGAGCACCAGGAATTACCTCATTTTGGAAAACAAACACTCCAAAGTGGTTTCTGAAAGGCATAGTGAGTCTTTTGAATGCCATTTATTGCAAAGTTTTTCGGAAATGCAGAAAAGAAAATGAAAATGCATTTTCACAAAGTTGGCATTTTAACAAGTTATTTCTAACACACATCATAGGTGTACCTAGGGTTAAACCACAAAACAAATTCTGCTACTCCTTCTGAGTATGTTGATACCACATCTCCTAGATTGTAAGCTCCAAGGAGTAGGGCCCTCCTATTCCTCTTGTATTGAACTGTATTATTACTGTATTGTCTCCCATTATATTGTAAAGCACTGAGCAAACTGTTGGCGCAATAAATCCTGTATTATAATAATAATATATAAATCCTGTATAATAATAATAATGTGAGACATTTTCACAGCCTAACTAAACAGAAGGCTCAAACTCCAAGGAACATCTTCAGACTTTCCAGTGGCATAAATGACACCTCTAACTTCCTTACTACCTAGCACCAGGAGGGTGGAAACACCCACAAAATGACCACATTATGGAACACAACCACCCCAAGGTATTTTCTAAGAGGCATGGCGAGTTTTGTGAAGACTTAATTTTGTGTCACAAGTTTTTTAAAAATGCAGAAAGAAAATGAAAATAATTTTTTTTACACAAAGTTGTCAGCTTAATGAGATATTTCTTACACACAGGATTGGGCATAATTAAAATTACACCCTAAAACCCATTCTGCTACTCCTGTTTATGGCAATACCACATGTGTGAAACTTTCACTGTCTGGAATCATTACAGACCAAACATTATATCTTGTGCATCACACAAATCAATCAAATGTATCAAAATCAATGTACTTCAATAGTCGCCTCCACGATCAGAGAATATAGCATAGCGTAGCATCCCCTATAGCAGTTCCAGTTCCTATCAACCAAGCAAGCCTAGCCTACTGGTACTCGTCTGCCCCCAGGAAAGCCATGTTCCCTGTCTACGAAGTACAGGGGGCTAAAGAATGGAAGAACAAAAGAGTTCCTGTGGTTCCAGGAGTGTAGTTGTCTGCACGGGATGGCTGGGACTTGTGACAGATGGGTCAATTCAGGCACACACAAACTGTGACTGAATGTATTATTAGGGTTCATTCACACGTGAGGTTGTGGTGTGGTAAAACCTTGTGGTTGTGCTATGGTTTTACTACCCCCTGTATCTGTAGAGGCAGCAGCCAAGTGTGTACACATGCCACAGTTGCGATCCTTTGCTTCACTGCTGTGGCAGAAATGACACCCCATGTACGCCCACTGATTGTGACCCATTCAAGTGAATGGGGTTGCTTGTGTGGGGTCCAAGGGATTTAAGCAGGTGGAGAGGAGGCAATACAATGTATCCTCACTGCATGTCCAGTGCTCTCTTCAGTGTGATCTGAATACGGATGGCTCTTCAGAGAGCACTGCACATGTGAACAAGTCTTTGTGGTGACCCTATGACTGGTGTGGTGGTAGTCAGGTACACTGTAACTGGTGTGGCAGTGAAAAGGGACACTGTAGGTGTGGTGGTGATTATGGACAATAAGAATGGTGTGGCGGTGATCATTGACATTGGTACTGGTGTGATGGTGATTATGGACAATATGACTGGTGTGATGGTGATTATGGACAATATGATTGGTGTGGTGGTGATCAGGGACACTGGGACTGGTGTGGTGGTGAATATGAACAATATGACTGGTATGGTGGTGATCAGGGACATTGTGACTGGTGTGGCGGTGATCTGAGGCACTGGGACTGGTATGGTGGTGATCAAGGACACTGGGACTGGTGTGGTGGTGATCAAGGACACTGGGACTGGTATGGTGGTGAATATGAACAATATGACTGGTGTGGCAGTGATCAGAGACACTGGGACTGGTGTGGTGGTGAATATGAACAATATGACTGGTATGGTGGTGATCAGGGACATTGGGATTGGTGTGGTGGTTATTATGGACAATATGACTGGTGTGGTGGTGATTATGGACAATATGACTGGTGTGGTGGTGATCAGGGACACTGGGACTGGTGTGGTGGTGAATATGAACAATATGACTGGTATGGTGGTGATCAGGGACATTGGGATTGGTGTGGTGGTTATTATGGACAATATGACTGGTGTGGTGGTTATTATGGACAATATGACTGGTATGTTCCTGATTAGGGACACTGGGACTGGTGTGGTGGTGAATATGGACATTGTGACTGGTGTGGCGGTGATCTGAGGCACTGGGACTGGTATGGTGGTGATCAAGGACACTGGGACTGGTGTGGTGGTGATCAAGGACACTGGGACTGGTATGGTGGTGAATATGAACAATATGACTGGTGTGGCAGTGATCAGAGACACTGGGACTGGTGTGGTGGTGATCAGGGACATGTATTCAACCCGCTGGTTGAAAAAAAGAATCATGTATGGGTTCCTCAAAGTGGAACTAAAAGCAAACCTTCCTTTTAGTTTTGGAGAGGGATTAGACCCCCCTGTCAGTTTGTATTGCTGTCTGGGCCCCCCGGTCATGAGATCCCCCCTCTCTATTTGTCCTGCTTACCATTATCATTGAAAGTGAAAGTTGAAGAAAATCCCACATTTTGGGTTGTCCCCAGAAAAGTAACAGAGGAGATTCACCTAAGATCACATGCAATCTGATTGTATTTTTTCAGAAGTTATAAACTTACCTTTGTAGTATTCAAAGATTGTGGCTGAACATAAATAGGATGGACATTCATATACTTCCCCACCTGCAGAGGTTTTCAGGGTCTGTGAATGTCCAACAAAAATGACAAGATCTGGCATAACCTGTAACATAGGAATAACTAGTAAACTAAAAGAATTAAAGAGAAAGTAAGAAATCAATATTTTAAAAGAATGGGAAAGAAAGATAATTGTAAAATAAGAATAGCTAATAAACGAAAAAAGAAATAAAAGGAAAGTAAGAAATAAATACAGGGGCCCCTGGGCAATAGGGGATCATGGGGCCCCTGTGTTCTTGCCCAAACTCAAAGCACACCCAAGAAAGCCAATAAAAAAGGTACCAGGGGCATTTCATGGGGCCCCTCCGCTTACCCCAGGTCCTTGGGCAGTGCCCTAGTGCTCGAATGGTCAGTCTGCCCCTGAATAAATATTTAAAACAAAGGGGAAAGATACCTGTAAAATAAGAATAGCTAATAAACTAAAAAGAGTTAAAGGCAAAGTAAGAAATGAATATTTAAAAAGAAGAGAAAAAAATGTTAAAAAATATATAAAAAAGAAAGCAAAAAAGAAGAAAACAAAACAGATTAAAAAAAGAAAAAAAGAACAGCAAATAAAATGAAGAGGGAACAAAAAAAAGAATAATAAGGAAAGATAAGAAGTATGGAAGAAAAAAATAAAACATGGGGAAAACAAAAGAAAGAAAAAAAAGACAAGGATTAAAATAGAAAGAAAATGAAAATAAGAAAATGAGGACAATATAAAAACTATGATTAAAAAAAAAAAAAAAGCAGGAAAAAAAAAGAAAGAGAAGGAAAATAAAAAATCCCCCCCAAAAAAAGAAAAGAAATTGAAATTTAAGAAATTTAAGAATAGAGACTGAAGAAAATAGGGATAATAAATTAAAAAACAAAAGAAAAGAAAAGCAAGAAAACAGTAGAACAAAGAGGAATTAGAGAGACAGACCTGTAAACATAAGAAACCCATTTACTTACTAGATCCTACAAAAGCTGATAGTAGGAAATATAGCGGCACTACCGCCATCACTGTGAATGGCTCCACCGCCGGTGATTAGTTACAGCTTTATTCTTCACTGCAAACCTTACTGCTTCTCTACAACCTTTATAAAAGATAAGTCCTGGGGTGGAGAGAGGGACGTTGGAATGAAATGCTGGTCACACTCCTAACATAGGTCCGGTTTCCTAATTCAGAGTGACAATTTATAGTTTGTGATTTCCATAATTGCATGCAGTAGTACATAGGACCTCCAGGAGGTAGAATCCTATTTGCATCTGCGGATGTACACTGGGTACATTTTATGGCATTGTAATCGGAGTTTTGCCTGCAAGGTTTGTCAGTTGGCTGCATTAGAATGTAACCAATATGTACATGTATGAGCCCGAACATCTTATAGCCAGAAATATTTCCATGACGCATTGCACTTTTAAACATATGTACAAGGTATGACCATTCTTGGACCATACAGTCCATGGCATAGGTGACAACAATGCCAAAGCTCTGCCCATAAATTTGCTGGCTTCCCAATATATCCAGAATCAGGAATTGCAATCATTGTAGCTGCTGAAAATCGTCTCTCGTCTATATTTTTTAAATTATTATTATTATTTTGTTTCAGGTACTTATATATCGCCATCAATTTACACAGCGCTTTACATATATATTGTACATTCACATCAGTCCCTAACCCTCAAGGGGCATACAATCTAAGGTCCCTAACTCACATTCATACATACACATACTAGGGACAATTTAGACAGGATCCAATTAACTTACCAGCATGTCTTTGGAGTGTGGGAGGAAACCGGAGTACCCGGAGGAAACCCACGCAGGCATAGGGAGAACATGCAAACTCCAGGCAGGAGGTGCCGTGGCTGGGATTCAAACCGACGGCCCTAGTACTGCCAGTGGAGGGGCTAACCATTTGCCACTGTGCTGCTGTCAAGGTCCTACCTTTTCCCTGAGGTTATGTTACTCCATGTGCTGGCGTCCATCTTGGAATTCTGCTGTGCATGGTGGGAATCCTTTTATGCCTTCAGGTCTCTGAGGTCCATCCCCCAGAGGGGTGTGGCTGATGACATATAAGCCTGTGGCCCGCACATGCTCTTTGCACTTGTGTCTTGTGTCTTTGTGTTGCTATTACTCTGTTCTGACTCTCGTGACTCTCCTGGTATCTGATTCGGCTTGTGACTCGACTATTCTTTGTATTCTCCTTTGATCTGACCCTCTGTTGTTGAACCCGGCTCGTGACCTGTGATTCTCGTCTGCTGTCCTGTACTGTTTTGTCCTGTTGTTGTTGACCCGGCCTGTCTGACTACTCTTTTGTCTCTTCCACCAGCTACACGCCATTGGCGGTGGCCATTACCGCAGCTGAGGTGTCTCAGGGGCCGCGACCTGGTTCCTGGCTGCGTCAAGTCCATCCCCACCATCAGGGGCCCTGGTGAAGGGCAGCCTGGGACTTAGACTCCGCACCCTGAGGGACCTAGGTCTGTGGGTGGTGGTTGTCGTCAGCCAGTGCGTTACATTGTTAGGCCTGCCTGTCCGTTCCTCGGCCCCTGCCCTGACATCTGCCCTACATCTATATGTAGGGATCTGTTGCCCTCTGCTGTCTGAATTTGTTAATGCCTGTAAATGTAGTATGTATGCATTTCTTGCCCTTGAGAGAGAGAGAAAGTCTCAGCCACAGTCCTGTCAATGCTCCAATCTAGAAAAGTTGAGGCAAGCGGAAAGACAGCGATGGACCCGCAGGTACACTTCACAGTTATTGTGATCTTAAGATATTATGTTGGTGTAAATGATCTGCTTCCTGGACAGGAGGCTTCTACACTCCAGAGGATCTCCACAATCTCCCTGGCTTGTAGTGTATAGTAAGAAAAGTTGAAATTAAAGCACCACACCACTGTTAAGAGGTCCAGATACAACTTTATTCAATTAAAGGTGAGGGGTATAATTTGAGAAGTAACCAACGCGTTTCAAGGGTCCAAGTGCGATCGTTGAACAGACCAAGATTGAACTGGACCTACAATGGTATTTATTCCACTGTGAATTAAAAGCAAAAGCCTAAGGGGCAGCTTGTTTGGCAGTGAGTTGACTACTTTTCAAATTATACCCCTGACCTTCTATGGAATAAAGTGGTATCTTGACCTCTTAACAGTGGTGTGGCACTTCAATTCCAATAAAGAAAAGACTACTATATACTACTAGGGAGGGACTAAAGCTTAGAGTAGATAGGCTGACTCTGAGTGCCAGGGCCACGCCACAGATCCTGATGGTGAGAAGTCTCATTCTAGGCTGGTTGGACAACAGCTGGATACCCCCGTGACTGCTGATCTTGTCTTCAGGTTTCCAATGCAAAGTTGAATGCTGCCTCTCCTTCAGGGGCCCCTACACCTACATTCATCTGCAAGTGTCTCTGTTAATAACTATATACAGTAAAGGAAATAAGTATTTGCTCCCCTAAGCCAAATCACATCCACTGAACCCCTAAATGTTATTCTAAAGGTGTATTTTTGTTAAAGAAAAAATAACAAACCTACAGTGAAGGAAATGCGTATGTGCTCCCTTGCTGATTTTGAATGTTCGCCCCTCACAAAGAACTGATCAGTCTAAAAATTGAATGTTCGGTGTATTGTAACACTGAGAGACAGAATAGCAGCAAAAAATTCAAAAGAAATGCATGTCTAACAAATGATGACTGATTTGCATGTTCATGAGGCAAAAAAGTATTTGATCCCCTTCACATAACATGACATAGTACTTGGTGGCAAATCCGTTTTTGGCAATCACAGAGGTCCGATGTTTCCTGCAGTTGGCCACCAGGTTTGCACACATCTCAGGAGGGATTTTGGCCCACTCCTCTTGGCAGATCCTCTCCAAGTCATTAAGGTTTAGTGGATGACATTTGGAAATTCTAACTTTCAGCTCCCTCCACAGATTTTCAATCAGATTAAGGTCTGGAGACTGGCTAGGCCACTCCAGGACCCTAATGTGCTTCTTCTTGAGCCACTCCTTTGTTGCCTTGGCCGTGTGTTTTGGGTCATTAGCATGCTGGAACACCCATCCACGACCCATTTTCAATGCCCTGGGAAGAGGAAGAAGGTTCTCACCCAAGATTTGATAGTACATTGCCCCGTCCATCGTCCCTTTGATGCAGTGCAGTTGTCCTGTCCCCTTAGCAGAAAAACAACGCAAAGCAAAATGTTTCCACCACCATGTTTGACAGTTGGGATGGTGTTCTTGGGGTCATAGGCAGCATTCCTCCTCCTCCAAACACGGTGAGTTGAGTTGATGCCAAAGAGCTCGATTTTGGTCTCATCTGATCATAACACTTTCACCCAGTCCTCCTCTGCATAATTCAGATGTTCAGTGGCAAACTTCAGACGGGCTGGACATGTGCTTTCTTGAGCAGAGGGACCTTGTGGGCACTGCAGGATTTCAGTCCTTGTCGGCGTAGTGTGTTACCAATTGTTTTCTTGGTGACTGTGGTCCCAGCTGTCTGGAGATCGTTGACAAGATCCTTACGTGTAGTTCTGGGATGATTCCTCACTGTTCTCATGATCATTGACACTCCACGAGGTGAGATCTTGCATGGTGCACCAGACCTAGGGAGACTGACAGTTGTTTTGTGTTTCTTCCATTTGGGAATGATTGTACCAACTGTTGTCACCTTCTCACCAACCTGCTTGGCGATAGTTTGGTAGCCCAGTCCAGCCTTGTGTAGGTCTACAATCTTGTCCCTAACATCCTTGGACAGCTCTTTGGTCTTTGCCATGGTGGAGAGTTTGGAATCTGATTGTTTGATTGCTCCTGTGGACAGGTGTCTTTTATACAGGTAACAAAATGAGAAGTTAAAAGGTTAAGAAAGGCTGATCTAAATATATAATAAATGAATACTGCACCTAAATCTATGTTTAGTGAGCATATTTGGAATTGTTAATATCATAACTTAAAAAAGCTCTTTTGGCTGTACTCTTCCTGTGGATCACAGTAGTTCAGTTTGTTCTGCACTCCTGTGACCCGTTCTCTGCTGGCAGCGGACTGAAGCCCACTATTGGCTGACGTCACTCAGTCAGTCCAAGCTGGGGAAAGATCCCAACTTTAGAGTCAGGATCCACCCCAGAGTCTGGAGCGGCACCTGGCAAAGCCTCTCAGTGATCCGCTGAGAGCCTGAGCCGGCCACCTTCTCACCCTCCACAGCCGAGCCCTCCAGTGAGCACAGGGGGGGGGGGGTAGAGCAGAGAGCAGTGACTGACAGAGAACTCAGCGATCAGTGGCCATGTACCAAGGCCAAACATTCCAGGGGATGGAAACTTTTGATCTGGGCCATATCATTATGATTGAAAAAGGAGCCAAACAACTATGTGATTATAAATGGCTTCATATGATCACTATCCTTAAATAAAAGGCAGTTTTTAGCATGAGCAGTCATATTTTCAATATAAATGCCAACATTTCATGATTTATGCCAGGGGATGCAAACTTTTGAGTACAACTATAGATAGATAATAGATGATAGCTGGAATGGATGGATGGAACACACTCCCCTCCACTTGTTGTTGGGCTGGTCTCATCTTAATCCACTGATTTTCATACACTATATTGCCAAAAGTATTGCGAAGTCCCTCCAAATCATTGGATTCAGGTGTTCCCCTCCATGGCTGTCACCTGTGCAATAAGTCCACCCGTGACATTTCCCGGCTACTAAATATTCCACGCTCAACTGTTAGTGAGATTATAACAAAGTGGAAGCAACTGGGAACAAGAGCAACTCAGCCACCAAGTGGTAGGCCACGTCACATGACAGGACGGGGTCAGTGCATGCTGAAGCGCACAGTGCGCAGAAGTCACCAACTGTCTGCAGAGTCAATAGCTAAAGACCTCCAAACTTGGTGTGGCCTTCAGATGAGCCCAACAACAGTCCGTAGAGAGCTTCATGGAATGGGTGTTCATGGCCGAGCCAATCGTTTTTGGAAAATGCAGGGAAAAAATGTTTATAGTTAGGTTTTTACAGTCTGTTGTCATTTTAATAAGATGTTTAAAACCATTTTCAGTTTTTGGACTGATGTACCAGACATTGTGATTGTGTCACAGAAGCGTGTAGCGTTGGGCATGATGTTCAAGTTGAACGTAAGTTTAGCGAACACATGAACGGTAAGGGTGTTCTGCAGGTAAACAACAATTCAAATTGATTTGTTTATTTTTGCATATTCAGATCATTTAAAAAGTTGTTTATATGTGTTAATTTGTTATTTCAGATTACTTATGCATTCTGAGTCATCCCTGCTACTCCAACCCACAAAGAGTAATGGCATGAGCTGATTGGTTGATATCCGAAAGAGCGAACGGAACAAAATAAATTTCATATTCATTCAGTATGTTCACTTGTTACAAATAGAAATGGAATGAGCTCGTTGGACGATATTCAAAAGAATGAATGGAGCTAAATGAATTTTGGATTTTTTCATTACGTTCATTCATTACAAAGAGAAATGGAATGAGCTTATTGGGCGATATTCAAAAGAACAAATGGAACAAAATTCATTTCAGATTCATTCGTTATGTTATGATTCAGAGATTCTGATGGATCCACCTCCATCCAAACCAAAACACAATAAGTAGGAATCATCTTATTTCACTTTTGTACCTTCCTGTATTTATTGCAATAGGTTTCCATTTCATATGTAGTGCATTTTTTTTATAATAATAAAAAATGTTAAAGCAAAATAAAAACCAAATGGATCGAAATCAATTCGGATCATTCGTTATGTCGTTACGTTGTTTCAGATGCTTCAAACATTGACTAAAGATCCAAAATATCACATAATGTCATCTGAATGAAACAAATAAATATGAATGAATATGTTGTTTCAGTATAATTTATTTTAGATTCATTGAACTTTGTTACTATTGTGATTCGGAGATGCGTATACAAATTTGAATAACAGAAATTTTGTCTGAATTTCGGTTTGTGACGAAGCAATTCGCACGGCTACCAGAGTAGGTCCAGGTTTTAACACCTGTGTTCGATTTTGTCCTCCCTGTTCCGTAGCTAAAACATAAAGTGAGAGGAAAGCCCTTGTGGTCACCAAAACTTGTTTTCTCATTGATAGCCTTCCCCTCTATTCCTGTGCTGGTGACAACCCTCAATTTGGGATTTTCTTTTACTTTCCCTCTCGGTGATACTGGTAAACAGGACACATAGGATGAATCTGTCTAACAGGGGACACAGACAGCAATACATAAAATAAAAACTTGACAGGGGTTCTAATTCCTCTCCATTCCAATCCAGAACAAAAAAAAAAGTTTTGTCTGTAGTTAGACTTTAAGGGGTTTATTTACTAAAGCTGGAGAGTCCAAAATCAGACTCCCTTCTGCATAGAAACCAATCAGCTTCTAACCTCAGCTTGTTCAATGAAGCTTTGGCAATGAAACCTGGAAGCCGATTGGTTTCTATGCAGAAGGGAGTCTGATTTTGGACTCTCCAGCTTTAGTAAATAAACCCCTATGAGTCCATGTACTCTGGCTTTAAAAAAAAAAAAGGCAGCTCCTAGGGGAGGTTTGCCTGTAGAAGCAACTAATGTGATCCTGACATTAGATTGTTTAGAGCAGCGGTCTTCAAACTGCGGCCCAAGGACTGGATGTGGCCCTTTGCTTGCTTTTGGGGCACTTTCATTCACTGATACCAACAATGGGGCATAATTCCCTCCACTGACACCAATGAAGAGAAACAATTCCTCCCTATGACACCAACGATGGTGCCCAGTGACATCAATTGTGGGACAGAATTCCTCCCGATGACACCAACAATGGGGCCCAATGACATCAATTGTGGGACAGAATTCCTCCCGATGACTCCATTGATGGAGCGCCATTCCTCTTACTGACATCAGGACCTTTCCTACTCCCAATGGCCAGTCCGGCCATCCTAAAGTCTGCAAGACAGTAAACTGGCCCTTTGTTTAGAAAGTTTGGAGACCTCTGGTTTAGACGCATATTTTAAGCTTTGCATTTAGGGGCAAAAAAAACCCTTCTGTGTTGTGTTTTTGAGATCGGTTTTCTGGCAGAAAAAAAACACTGAACGGTCATAAACAAGAGTGACACTATACAGTCTGTCATTTTCATAACTCCATGCAGCAGTATATAATACTTGCTTGTAATGTGGTGAATGTTGGAGGCCTATTTGCATCTGAAGATGTGCATTGAGTACATTGAGGGCCAATATAGTAGGTGTTTTGCATGCCAGGGACACGTACACAAGAACCAATATACTTAGTTGCACTAGAGTTCAGACAAGAGGAGCATTGTTAATGGGACGTGCAGATGGGTCAATACAGACAGTGGGCAGAGACATGGTCAGCAAACAGGCACAGTGTGGTGGCTGTCAGAGACACTGTTGATGGCTGCATTGGCTCTGGTGACACTGTACTGATGTGGCAGCAATCAAGGACTCTTTGGATGGCTTCACTGGCTCTGGTGACACTGGCATTAGCGTGTCTAGTGGTTTCTGGCTGCACTGGTCTGGTGACATTGTCACTGGTGTAGCAGCAATTAGGAACTCTGTACACTGGTCTGGTATAACCAAAACTGGTGCGGTGGTGATCAGCAACACTGCTGATGGTGTACACCGGTCTGGTGGCATTGGGACTGGTGTGGTGGTGATCAAGGACACTGTTTCTGGTTTCATCTACTGTGGTGACAATTGCACTAGTGTGGAAGTGATCAGGAACACTGTTGCTGGCTTACATTGGTTTGGCAATGCTGGAGACTGGTGTGACATAAATCATGAGCACTGCCACTGGCTTAAACTGGTCTGGTGAAACTGGGACTGGTGTGGCAGAGATCAGGAACACTGTTGCTGGCTTAACTTGGTCTGGTGACACTGGGACTAGTATTGCAGTGATCAGGAACACTGTTGATGGTGTACACTGGCCTGGTGACACTGGGACTGGTGTGGTGGCAATCTAAAACACTGTTGCTGGCATACCCTGTCCTGGTGACACTGACAGTAGGGGGCCCCATGAGATGCCCCTGGTACCTTTTTCATAGGCTTTTTTGAGTTTGGGCAAGGACACAGTGGCCCATGATCCCCTATTGCCCGGGGGCCCCATGAGTTGTCAGTCCGCCCCTGGTGGCTAGAGTTCAGAGACAATGGCTGGCTGCACTGGCATACAGTGATATCAGAGCAGTCAGCCTTTGTACATTGGTAAGAAGAGTCAGCAGAAAAACAGACAGTCGGTCAGTCAATTGGCAGAGGCACACAAAAAGTATCAATATTTAAACTTGCAAGCATTTGTAACAATTAGATAAAGTAAAACTAAAGGCAAAACTTTTTTTTTTTTTTTTTGGATAGGGTAAGGGAGGGTTATAACCTGCCAGTGTTTTTTTTTGCCATCTGTGTCACATCGGGGATTTTTCCCTTCACTTCCTGTCCCATAGCCAAACAAGAAGTGAAAAGAAATCCTTCCAAAGTGCAGGATTTCCTTAGTTCACACCAGAGCTACGGGCAGCACAGTGGCTGAATAGTTAGCGCTTCTGCCTGGCAGTACTCAGGTCGTTGGTTCAAATCCCAAGCATGGCACCACCTGCCTGGACTTTGCATGTTCTCCCTGTGCCAGTGTGGGTTTCCTCTGTGTACTCTGGTTTCCTCCCACTCTTCAAAGACATGCTGGTAGGTTAATTGGCTCCTGTCTAAATTGTCGCTAGTATGTGTATGTATGAATGTGAGTTAGGAATCTTAGATTGTACGCCCCTTGAGGGTTAGGGACTGATGTGAATGTACAATATATATGTAAACCTGATAGCGCTGTGAAAACTGATGGCGCTATATAAGTAGCTGGAATAATAATAGTGTCCCCATTGGAAGACAACCCAAAATTTTGAGATTTTCCTTCGTCCTCACTCATGGTCATAATGGTCATCAGGACAAATCGGGAGGGACAATCTCCCTGCACAGACAGCAGTATAAAATTTTTTTTACATACAGCTAGTATAAGTACCCGAATCTGTGCTGATATCAGCCATCTAACACCCCCAACAACATTCAGTCTTGAAGGGGGAGGGGCAGAACCAGAAGCCAGTAGGCTCTTCAGCATGCACATGTACAGAAAGGGATAGGAGGAGAGCTGATGACCTGTGTGCTTCTGCTCCTTCATTGTCCAATCAGCATGCTGATGGGGGGGTGGGGGGGATATGACATCACTGCCTTCCTTAAAGTGTTATTAAACCCCGGACCCTGCATTCACTATATCCGCTTTCCCTGGTCCCTGAATTCACTATATCCGGTCTCCTCGGACCCTGCATTCACTATATCCGGTCCCCCGGGACCCTGCATTCACTATATCTGGTCTCCCCGGACCCTGCATTCCCTATATCCGGTCTCCCCGGACCCTGCATTCACTATATCTGGTCTCCCCGGACCCTGCACTCACTATATCCGGTCTCCCCGGACCCTGCATTCACTATGTCTGGTCTCCCCGGACCCTGCATTCACCATATCCGGTCTCCCCGGACCCTGCATTCACTATATCTAGTCTCCCCGGGCCCTGCATGCACTATATCTGATTTCCCCAGACCCTGCGTTCTCTATATCTGGTCTCCCCAGACCCTGCATTCACTATATCTAGTCTCCCCGGACCCTGCATTCATTATATCTGCTCTCCCCGGACCCTGCATTCACTATATCCGGTCTCCCCGGACCCTGCATTCACTATATCCGGTCTCCCCGGACCCTGCATTCACTATATCTGCTCTCCCTGGACCCTGCATTCACTATATCTGCTCTCCCCGGACCCTGCATTCACTATATCTGCTCTCCCCGGACCCTGCATTCACTATATCCGGTCTCCCCGGACCCTGCATTCACTATATCCACTCTCCCCAGACCCTGCATTCACTATTTCTGGTCTCCCCGGACCCTGCATTCACTATATCCGCTCTCCTCGGCCCCTTCATTCACTATATCCACTCTTCCCGGACCCTGCATTCACTATATCTGGTCTCCCACAGTACACACAACATGGAAATGCAATTATTTTAGTAAATATTAACTACTAAATACCTTTTCTCATCAGCAGTATATAGCAGTCTTGTGACTTCAGCAGAGCACGTTAAAGCAGAATCACAAATGATTTTTACACTAAACAAAATAGATCAAAAATAAATTACATTTCCTAATAGCGTAAATATCGCCGGGCTGAAATCGAGATTTTATTTTATTTTATTTATTTTTTCAATGATCCGTGTAATTTCTAAAACATAAACATGTAAAGTAAAATATGAGCAATACAACAAAGGATCAGAGTAGTGGGGTAGCCAGAACTTTCTTCAGTGCCCCCGGTACATGCGTGTTCAACCGTCTCTTGTACAGTGTATTTGTCGAGATATTGTTCACCCAATTGACACATGCTATCAGTGGCGCAACCTCGCATGGATATCTCACGCAGCCAGAATGGTATGGTACCCGTTTGGTTGAACATTTCTGCTCCACTGCTCCCATACCAGTAGTTTTCCATATATTCCTCATCATAGAGTGCTGTAAAAATAAATAAATATTCCCGATAAGCAAAGCACTCCAGTTCCAGATTGTAAGTAACATGTTAAAGGCACATGCAGGGGCAGACTGACAACTCATGGGGCCCCCGGGCAATAGGGGATCATGGGGCCCCTGTGTCCTTGCCCAAACTCAAAAAAGCCTATGAAAAAGGTACCAGGGGCATCTCATGGGGCCCCCTACTGACCCCGGGCCCTCGGGCAGTGCCCGAGTTTCCAAATGGTCAGTCCGCCCCTGGGCACATGCCAGTCAAAATTGACTTATGTTCGGGTGCATGTATGTTACTGGGCATGGGCTACATGTTCGATTCGAACCTAAGTTCAATTCGAACATGGGCCGTTCATGTGTTCGGAGAACACACGAACGGTACGGCAGCTCAGTGAGCTGTTCGCCCGCCGCGCCCCACAACGCACTGCGCCCTGACAGTGCATTGTGATTGGTCAAAGCAATGCACCTGACCAATCACAGCGTGTGATGATGTCATGACAGTATTTAAGAACTGTCATCGGGGGCGCAGCTGTCAGACGGCTGGGAGCTTTTTTTGCTTTTTGCTTTTTTCAGGTAGCGGCGGTGGCGGGCATCCTGATTGATGTTGGATCTGCTTCGGAGGACATTTTTAAATTTTTGTTTTTAATAACGGACTTGTCAAAGACTGTCTCCTGCCTTTTTTACACTACACTTTTTTTTTGTGAATGAGTAGAGGTACCATGTACTTGAGTAATTTCATGAAAAAACTATTACAGAAAAAAAAAGATACACATTTAGAGTGTTTGTGGGCAGATCCATGAAGAATGTTACCTTGGTAATATGTGGTTTTCATAGCGCAGTTATTCTCATCCCCTCGACACTCCATAAATCCGTCAGGTTCACAATTCAAAGTTTTTTCAGAAGCGCATACTGGACATGTCAGCCCATTGGGCTCCGAGCTTGACTGTATCTCTATAAAATAAATCAATGAAATCATTGAGCTCTTCTGTGTGTAATAATGTTATTTTCCTTCATGTCATGAAGATCTCAGAAGTCAACAATCTTAAGCTGGTCATAGACAGTCCCAATCTTGGCCGGTTCTGCAGGAACCGGCCAAGATCCTCTCCAGGCTGTGGTCATCCCTGCTGCTTGTGCACCTTTATCTTCCAAACTTTTCCAAACTTTTCCCTTCCACATAACTTCCTATTAACCACTTCCAGTCCGGACACTTTCCCCCCCTTCCAGTCCGGACACTTTCCCCCCCTTCCAGTCCGGACACTTTCTCCCCCTTCCAGTCCGGACACTTTCTCCCCCTTCCAGTCCGGACACTTTCCCCCCCTTCCAGACCGGACACTTTCTCCCCCTTCCAGTCCGGACACTTTCTCCCCCTTCCAGTCCGGACACTTTCCCCCCTTCCAGTCCGGACACTTTCCCCCCCTTCCAGTCCGGACACTTTCCCCTTCTTCCAGACCGGACACTTTCTCCCCCTTCCAGTCCGGACACTTTCTCCCCCTTCCAGTCCGGACACTTTCCCCCCTTCCAGTCCGGACACTTTCCCCCCCTTCCAGTCCGGACACTTTCCCCTTCTTCCAGACCGGACACTTTCCCCCCTTCCAGTCCGGACACTTTCCCCCCCTTCCAGACCGGACACTTTCTCCCCCTTCCAGTCCGGACACTTTCTCCCCCTTCCAGTCCGGACACTTTCCCCCCCTTCCAGACCGAACACTTTCCCCCCCTTCCAGTCCGGACACTTTCCCCCCCTTCCAGACCGGACACTTTCCCCCCCTTCCAGTCCGGACACTTTCTCCCCCTTCCAGTCCGGACACTTTCCCCCCCTTCCAGACCGAACACTTTCCCCCCCTTCCAGTCCGGACACTTTCCCCCCCTTCCAGACCGGACACTTTCCCCCCCTTCCAGTCCGGACACTTTCCCCCCCTTCCAGACCGGACACTTTCCCCCCCTTCCAGACCGGACACTTTCTCCCCCTTCCAGTCCGGACACTTTCCCCCCCTTCCAGACCGAACACTTTCCCCCCCTTCCAGTCCGGACACTTTCTCCCCCTTCCAGTCCGGACACTTTCCCCCCCTTCCAGACCGGACACTTTCACCCCCTTCCAGTCCGGACACTTTCCCCCCCTTCCAGACCGTACACTTTCCCCCCCTTCCAGTCCGGACACTTTCCCCCCCTTCCAGACCGGACACTTTCCCCCCCTTCCTGTCCAGGGCAATTTTCAGCTTTCAGCGCTATCACACTTTGAATGACAATTGCGCGGTTACGCAACACTGTACCCAAATGAATTTTTTACCATTTTTTTGAGACAGATAAAGCTTTATTTTGGTGGTATTTATTCACCGCTGGGATTTTTATTTTTTTTGCTATGTAAATAAAAAAGTCCAAAAATTTGGAAAAAAAGTTTTTTTTATAAAATTTTGCAAATAAATATTATTTCATCATAAATCTTTGCCAAAATGTATTCCGTTATCTTTTTAGTAAACAAAAAAAATTCAAATTAGTTTATAACCAAAAATTAAAATTTTTTAAACATTTTTTTTTACATTTTTATTTTATTTTTTATTTATTTATTTATTTTTTTACATACTGTCACCCTAGCAGTACGGTGTCACCATGGTGACACTGTACTACTTATGGGGGGTGATGAAGAATTTTTTTTTTTTTTTTTTACTCTGATTGCTTTTACACCCATATAGGATATAAAAACAATCATTTCTCTTTCTCTCTATCTGCATTCTTGCACTCATTGAGAAGTACTGAGTGAGCTGTGATTGGTCACAGCTTGTCACATGGTACAAGGCTGTTGTGAATAGCCTTGTACCATGTGACCTCTGTGATCATTCACAGATTTCACACGTAGTAAGCAATGATCTCACAAGTGACATCTTGCTTACTACTTTGCATGTGATCACTGATTGGCCAATCAGTGATCACATGATCGGGACCTCACACAGAGGTCCCGTCCGACGATCGGTGTTTCACTGTGTCCGGAGGACACAGCAGGCACCGGATCGCGGTGCTGCACACTCCAGCAGGGTGCGGGGAGGCCGTTTATAAACGGCCACCTGACCCTGCAGTGCCACCGTCCGGCCGTTTATATACAACGGCCGGTCAGGAAGTGGTTAATGTGCTTTGATACATCACTTTGGGAACATCCAACTTCTTCTGCAATGACCTTTTGAGGCTTTCCCTCCTTATGGAGGGTGTCAGTGATGGTGTCAGGTCAGCAGTCTTTCCCATGATTGTGATTCCTACTGAACCAGACTGAGAGACCATTTAAAGGCTCAGGAACCCTTTGCAGGTGTTATGGGTTAATTAGCTGATTAGAGCGGGACACTTTGAGCCGAGATTATTCCACCTTTTCACAATATTCTCATTTTCTGAGATTGTGGATTTGGGGTTTTCATGAGCTGTAAGCCATAATCATCACAATGATGACAAATCACGGCTTGAACTATCTTGCTTTGCATGTAATGAGTCTATCTCATATATTAGTTTCACCTTTTAAGTTGCTGCACTGAAATAAATGAACTTTTGCACGATATTCTAATTTTTTGAGTTTCACCTGTAGTGTGCATTCAGTGCTGGAGGTGCCTGAACTGCGTTCCCCTGCGTTCCCGCTGAAAAAAATAGACTTGCATAGTTCATTTTTTTCAATCCTTCTCTTTTTTTTTTTTTTTGTAACCACTAGCTCTCTGAGGCAACTTTTAAATTTTTGAAACACGTTCTTTTTTGCTAGAAAATTATTCAGAACCCCCAAAAATGCTATATTTTCTAAAAGCAGAGATCCCTGAAGATACAACATGGACTTTTAATGTTACAGGATATTTGTGCAGCCATTTTTAGGAAACAACACACTAAAATGAATTTTAGTGCACACAAACACAACAATTGTGCATTCACACACAGAGCTGCAGCCCAGCCCCACCCCCTCCCTCTTCTGATTTGCTAACTGGCTGTGATTGACTGCAGGGAGAACCAATGGCTCCCGCTGCTGCCTCAGCCAATCAGGAGTGAGAGTCCGAGGATCTCATGGACATCGCTGGATCGGGATGGAGCTCAGGTAAGTTTGTGGGGAGGGGGGGCTGCTACACACAGAAGGTTTTTTGCCTTCATGCATAGGATGTATCAAGGTAAAAAACCTTGAGCCTTTACAACCACTTTCAGATCATACCAAGACCAGTGTGATCCGATGATTGTTTTCAAACCATTCATGGTTTGTGTACAACCGGCTAAAACTGAAAATATACAAAATACTCGTTGCTTCAGGTTTCTTAGACCATAGAGGTGATCGGGGTTGTTCCGGGCAAAGAAATGATCTAAAAATCGAATGTTCTGTGTATTGGAACACTGAGAGACAGAATAGCAACAAAAAATTCAGCAGAAATGCATGTCTAACAAATGATGACTGATTTGCATGTTCATGAGGGAAATTAATATTTGATCCCCTATCATTCAGCAGGATTTCTGGCTACCAGGTGTCTTTCATACAGGTAACAAGCTGAGATTAGAAGCAGTCTCTTAAAGGGAGTGCTGCTAATCTTGTTTTGTTACCGGTATAAAAGACACCTGTCCACAGGAGCAATCAAACAATCAGATTCCAAACTCTCCACCATGGCAAAGACCAAAGAGCTGTCCAAGGATGTCAGGGACAAGATTGTAGACCTACACAAGGCTGGACTGGGCTACCAAACTATCGCCAAGCAGCTTGGTGAGAAGGTGACAACAGTTGGTACAATCATTCCCAAATGGAAGAAACACAAAACAACTGTCAGTCTCCCTAGGTCTGGTGCGCCATGCAAGATCTCCCCTCGTGGAGTGTCAATGATCATGAGAACAGTGAGGAATCATTCCAGAACTACACGTGAGGATCTTGTCAATGATCTCCAGGCAGCTGGGACCACAGTCACCAAGAAAACAATTGGTAACACACTACGCTGACAAGGACTGAAATCCTGCAGCGCCCGCAAGGTCCCTCTGCTCAAGAAGTCACATGTCCAGGCCCATCTGAAGTTTGCCACTGAACATCTGAATGATGCAGAGGAGGACTGGTTGAAAGTGTTGTGGTCAGATGAGACCAAAATCGAGCTCTTTGGCATCAACTCAACTCGCCGTGTTTGGAGGAGGAGGAATGCTGCCTATGACCCCGAGAACACCATCCCAACTGTCAAATATGGTGGTTGAAACATTCTGCTTTGGGGGTATTTTTCTGCTAAGGGGACAGTACAACTGCACCCCATCAAAAGGACAATGGACGGGGTAATGTACCATCAAATCTTGGGTGGGAACCTTCTTCCCTCAGCCAGGGCATTGAAAATGGGTCGTGGATGGGTGTTCCAGCATGACAATGACCCAAAACACACGGCCAAGGCAACAAAGGAGTGGCTCAAGAAGAAGCACATTAAAGTCCTGGAGAGGCTTAGTCAGTCTCCAGACCTTAATCAGATTGAAAATCTGTGGAGGGAGCTGAAAGTTCGAGTTGCCAAACATCAGCCACCAAATCATAATGACTTGGAGAGGATCTGCCAAGAGGAGTGGGCCAAAATCCCTCCTGAGATGTTTGAAAACCTGGCGTCCAACTACAGGTGTGACCTCTGTGATTGCCAACAAGGGATTGGCCACCAAGTACTAAGTCATGTTTTGTGAAAGGGATCAAATACCTATTTCCCTCGTGAACATGCAGATCAGTCATCATTTGTTAGACATCCATTTCTCTTGAATTGTTGCTATTCTGTCTCTCAGTGTTACAATACACCGAACATTCAATTTTTAGACCGATCATTTCTTTGTGATTGGGGCAAACATTCAAAATCAGCCGGGGATCAAATACTTATTTCCTTCACTGTAGGTATAGTCATGTTTGTTATTTTTCTTTAACAAAAATACACCTTTAGAATCACTTTTAGGGGTTCAGTGGATGTGATTTGGCTTATGGTTAGGGAAATATCTTTCAATTATCTTGCACCTGTTAGCTATTGAAGATCCCTAACACTTCTCCTAATCACATGACTTTATTGATAAGCAAAGGGCTGGGTTTAGCATTAGGGTTGAGAAGAGGATTAAGGTTACTACAAGCAACTTCACGTTTCTCTCACAATATTAGGTCTATTTAATAAAAAAATAAATCAATTGTGAACACCTCAAGCATTTTCACAGCTGTCATGAACAATATCTATAAATTGCCTAACAGGCATATTTCCTATGATTGTCAGCTCCACCTAGTGGCCATAACGCTGTATTTTTCAAACTGAGGTTTTTCAGGGTAATATTGCATTACGGACACTGGATGGCGCTGGAAGATCATAGGAAATATACATCTTACACAACGCATGGTGATCAGTCCTGCTGGCTGCGTGTGTGCTTGAGGTGTTAGGTTTAGCAGTAGGATTAAGGTTTATACAAAAGCAAAGCAAAGGTATCCTCCATGTTTCTCTAAAAAGTTTTTTTTTCTAAAAATAAATCACCAATCTTGATAGATACTTTCTGGTACATTCGGGGTGCAAAGGTCGGTGTCGCAGCAGGCGGTAGCTAACCATGTCGTTTCCTCTCCAGAGCTGAAGCTTCCAATCGTATTACATTGACTCTCTGGAATACAGTTGTTGAAAATGAACATATAAGTACGCTCCTTGGAAATATCTGTAGATATAAATGCAGTCACGGTTGGAAATGTTATAAATTTGTAGCTTTCACTACTTTCCAAAACATATCAAAGGCTAACTCAGATATTAAAAAATTTCATTAGTAAAGCAGGTAAAGCAACTTCAGGTTTTTGGTTTTTTTTCAACTTTGAAGTGGTGCCACTTTAAGTATCATTGTAATTTCTTTAACCACCTCAAGTCAGGACACTTTAATCTCTTTGCAGTCCAGTTCATTTTTAATCTCTCATAGCTGTCCCACTTGGAATAACCATTACTCAGTCATGCAACACTGTACCCAAATTACATTTTTTATAATTTTTTTTGAGACAGATAAAGCTTTTTTTTTGGTGGTATTTAATCACCACTGGGGTTTTCTTAAATTAAAAAGCACTGAAATTTTTGAAAAAAAAAAAACATGTTTTTCTTAGTTTCTGTGATGCAATTTTGTTAATCAATAATCTTTCTTCATAAATTTAGAAAAATAATCCAAATCAATGTATATTATTTAGTCCGTGTGAAAGTTATAGTTTGCAAACTATCTATCCTGATCTCATTTCTTGAGGCCCTAAAATGCCAGAACAGTAAAAATCACTCCAAAATGACCCCTTTTTGGAAAGTAGAGAGTCCAAGGTATTTAGTAAGGGGCATGGTGAGTTTTTTGAAGTTCTAATTTTTGTCCAAATTATTTGGGAAAATGAAGAAATTAAATCAAATTTTCATTATTTGTTTTTCACAAAGTTGGCATTTTAACAAGTTATTTCTCACACACAGCATAGGCATACTTAGAATTGCACCCCAAAACACATTCTGCTATGACTTTTGAGTATGGAGATGTCACATGTATGAGACGTTTTCACAACCTAAATGCATAGAGCGGCCTAAAATCCAAGGAACACCTTTAGGCACTCCAGGGGCATAAATTACCCATCTAATTTCCAGATTATCTATCACAGGGGTGTCCAAACTATGGCCCTCCAGCTGTTGAAGTACTACAAGTCCCATCATGCCTCTGCCTCTGGGAGTCTTGCCTGCGGATGTCAGTCTTGCAAGGCCTCATGGGACTTGCAGTTCCTCAACACCTGAAGGGCTATAGTTTGGACACCCCTGATCAATCACATTTCCTGGAGCACCAGGAATTACCTCATTTGGGAAAACAAGGGGCATAAATTACCCATCTAACTTCCAGATTATCTATCACATTTCATGGAGCACCAGGAATTACCTCATTTGGGAAAACAAACACACCAAAGTGGTTTCTGAAAGGCAGAGTGGGTCTTTTGAAAATGTCATTTATCGCCACATTTTTTGGAAATGCAGAAAAGAAACTGAAATTGCATTTTCACAAAGTTGGCATTTTAACAAGGTATTTCTAACACACGTCATAGGTGTACCTAGAGTTAAACCACAAAACAAATTCTGCTGATACCACATCTCCTAGATTGTAAGCTCCAAGGAGCAGGGCCCTCCTATCCCTCTTGTATTGAACTGTATTGTTGCTGTATTGTCTCCCGTTATATTGTAAAGCGCTGAGAAAACTGTTTGCGCCATATAAATCCTGTATAATAATAATAATGTGAGACATTTTTGCAGCCTACCTACACAGAAGGGCTCAAAATCCAAGGAACACCTTCAGACTTTCTAGTGGCATATATTACACATCTAATTTCCTTACTACCTAGCACCAGGAGGGTGGAAACACCCACAAAACGACCATAATGGAACATAACCACCCCAAGGTATTTTCTAAGAAGCATGGCGAGTCTTACGAAGACTTAATTTTGTGTCACAAGTTTTTTAAAAATGCAGAAAGAAAATGAAAATTATTTTTTTTACACAAAGTTGTCAATTTAATGAGATATTTCTCACACACAGGATTGGGCATAATTAGAATTACACCTTAAAACCCATTCTACTACTCCTGTGTATGGCGATACTACATGTGTGAAACTTTCACTGTCTGGAATCATTATAGACCAGACATTATATCTTGTGCATCACACAAATCAACCAAATGTATCAAAATCAATGTACTGCAATAGTCGCCTCCATGATCAGAGAATATAGCATAGCATGGCATTACCAAGCCTAGCCTACTGGTACACGTCTGCCCCCAGAAAAGCCATGTTCACTGTCTAGGAAGGGTGTGGCAGAGATCAGGACACTGGGACTGGTGTGGTGGTGAATATGAACAATATGACTGGTATGGCGGTGATCATTGACATTGGGACTGGTGTGGTGGTGATTAGAGATGAGCGAATCGAACATGGCGAAGTGGAATTCGTTTCGAAGATTAGGAAAAATTCGAATCCGAAAATTAGCAGACTTCGGATGCGCGAATCGAAATTTTCCAAAAATGGCGGCGACATGTGTGGCGACGGAGCGGGGATCTCTGGGAAGGCGCGCAGACAAGGCGCGCTGACCCATAATGCATTCATTCATGACATGTGATCGCATTAGCCAATCAGCAGCCAGCCAGCCAGCACTGTGTAATGGTCGAGCTATAAATTGCGGATATCTTAGAATTCTCCATTAGCCTCCGGTCATTCAAGAGAGACAGACCTCTCTGTATTAGGGACAGAGTTAGGGCCAAAGAGACTTTAGGGCCACAGAATCGTTACTTAGGGACACAGAATTGTTACTCAGGGACACAGAACTGTTACTCAGGGACACAGAATTGTTACTCAGGGACAGACACAGAATTGTTACTCAGGGACACAGAATTGTTACTGAGGGACACAGAATTGTTACTGAGGGACACAGAATTGTTACTCAGGACAACAGAATTGTTACTCAGGGACACAGAATTGTTACTCAGGGACACAGAACTGTTACTCAGGGACACAGAATTGTTACTCAGGGACAGACACAGAATTGTTACTCAGGGACAGACACAGAATTGTTACTGAGGGACAGACACAGAATTGTTACTGAGGGACACAGAATTGTTACTGAGGGACACAGAATTGTTACTGAGGGACACAGAATTGTTACTCAGGGACACAGAATTGTTACTCAGGGACACAGAATTGTTACTCAGGGACACAGAACTGTTACTCAGGGACACAGAATTGTTACTCAGGGACAGACACAGAATTGTTACTGAGGGACACAGAATTGTTACTCAGGGACACAGAATTGTTACTCAGGGACACAGAATTGTTACTCAGGGACACAAAATTGTTACTCAGGGACACAGAATTGTTACTCAGGGACACAGAACTGTTACTCAGGGACACAGAATTGTTACTCAGGGACACAGAACTGTTACTCAGGGACACAGAATTGTTACTCAGGGACAGACACAGAATTGTTACTGAGGGACACAGAATTGTTACTGAGGGACACAGAATTGTTACTCAGGGACAGACACAGAATTGTTACTGAGGGACACAGAATTGTTACTGAGGGACACAGAATTGTTACTCAGGGACAGACACAGAATTGTTACTCAGGGACACAGAATCGTTACTCAGGGACACAGAATCGTTGAATTAAAGAGTATGTCAGACAACACGCAGAGGAGTGGCAGAGGAGGCAATGTTTCAGGAGCGAGCAGACGTGGCAGCAGAGGAAGGGGTCGAGGCAGCACTAGTCGCAGCCAGAGGCCAGTGCTCCCGGTGTCATCCAGCGGTCGTGTCTCCACCGACAACCCTGCCGTCATCGATTGGTTGGCTCGGTCGTCTTCCTCTTCCCAGGTCACCTCTGACACCTACAGCCAACGGTCGGTGGGTACGTCAGACACAACCGTTAGTTGGCATGGCCCGGGAGCAAGCCCACTGAAATCACGTGTCCTCTACCTGCCCCTGTCCTTTGGTGTTCCCTCACCAAGAGAAGTATCGCATGCTGTGGGCTCAGCCCCACTGTACAGTGAGGAAGAGCTAACAGAGGGCGGTCAGGAACGGGGGGAGACATCCGCCTCTTCAGCAGCCAGGCGAAGAAGTAGTGGCGAGGAGAGTGGCTCGGTAGCCGGTCTAGAGACAGGTCTGTCTCTTGACCCACACGCAGCCGAGGGGGCTAGTAGTGAGGCGGAGACCCTAATTGATGATGATGAGGCTGATCGCACTTGGCAGCCTCGTCATCATCAGGCTATTGCTTCCGCATCATCAGGAGAAGAGGGTGGCAGCTTGGCAGCGAGCAAAACAGTCGGTGGGTTGCCCAGGAGGCAGCAGGGTCGCAGCAGTGTCAGTGGAGGCAAACGGCCACGGAGTAGAGCACCAGCTCCACTGCAGCCTACCACCACGGCCAGTAGTGGTGCCGGTGTGCACGGAGGAAGTAGCAGTCAGCCAGTGAGGAGTAGCGGGGGCAAAGTTTCCTACTCGGCGGTGTGGTAATTTTTCGTCAAGCCGCCCGAGGAAGTAAACGTAGCCGTATGTCGACTATGTGGCCAGAAAGTCAAGCGTGGCCAGGGGGCCCATGTCTCCATCGCCACACTCTGCCATGTGCCACTTTCAGGTCTCCTCACACTGCTGGTGGGTTCCATTTTGTCATAGGGTGCTGGCAGATTACGGGCCTCCCATTGCTGCTGCCAGGCCCGTAATCTGTCATGGGCCCCTGTACGGCCTCCCATTGCTGCTGTCTCCATCGCCACACTCTGCCATGTGCCACTTTCAGGTCTCCTCACACTGCTGGTGGGTTCCATTTTGTCATAGGGTGCTGGCAGATTACGGGCCTCCCATTGCTGCTGCCAGGCCCGTAATCTGCCATGGGCCCCTGTACCGCCTCCTCATGCTGCTGACAGGTCTAGAGTGTGTCATGGGTCCCTGTACGGCCTCCCATTGCTGCTGTCTCCATCGCCACACTCTGCCATGTGCCACTTTCAGGTCTCCTCACACTGCTGGTGGGTTCCATTTTGTCATAGGGTGCTGGCAGATTACGGGCCTCCCATTGCTGCTGCCAGGCCCGTAATCTGTCATGGGCCCCTGTACCGCCTCCTCATGCTGCTGCCAGGCCCGTAATCTGTCATGGGTCCCTGTACGGCCTCCCATTGCTGCTGTCTCCATCGCCACACTCTGCCATGTGCCACTTTCAGGTCTCCTCATACTGCTGGTGGGTTCCATTTTGTCATAGGGTGCTGGCAGATTACGGGCCTCCCATTGCTGCTGCCAGGCCCGTAATCTGCCATGGGCCCCTGTACCGCCTCCTCATGCTGCTGCCAGGTCCAGAGTGTGTCATGGGTCCCTGTACGGCCTCCCATTGCTGCTGTCTCCATCGCCACACTCTGCCATGTGCCACTTTCAGGTCTCCTCACACTGCTGGTGGGTTCCATTTTGTCATAGGGTGCTGGCAGATTACGGGCCTCCCATTGCTGCTGCCAGGCCCGTAATCTGTCATGGGCCCCTGTACCGCCTCCTCATGCTGCTGCCAGGCCCGTAATCTGTCATGGGTCCCTGTACGGCCTCCCATTGCTGCTGTCTCCATCGCCACACTCTGCCATGTGCCACTTTCAGGTCTCCTCACACTGCTGGTGGGTTCCATTTTGTCATAGGGTGCTGGCAGATTACGGGCCTCCCATTGCTGCTGCCAGGCCCGTAATCTGTCATGGGCCCCTGTACCGCCTCCTCATGCTGCTGCCAGGCCCGTAATCTGTCATGGGTCCCTGTACGGCCTCCCATTGCTGCTGTCTCCATCGCCACACTCTGCCATGTGCCACTTTCAGGTCTCCTCACACTGCTGGTGGGTTCCATTTTGTCATAGGGTGCTGGCAGATTACGGGCCTCCTATTGCTGCTGCCAGGCCCGTAATCTGTCATGGGCCCCTGTACCGCCTCCTCATGCTGCTGCCAGGCCCGTAATCTGTCATGGGTCCCTGTACGGCCTCCCATAGCTGCTGTCTCCATCGCCACACTCTGCCATGTGCCACTTTCAGGTCTCCTCACACTGCTGGTGGGTTCCATTTTGTCATAGGGTGCTGGCAGATTACGGGCCTCCCATTGCTGCTGCCAGGCCCGTAATCTGCCATGGGCCCCTGTACCGCCTCCTCATGCTGCTGCCAGGTCCAGAGTGTGTCATGGGTCCCTGTACGGCCTCCCATTGCTGCTGTCTCCATCGCCACACTGTGCCATGTGCCACTTTCAGGTCTCCTCACACTGCTGATGGGTTCCATTTTGTCATAGGGTGCTGGCAGATTACGGGCCTCCCATTGCTGCTGCCAGGCCCGTAATCTGTCATGGGCCCCTGTACCGCCTCCTCATGCTGCTGCCAGGCCCGTAATCTGTCATGGGTCCCTGTACGGCCTCCCATTGCTGCTGTCTCCATCGCCACACTCTGCCATGTGCCACTTTCAGGTCTCCTCACACTGCTGGTGGGTTCCATTTTGTCATAGGGTGCTGGCAGATTATGGGCCTCCCATTGCTGCTGCCAGGCCCGTAATCTGTCATGGGCCCCTGTACCGCCTCCTCATGCTGCTGCCAGGCCCTTAATCTATCATGGGTCCATGTACGGCCTCCCATTGCTGCTGTCTCCATCGCCACACTCTGCCATGTGCCACTTTCAGGTCTCCTCACACTGCTGGTGGGTTCCATTTTGTCATAGGGTGCTGGCAGATTACGGGCCTCCCATTGCTGCTGCCAGGCCCGTAATCTGTCATGGGCCCCTGTACCGTCTCCTCATGCTGCTGCCAGGCCCGTAATCTGTCATGGGTCCCTGTACGGCCTCCCATTGCTGCTGTCTCCATCGCCACACTCTGCCATGTGCCACTTTCAGGTCTCCTCACACTGCTGGTGGGTTCCATTTTGTCATAGGGTACTGGCAGATTACGGGCCTCCCATTGCTGCTACCAGGCCCCTAATCTGCCATGGGCCCCCGTACCGACTCCTCATGCTGCTGCCAGGCCCGTAATCTGTCATGGGCCCCTGTACCGCCTCCTCATGCTGCTGCCAGGTCCAGAGTGTCTCATGGGTCCCTGTACGGCCTCCCATTGCTGCTGTCTCCATCGCCACACTCTGCCATGTGCCACTTTCAGGTCTCCTCACACTGCTGGTGGGTTCCATTTTGTCATAGGGTGCTGGCAGATTACGGGCCTCCCATTGCTGCTGCCTTCCCGTAATCTGCCATGGGCCCCCGTACCGACTCCTCATGCTGCTGCCAGGCCCGTAATCTGTCATGGGCCCCTGTCCCGCCTCCTCATGCTGCTGCCAGGTCCAGAGTGTCTCATGGGTCCCTGTACGGCCTCCCATTGCTGCTGTCTCCATCGCCACACTCTGCCATGTGCCACTTTCAGGTCTCCTCACACTGCTGGTGGGTTCCATTTTGTCATAGGGTGCTGTATGGCCTCCCATTGCTGCTGCCTCCACCGCCACACTGTGGCTCCACACTCTGGTTTTGGCCCCGTGACTGCCCAAATGAGTGAAGTGTGCGGTGATTCTAAGATCGACGGCACTCATCTGCATGTCATACTGACTGACAGTATTATTTCTCTTCCCCAGCAGACTCCAAGGGCATTTAAATTAAAGGTACAGTGTTCTGCACTAATATAAAGGCTCTCTGAAGCCTAGAAACACCCTTTTTATAAGTTAAATTCGCAGCGAATATATTCGCCTCGAATCGAATTTATTCCTCGAATTCGCCGAATCAGCCGAATCGAATTTTTGAATACTTCGCTCATCTCTAGTGGTGATTATGGACAATATGACTAGTGTTGGTGATCAGGATCACTGGGACTGGTGTGGTGGTGAATATGAACAATATGACTGGTATGGTGGTGATCAAGGACATTGGGACTGGTGTGGTGGTAATTATGGACAATATGACTGGTGTGTTGGTAATCAGGGACACTGGGACTGGTGTGGTAATGAAAATGAACAATTTGACTGGTGTGGTTATTATCAGGGACACTGAGACTGGTGTGGTGGTGAATATGGACATTATGACTGGTGTAGTGGTGATCTGGGACATTGGGACTGGTGTGGTGGTGATCAAGGACACTGGGATTGGTGTGGTGGTGAATATGAACAATATGACTGGTGTGGTGGTGATCAAGGACACTGGGACTGGTGTGGTGGTGATCAAGGACACTGGGATTGGTGTGGGGGTGAATATGAACAATATGATTGGTGTGGTGGTGATCAGGGATACAGCAACTAGTTTGGTGGTGATCAGGGACACTAGGACTGGTGTGGGGTTGATCAGGGACACTGGGACTGGTGTGGTGGTGATCAAGGACACTGGGATTGGTGTGGTGGTGATCAGGGACACTGGGACTGGTGTGGTGGTGATCAAGGACACTGGGATTGGTGTGGTGGTGAATACGAACAATATGATTAGTGTGTTGGTGATCAGGGATACTGCAACTAGTGTGGTGGTGATCAGAGACATTGGGACTGGTGTGGTGGTGAATATGGACATGTATTCAACCCGCTGGTTGAAAAAAAAGAATCATGTATGGGTTCCTTAAAGTGGAACTAAAAGCAAACCTTTTTTTTAGTTTTGGAGAGGGATTAGACCCCCCTGTCAGTTTGTATTGCTGTCTGGGCCCCCCCGGGTCAAGAGAGCCTCCCTCTCTGTTTGTCCTGCTAACTATTATCATTGAAAGTGAAAGTTGAAGACAATCCCACATTTTGGGTTGTCCCCTGAAAAGTAACAGAGGGGATTCACCTGCAATCTGATTGTATTTTTTCAGAAGTTATAAACGTACCTTTGTAGTATTCAAAGATTGTGGCTGAACATAAATAATCAGATGGACATTCTATACTTCCATACTTGCAGAGGTTTTCGGGGTCTGTGAATGTCCAACAAAAATAACAAAATCTGGCGTAATCTGAAAAAATAGGAATAACTAGTAAACTAAAAGAATTAAAGAAAACGTAAGAAATCAATATTTAAAAAGAATGGGAAAGAAAGATAATTGTAAAATAAGAATAGCTAATAAACAAAAAAAGAATTAAAAGGAAAGTAAGAAATATATACATGGGCAGATTGACAACTCATGGGGCCCCCGGGCAATAGGGGATCATGGAACCCCTGTGTCCTTGCCCAAACTCAAAGCACACCAAAAAAAGCCTATAAAAAAGGTACCAGGGGCATTTCATGGGGCCCCCTGATGACCGCGGGCCCTCTGGCAGTGCCCTAGTGCTCGAATGGTCAGTCCGCCCCTGAATAAATATTTAAAACAAAGGGGAAAGATACCTGTAAAATAAGAATAGCTAATAAACTAAAAATAGTTAAAAGGAAAGTAAGAAATGAATATTTAAAAAGAAGAGAAAAAAATGTAAAAAAAATATAAAAAAGAAGGAAACAAAACAGATTCAAATAAGGAAAAAACAACAGCAAATAAAATGAAGAGGGAACAAAAAAAAGAATAACGAGGAAAGATAAGAAATATGGAAGAAAAAAATAAAAAATAAAACATGGGGAAGAGAAAAGAAAGAAAAAAAGACAAGGATTAAAAAAGAAAGAAAATGAAAATAAGAAAATGAGAAGGACAATATAAAAACTATGATAAAAAAAAATGAAAAAGCAGGAAAAGAAGAGAAAAGAAAGAGAAGGAAAATAAAAAATCCCCCACCAAAAAAAAAAGAAATTGAAATTTAAGAATAGAGACTGAAGAAAATAGGGAAAATAAATTAAAAAACAAAAGAAAAGAAAAGCAAGAAAACAGTAGAACAAAGAGGAATTAGAGAGACAGACCTGTAAACATAAGAAACCCATTTACTTACTAGATCCTACAAAAGCTGATAGTAGGAAATATAGCGGCACTACCGCCATCACTGTGAATGGCTCCACCGCCGGTGATTAGTTACAGCTTTATTCTTCCCTGCAAACCTTACTGCTTCTCTACAACCTTTATAAAAGATAAGTCCTGGGGTGGAGAGAGGGACGTTGGAATGAAATGCTGGTCACACTCCTAACATAGGTCCGGTTTCCTAATTCAGTGACAATTTATAGTTTGTGATTTCCATAATTGCATGCAGTAGTACATAGGACCTACAGGAGGTAGAATCCTATTTGCATCTGCGGATGTACACTGGGTACATTTTATGGCATTGTAATCGGTGTTTTGCCTGCAAGGTTTGTCAGTTGGCTGTATTAGAATGTAACCAATATGTACATGTATGAGCCCGAACATCTTATAGCCGGAAATATTTCCATGTTGCATTGCACTTCTTAAACATATGTACAAGGTATGACCATTCTTGGGCCATACAGTCCATGGCATAGGTGACAACAATGCCGAAGCTCTGCCCATCCATTTGCTGGCTTCCCAATATATCCAGAATCAGGAATTGCAATCATTGTAGCTGCTGAAAATCTTCTCTTATCTATATTTTTTTAATTATTATTATTTTGTTTCAGGTACTTATATAGCGCCGTCAATTTACGCAGCGCTTTACGTATATATTGTACATTCACATCAGTCCCTAAACCTCAAGGGGTGTACAATCTAAGGTCCTTAACTCACATTCATACATACTAGGGCCAATTTAGAGAGGAGCCAATTAACCTACCAGCAGGGGCGGACTGACAACTCATGGGGCCCTGGGCAATAGGGGATCAAGGGGCCCCTGTGTCCTTGCCCAAGCTCAAAAAAGCCTATGAAAAAGGTACCAGGGGCATCTCATGGGGCCCCCTACTGACCCCAGGCCCTCGGGCAGTGCCCGAGTTTCCAAATGGTCAGTCCGCCCCTGCCTACCAGCATGTCTTTGGAGTATGGCAGGAAACCAGAGTACCCAGAGTTAACTCACACAGGCACAGGGAGAACATGCAAACCCTTGGCTGAGGGAAGAAGGTTATAACCCAAGATTTGATGGTACATTGCCCCGTCGATGCGGTGCAGTTGTCGTGTCTCATTAGCAGAAAAACACCCCCAAAGCAGAATGTTTCAACCACCATGTTTGACAGTTGGGATGGTGTTCTTGGGGTCATAAGCAGCATTCCTCCTCCAAACACGGCGAGTTGAGTTGATGCCAAAGAGCTCGATTTTGGTCTCATCTGACCACAACACTTTCATCCAGTCCTCCTCTGCATCATTCAGATGTTCAGTGGCAGACTTCAGACGGGCCTGGACATGTGCCTTCTTGAGTAGAGGGACCTTGCGGGCACTGCAGGATTTCAATCCTTGTCGGCGTAGTGTGTTACCAATTGTTTTCTTGGTGACTCTGGTCCCAGCTGCCTGGAGATCATTGACAAGATCCTCACGTGTAGTTCTGGGATGATTCCTCACTGTTCTCATGCTCATTGACACTCCACAAGGTGAGATCTTGCATGGTGCACCAGACCTAGGGAGACTGACAGTTGTTTTGTGTTTCTTCCATTTGCGAATGATTGTACCAACTGTTGTCAAGCTGCTTGGCGATAGTTTGGTAGCCCAGTCCAGCCTTGTGTAGGTCTACAATCTTGTCACTGACATCCTTGGACAGCTCTTTGGTCTTTGCTATGGTGGAGAGTTTGGAATCTGATTGATTGCTCCTGTGGACAGGTGTCTTTTATACAGGTAACACAATGAGAAGTTAAAAGGTTAAGAAAGGCTGATCTAAATATATAATTAATACTGCACCTAAATCTATGTTTAGTGAGCATATTTGGAATTGTTAATGTCATAACTTAAAAAAGCTCTTTTGGCTGTACTTTTCCTGTGGATCACAGTAGTTTAGTTTGTTCTGCACTCCTGTGACCCGTTGTCAGCTGGCAGCGGACTGAAGCCCACTATTGGCTGACATCACTCAGCCAGTCCAGGCTGGGGAAAGATCTCAACCTTACAGTTGGGATCCACCCCAGAGTCTGGAGCGGCACCTGGCACAGCGTCTCAGTGATTCGCTGAGAGCCTGAGCCGGCCGCCTTCTCACCCTCCACAGCCCAGAACTCCAGTGAGCACAGGAAGGGGGGTAGAGCAGAGAGCAATGACTGACAGAGAACTCAGCGATCAGTGGCCATGTACCAAGGCCAAATATTCCAGGGGATGGAAACTTTTGATCTGGGCCATTTGGGTGATTTCTGTTATTATATTTGAAAAAGGAGCCAAACAACTATGTGATTATAAATGGCTTCATATGATCATCATCCTTAAATAAAAGGCAGTTTTTAGCATGATCAGTCATATTTTCAATATAAATGCCAACATTTCATGATTTCTGCCAAGGGATGCAAACTTTTGAGTACAACTCTAGATAGATAATAGATGGAATGGATGGATGGAACACACTCCTTTCCACTTGTTGGGCTGGTCTTATCTTCATCCACTGATTTTCATACACTATATTGCCAAAAGTATTGCAAAGTCCCTCCAAATCATTGGATTCAGGTGTTCCCCTCCATGGCTGTCACCTGGGCAATAAGTCCATCCGTGACATTTCCTGGCTACTAAATATTCCACGCTCAACTGTTAGTGAGATTATAACAAAGTGGAAGCAACTGGGAACAAAAGCAACTCAGCCACCAAGTGGTAGGCCACGTCACATGACAGAGCGGGGTCAGCGCATGCTGAAGCGCACAGTGCGCAGAAGTCACCAACTGTCTGCAGAGTCAATAGCTAAAGACCTCCAAACTTGGTGTAGCCTTCAGATTATCACACCAACAGTGCGTAGAGAGCTTCATGGAATGTGTTTCCATGGCCGAGCAGCTGCATCCAAGCCTTACATCACCAAGTGCAACGCAAAGTGTCAGATGCCGTGGTGTAAAGCATGCCGCCACTGGATTCTAGAGCAGTGGAGACGTGTTCTCTGGAGTGACCTATCACAGTTCTCTGTCTTGCAATCCAATGGACATTAATGGGTTTGACAGTTGCCAGGAGAATGGTACTTGCCTGACTGCATTGTGCTAAGTGTAAACTTCGGTGGAGGGGGGATTATGGTGTGGGGTTGTTTTTCAGGGGTTGAGCTTGGCCCCTTAGTTCCAGTAAAGGGAACTCTTAAGACATTTTGGACAATTTCATGCTCCCAACTTTGTGGGAAGAGTTTGGGGATGGTCCCTTCCTGTTCCAACATGACTGCCCACCAGTGCACAAAGCAAGGTCCATAAAGACATGGAGGAGCCAGTTTGGGGTGGAGGAACTTGACTGGCCTGCACAGAGTCCTGACCTCAACCCAATAGTGTACCTTTGGGATGAATTAGAGCGGAGACTGAGAGCCAGGCCTCCTCCCCCGACATCAGTGCCTGACCCGACAAATGTGCTTCTGGAAGAATGGTCCAACGTTCCCATAGACACCCTCCTAAACCTTGTGGACGGCCTTCCCAGAAGAGTTGAAGCTGTTATAGCTGCAACGGGTGGGACCAACTTAATATTGAACCCTACAGACTAAGACTGGAGGGCCATTAAAGGTCATGTGCGTGTAAAGGCCGGCTGACCAATACTTTTGACAATATAGTGTATATATGGGAAGTCACGGCATGGGGGTTTGATTACATCAACACCTCGGTGTCCTCAGTCTTCCAAGTTGAATGACGCTAGGTGAATACCCTTTCACTGTCCAATCACAGGGTGGGTTGGTATAGAGACCTGTAGGTCTTCGTGAACTGCAGCGGAAAAAAAATCAGATCTTCTGCCTGAGACAGAGCTGTACTGTGTGCAGAGCTGGCTCAATCTCAGGACAGGATGTACACAAACACAACTCCTTTTGCAGATAAAAGAAGCTCCCATTCATTTATTTTGTCTATTTATTAGCTGTTTGATGTTCAACTTATTGTCAAGTATGCATCTGTTTAACCTCAATGATTTTAACGTACCGGAACTTTCCAAACAGTGTTTTGATATACCTTTTAACCAAATTTTCCTTTTTCCTTGGGTATTCCCCTAGAGTTTCCTCTGGTGAGTCCTGCCCTTACATGATGATAATATATGAGCATTAAGCAAACATGCTTTGCACATGAAGGGCCGAAGAAATTATTTACTTTAATGTCAGGTCCCCCACTGCATTGATATTGGTCACATCCTTAACCACTTTAGCTCAAGGCAGCCATTGTATCTGAACACTAGCCAGAGTATAACTTACATAGTTACATAGTCTGGATGAAAAAATACAAAAGTCCATTCAGTTCAACCATTAAAAAAAAAGTTATAATCCTATAACAGTTGATCCAGAGGAAGGCAAAAAAAAAAACCCAGCAAAGCACGATCCAATTTGCTCCTGCAGGGAAAAAAAATCCTTCCAGACCAGTGCAGCCAGCCATTGTCTCTGAACACTGGCCACAGTATAACTTCACCAGACCAGTGCAGTCAGCCATTGTCTCTGAACACTAGCCACAGTATAACTTCACCAGACCAGTGCAGCCAGCCATTGTCTCTGAACACTAGCCACAGTATACCTTCACCAGACCAGTGCAGTCAGCCATTGTCTCTGAACACTAGCCACAGTATAAATTCACCAGACCAGTGCAGTCAGCCATTGTCTCTGAACACTGGCCACAGTAGAACTTCCCCAGACCAGTGCAGCCAGTCACCACCACACCAATCCCAGTGTCACCATAATAATGTAGCCAGTCATAGTGTCCCCAATCACCACCACACCAGCCACAGTGTTGCCAGACCAGCGTAGCCAGATCAGACCCAATGTAAGCCATCAATGGTGTTTCTGATCACTGCCATACCAGTTCCAGTGTCACCAGACCAGTGTACACCATCAACAGTGTTCCTGATCACCACAAGACTAGTCCCAGTATCACCAGACCAGTTTAAGCCAGTGACAGTGCTCATGATTTATGTTACACCAGTCTCCAGCATCGCCAGACCAATATAAGCCAGCAACAGTGTTCCTAATCACTTCCACACTAGTGCAATTGTCGCCACAGTAGATGAAACCAGAAACAGTGTCCTTGATCACCACCACACCAGTCCCAATGTCACCAGACCGGTGTACACCATCAGCAGTGTTGCTGATCACCACCACACCAGTCTCGGTTGTACCAGACCAGTGTACAGAGTTCCTAATTGCTGCTACACCAGTGACAATGTCACCAGATCAGTGCAGCCAGCAACAATGTTCCTGACCACTAGACACGCTAATGCCAGTGTCACCAGAGCCAGTGAAGCCATCTAAAGTGTCCTTGATTGCTGCCACATCAGTACAGTGTCACCAGAGCCAATGCAGCCATCAACAGTGTTTCTGACTAGAGATGAGCGAATCGAACCAGGCGAACCGGAATTCGAGTCGAATTTCAGGAAATATTCGATTCGCGGCGAAACCGAAATTTTGCCTACTTCGGGTGCGCGAATCGAACATTTCCCGATCAGCCGGCAAAAGTGTCCCTGCAGTGAGCTCCGCTATTTCTGACAGTTCTCTGACAGAAGGAACACATGTTTAGCGGTTGAAACATTGTATCTATTAGTTTACATTTAGGATACAGATGTTTCAACCACTGTTCATGTGAAGAAGCTGTGAGAGAACTGTCAGAAATAGAGGAACTCTGCACATACACTTTTTGCCGGCTTGGAATTATTCTTCTTTTCATCCTACTTCTTCTTCTTCTTCATCTTCATCCTCAGAAGAAGAGGATGAGGATGAGGATGAAGAAGAAGAAGAAGAAGTAGGATGAAAAGAAGAATAATTCCAAGCCGGCAAAAAGTGTATGTGCAGAGCTCCTCTAAGTGTATCTGCAGAGCTCCTCTAAGTGTATCTGCAGAATAGAGGAACTCTGCACATACACTTTTTGCCAGAAACCGCTGTATGGAGGGAATGTCATGGAACTGTCAGAAATAGACTATTAATGACAGTTCTGGGACTGTCCTTCCATAGAGCGGTTGAAACATTGTATGTATTTGTTTCCATAAATGGATCCATTTATGGAAACAAATACATACAATGTTTCAACCGCTGTATGGAAGGACAGTCCCAGAACTGTCATAAATAGTCTATTTCTGACAGTTCTATGACATTCCCTCCATACAGCGGTTGAAACAGCTGTATGGAGTGAATGTCCCAGAACTGTCAGAAATAGACTATTTCTGACAGTTCTGGGACTGTCCTTCCATACAGCGGTTGAAACATTGTATGTATTTGTTTCCATAAATGGATCCATTTATGGAAACAAATACATACAATGTTTCAACCGCTGTATGGAAGGACAGTCCCAGAACTGTCATTAATAGTCTATTTCTGACAGTTCTATGACATTCCCTCCATACAGCGGTTGAAACAGCTGTATGGAGTGAATGTCCCAGAACTGTCGGAAATAGACTATTTATGACAGTTCTGGGACTGTCCTTCCATACAGCGGTTGAAACATTGTATCTATTTTTTTCCATAAATGACATTCTGCAAATACACTTAGAGGAGCGCTGCAGATACACTTTTTGCCGGCTTGGAATTAATCTTATTTTCATCCTACTTCTTCTTCTTCATCCTCATCCTCATAAGAAGAAAAAGAAGAAGTAGGATGAAAATAAGAATAATTCCAAGGCGGCAAAAAGTGTATCTGCAGCGCTCCTCTAAGTGTATCTGCAGAATGTCATTTATGGAAAAAAATAGATACAATGTTTCAACCGCTGTATGGAGTGAATGTCCCAGAACTGTCATAAATAGTCTATTTCTGACAGTTCTGGGACATTCACTCCATACAGCTGTTTCAACCGCTGTATGGAGGGAATGTCATAGAACTGTCAGAAATAGACTATTTATGACAGTTCTGGGACTGTCCTTCCATACAGCGGTTGAAACATTGTATGTATTTGTTTCCATAAATGGATCCATTTATGGAAACAAATACATACAATGTTTCAACCGCTGTATGGAAGGACAGTCCCAGAACTGTCATAAATAGTCTATTTCTGACAGTTCTGGGACATTCACTCCATACAGCTGTTTCAACCGCTGTATGGAGGGAATGTCATGGAACTGTCAGAAATAGACTATTAATGACAGTTCTGGGACTGTCCTTCCATACAGCGGTTGAAACATTGTATGTATTTGTTTCCATAAATGGATCCATTTATGGAAACAAATACATACAATGTTTCAACCGCTGTATGGAAGGACAGTCCCAGAACTGTCATTAATAGTCTATTTCTGACAGTTCTATGACATTCCCTCCATACAGCGGTTGAAACAGCTGTATGGAGTGAATGTCCCAGAACTGTCAGAAATAGACTATTTATGACAGTTCTGGGACATTCACTCCATACAGCGGTTGAAACATTGTATCTATTTTTTTCCATAAATGACATTCTGCAGATACACTTAGAGGAGCGCTGCAGATACACTTTTTGCCGGCTTGGAATTATTCTTATTTTCATCCTACTTCTTCTTTTTCTTCTTATGAGGATGAGGATGAAGAAGAAGAAGTAGGATGAAAATAAGATTAATTCCAAGCCGGCAAAAAGTGTATCTGCAGCGCTCCTCTAAGTGTATTTGCAGAATGTCATTTATGGAAAAAAATAGATACAATGTTTCAACCGCTGTATGGAAGGACAGTCCCAGAACTGTCATAAATAGTCTATTTCTGACAGTTCTGGGACATTCACTCCATACAGCTGTTTCAACCGCTGTATGGAGGGAATGTCATAGAACTGTCAGAAATAGACTATTAATGACAGTTCTGGGACTGTCCTTCCATACAGCGGTTGAAACATTGTATCTATTTGTTTCCATAAATGGATCCATTTATGGAAACAAATACATACAATGTTTCAACCGCTGCATGGAAGGACAGTCCCAGAACTGTCATTAATAGTCTATTTCTGACAGTTCCATGACATTCCCTCCATACAGCGGTTGAAACAGCTGTATGGAGTGAATGTCCCAGAACTGTCAGAAATAGACAGAAACTGTCACAGAACTGTCCTTCTTCTCATCCTTCTTCTTCTCATCCTTCTTCTCATCCTTCTTCTCATCCTTCTCCTTCTTCTCATCCTTCTCCTTCTCCTTCTTCTCATCCTTCTCCTTCTTCTCATCCTTCTCCTTCTCCTTCTTCTCATCCTTCTCCTTCTTCTCATCCTTCTCCTTCTCCTTCTTCTCATCCTTCTCCTTCTCCTTCTTCTCATCCTTCTCCTTCTCCTTCTTCTCATCCTTCTCCTTCTCCTTCTTCTCATCCTTCTCCTTCTCCTTCTTCTCATCCTTCTCCTTCTCCATCTTCTCATCCTTCTCCTTCTTCTCATCCTTCTCCTTCTCCTTCTTCTCATCCTTCTCCTTCTCCATCTTCTCATCCTTCTCCTTTTCCTTCTTCTCATCCTTCTCCTTCTGCTTCTCCTTCTCCTTCTTCTCATCCTTCTCCTTCTTCTCATCCTTCTCCTTCTTCTCATCCTTCTCCTTCTTCTCATCCTTCTCCTTCTCCTTCTTCTCATCCTTCTCCTTCTTCTCATCCTTCTCCTTCTTCTCATCCTTCTCCTTCTTCTCATCCTTCTCCTTCTCCTCATCCTTCTCCTTCTTCTCATCCTTCTCCTTCTCCTTCTTCTCATCCTTCTCCTTCTCCTTCTTCTCATCCTTCTCCTTCTCCATCTTCTCATCCTTCTCCTTCTCCTTCTTCTCATCCTTCTCCTTCTTCTCATCCTTCTCCTTCTCCTTCTTCTCATCCTTCTCCTTCTTCTCATCCTTCTCCTCATCCTTCTCCTTCTTCTCATCCTTCTCCTTCTCCTTCTTCTCATCCTTCTCCTTCTCCTTCTTCTCATCCTTCTCCTTCTCCTTCTTCTCATCCTTCTCCTTCTTCTCATCCTTCTCCTTCTCCTTCTCTTTCCTCATCTCCAAGGGCATTTAAATTAAAGGTACAGTGTTCTGCACTAATTTAAAGGCTCTCTGAAGCCTAGAAACCCTTTTTATAAGTCATCTTCGTAGCGAAGAAATTCGCATCGAATCGAATTTCACACTGGAATTCGCCGAATCAGCCGAATCGAATTTTTGAGAAATTCGCTCATCTCTATTTCTGACAGCCACCACACTGTGCCTGTTTGCTGACCATGTCTCTGCCCACTGTCTGAATTGACCCATCTGCACGTCCCATTAACAATGCTCCTCTGAGACACCAGTCCCAGCTATCCCCTACAAACAACTGCACTCCTGGGACCATAGGTACTGTTTTGTTTTTCCTTTCTTCAGCCTTCTCTACTTCCTGACCAAGGAATATGGAATTCCTGGTGGCAGCCATGTACCAGTAGGCTTGGATTGCTTGACTTTGAAGAACTGGGACTGCTATGGGTGATGCTACACTAAGCTTTATTCCTTCACCACTCATACAGAGAGGAGCATAATAGTACACCATTTTTGATGTTGGTTGATTTCTGTGACACAAGGCACAATGACTGGTACATCAGTCCTAACACTGAAAATGCTTTTAAACATCTTATTAAAATGACAAATGACTTTAAAAACATAACTATAAAAATGTTTAATTTTTTCCCTACATTTTCAAAAAATGTTTGGCTCGGCCATGGAAACCCAAACTGTTTTGCTAATCTGAAGGCCACACCAAGTTTGGAGGTCTTTAACTATTGACTCTGCAGACAGTTGGCGACTTCTGCGCACTGTGCGCTTCAGCATGCGCTGACCCCGCTCTGTCATGTGACGTGGCCTACCACTTGGTGGCTGAGTTGCTGTTGTTCCCAGTTGCTTCCACTTTGTTATAATCCCACTAACAGTTGAGTGTGGAATATTTAGTAGCCAGGAAATGTCATGGATGGACTTATTGCACAGGTGACCACCTATCACGGGACCACGCTTGGAGTCACTGAGCTCCTGAGAGCGACCCATTCTTTCACAAATGTTTGTAGAAGCAGTCTGCATGCCTAGATGATGATTTTTTACACCTGTCACTATGGAGGGAATTGGAGGGGATGATGTTTACATGTTATGTGCAATTAAACCATGGCAACATCTAATGTTTGTGTAGTATTATGTTCAGCAGACTGTGTTCTTCTATTGTTGTGACTTAGATGATGTTCAGAGCACATTTTGTGCCCAATTCATGCAAAACTCCACGTAATCCCAAGGGGTTCACATACTTTTTCTTGCAACTGTAAAAGTGACAATATACAGTCTGTCATTTTCATAATTGCATGCAGCAGTATATAATACTCGGTTGTAATGTAGTGAATGTTGGAGGCCTATTTGCATCTGAAGATGTGCATTGCGTACATTGAGGGCCAATATAGTAGGTGTTTTGCATGCCAGGGACACGTACACAAGAAGCAATATACTTAGTTGCACTAGAGTTCAGACAAGAGAAGCATTGTTAATGGGACGTGCAGATGGGTCAATACAGACAGTGGGCAGAGACATGGTCAGCAAACAGGCACAGTGTGGTGGCTGTCAGGGACACTGTTGATGGCTGCATTGGCTCTGGTGACACTGTACCGATGTGGCAGCAATCAAGGACACTTTGATGGCTTCACTGGCTCTGGTGACACTGACAGTGTGTCTAGTGGTCAGGAACATTGTTGCTGGGTGCACTGATCTGGTGACATTGTCACTGGTGTAGCAGAAATTAGGAACTCTGTACACTAATCTGGTATAACCAAAACTGGTGCGGTGATGATCAGCAACACTGCTGACGTTGTACACCGGTCTGGTGGCACTGGGACTGGTGTGGTGGTGATCATGGACACTGTTTCTGGTTTTATCTACTGTGGTGACAATTGCACTAGTGTGGAAGTGATCAGGAACACTGTTGCTGGCTTACATTGGTCTGGCAGCAATGTAGACTGGTGTGACATAAATCATGAGCACTGTCACTGGCTTAAACTGGTCTGGTGAAACTGGGACTGGTATACTGGTGTTCAGGAACACTGTTGATGGTGTAAACTGGTCTGGTGAAACTGGGACTGGTATACTGGTGTTCAGGAACACTGTTGATGGTGTAAACTGGCCTGGTGACACTGAGACTGGTGTGGTGGAGATCAAAAACACTGTTGCCGGCATACCCTGGCCTGGTGACACTGACACTGGTGTGGCAGAGATTAGGAACACTGTTGCTGGCTTAAATCAGTCTGGTGGCAAAGGGACTGGTGTGGTGGTGATCACAAACACCGTTGATGGCTTACACTGGGTCTGATGACAGTATGACTAGTGTGGTAGTGATCAAGAATGCTGCTGCTGGCTACACTGGTATAATGTGAAGGTGATCATGAACACTGATCTGGCTATGCTGGTCTGGCAACACTTTGGCTGGTGTGGTGGTGATTGGGGACACTATGACTGGCTACACTATTATGGGGACACTGGGATTGGTGTGGTGGTGATCAGGGACACTATGACTGGAAACACTGGTCTAGTGAAGTTATACTGTGGCTAGTGTTCAGAGACAATGGCTGGCTGCACTGGTCTGGTGAAGTTGTACTCTGGCTAGTGTTCAGAGACAATGGCTGGCTGCACTGGTCTGGTGAAGTTGTACTCTGGCTAGTGTTCAGAGACAATGGCTGGCTGCACTGGTCTTGTGAAGTTAGACTGTGGCTAGTGTTCAGAGATAATGGCTGGCTGCACTGGTCTGGTGAAGTTATGCTGTGGCTAGTGTTCAGAGACAATGGCTGGCTGCATCGGTCTGGTGAAGTTATACTGTGGCTAGTGTTCAGAGACAATGGCTGGCTGCACTGGTCTGGTGAAGTTATACTGTGACTAGTGTTCAGAGACAATGGCTGGCTGCACTGGTCTGGTGAAGGTATACTGTGGCTAGTGTTCAGAGACAATGGCTGGAAGCAGGGGAGGACTGACCATTTGGAAACTCGGGCACTGCCGAGGGCCCGGGGTAAGTAGGGGGCCCCATGAGATGCCCCTGGTACCTTTTTTCATAAGCTTTTTTGAGTTTGGGCAAGGACACAGGGGCCCCATGATCCCCTATTGCCTGGGGGCCTAATGAGTTGTTAGTCCACCCCTGGCTGGAAGCACTGGTCTGGTGAAGTTATACTGTGGCTAGTGTTCAGAGACAATGGCTGGCTGCACTGGTCTGGTGAAGTTATACTGTGACTAGTGTTCAGAGACAATGGCTGGCTGTACTGGTCTGGTGAAGTTATACTGTGGCTAGTGTTCAGAGACAATGGCTGGCTGTACTGGCATACAGTGATATCAGAGCAGTCAGCCATTGTACATTGGTAAGAAGAGTCAGCAGAAAAAAAAAACCAGTCGGTCAGTCAACTGGCAGAGGCACCCAATGTGGTTATTCAAAGTATAGGCACGAGTCGTCTGCTTCAGTAAAACATCCAATTACTTTATTTCACCAAATAAAATGTGTTTTGTGGCTTTAAATTGCCTCAGTTCAAGGTGATAAAATTGGTGTCTGAGGGTAAAAGATGTGATAGGGCACAATTTAACATAACTAAAAAGCACAATAAAAAATAAATAAACATAAAGAAAGCAATCAAATATACAAAGGATACGTGTGCAAAAATAAAATAAATGTAGCAGTCAGGAAGTTTCTAATATATTAAATGTATCAAAGACAACATAAGATTGATAAATAAATCATATAATAAATGTAGCAATAAGAATGTCTCTAAAATAGCAAACATATCAGAGATGGCATAAAATGTTTAGCCAGAGGGGGGATAGGAATAGATCCCTTTTCCTGATTCCGCTCTCTTTTCCGGACATTGGATGTGAAATTTGACCTGACCTCCTGTGGTCCTGCTGTAGGCTTTCCAGCTAGGTAAATTGATATTGCTCGTTTGCTTTCTCTTGCTTATTGCTCTTTTTGGGCCTCATATGCAATAATATGGTCTTATATCCCACAGCGATTCCATGTAGGCTTATTGCCTTTTGTTTTTGACACCCTGTTTAGGGATCCTTTGGATGAACAGTGATTTACAATACTGGAGGATCGTAGGGCCCATGGAATTTTATCTCTTCACCAACTGCTTGATAATAGCGGCTTTAACATAATCTACATCTGCCTTAAAAGCCCTTACATCTCTCTTCTTGCTACATATGACTATGATGCTATGATTGGTTCTATTTTGGTTACTTTATGGTTATTATTGTCATCTTTTTTATATAGCCTGCCTCTGTGGCCTTTGGTGCAGCCTCAGTGCTTTTCTAGGGGGGGCCTTGGCCCGGTTGGTGCATGTCTAGATGCGGTCTGGGGAGGAGTCATGGACCTGGTCAAACATCTAATGGTTTTATTATGGCGGACATTCAATCATTGATACTTTTTCACTTGGTCTCTATCACGGTCTGGATGAGATCTGGGAAGGAGTCATGGAACTGGTCATACATCTAATGGGTTTATTATGGTGGACATTCAATCATTGATACTTTTTCACTTGGTCTCTATCACTGCCTGGATGTGGTCTAGGGAGGAGTCATGGAACTGGTCACATATCTAATGGTTTTAATATGGTGGACATTCAACCATTGTCATGGACCTGGTCAAACATCTAATGGTTTTATTATGGCGGACATTCAATTATTGATACTTTTTCACTTGATCTCTATCACGGTCTGGATGCAATCTGGGAAGGAGTTATGGAACTGGTCATACATCTAATGGGTTTTAATATGGCAGACAGTCAATCATTGATACTTTTTCACTTGGTCTCTATCACTGTCTGGATGCGGTCTAGGGAGGAGTCATGGATCTGGTCACACATCTAATGGTTTTTAATATGGCGGACATTCAATCATTGATACTTTTTCACATGGTCTCTATCACTGCCTGGATACGGTCTAGGGAGGAGTCATGGAACTGGTCACATATCTAATGGTTTTAATATGGCGGACATTCAACCATTGTCATGGAACTGGTCACTCATCTAATGGTTTTAATATGACAGACATTCAATCATTGATACTTTTTCACTTGGTCTCTATCACTGCCTGGATGCGGTCTAGGGAGGAGTCATGGAACTGGTCACACATCTATTGGTTTTTAATATGGCGGACATCAATCATTGATACTTTTTCACTTGGTCTCTATCACTGTCTGGATGCGGTCTGGGGAGGAGTCATGGATCTGGTCACACATCTAATGGTTTTTAATATGGCGGACATTCAATCATTGATACTTTTTCACTTGGCCTTTATCACTGTCTGGATGAGGTCTGGGGAGGAGTCATGGACCTGGGCACACATCTAATGGTCTTAATATGACAGACATTCAATCATTGATACTTTTTTCACTTGGTTTCTATCTCTGTCTGGATGCAGTCTAGGGAGGAGCCATGGACCTGGTCACACATCTAATGGTTTTAATATGACAGATATTCAATCATTGATACTTTTTCACTTGGTCTCTATCACTGTCTGGATGAGGTCTGGGGAGGAGTCATGGATCTGGTCACACATCTAATGGTTTTAATATGGCGGACATTCAACCATTGTCATGGATCTGGTCAAACATCTAATGTTTTTAACATGGCGGACATTCAATCATTGATACTTTTTTACTTGGTCTCTATCACTGCCTGGATGCGGTCTAGGGAGGAGTCATGGAACTGATCACATATCTAATGGTTTTAATATGGCGGACATTCAACCATTGTCATGGATCTGGTCAAACATCTAATGTTTTTAATATGGCGGACATTCAATCATTGATACTTTTTCACTTGGTCTCTATCACGGTCTGGATGCGGTCTGGGGAGGAGTCATGGAACTGGTCAAACATCTAATGGTTTTATTATGGCGGACATTCAATCATTGATACTTTTTCCCTTGGTCTCTATCACTGCCTGGATGCGGTCTGGGGAAGAGTCATGGATCTGGTCACACATCTAATGTTATAATATGGCGGACATTCAATCATTGATATTTTTTCCCTTGGTCTCTATCACTGTCCGGATGCTGTCTGGGGAGGAGTCATGGAACTGGTCACACATCTAATGGTTTTAATATGGCGAACAATCAATCATTGTCATGGACCTGGTCACACATGTAATGTTTTTGATATGACGGACATTCAATCATTGATACTTTTTCACTTGGTCTCTATCACAATATGCTGTGAGTATTATGATTTTGACATTTATGTAACAATATTGTGCACAACTGTCATTATAATTATTGTATGACTGTAATATATGTGTTTCAGCCCTTAGAGGCCACATGTCTTATGTACAGAGTGTTTTGACCCTGAAGAAGGAGTAAAGTTACTCAGAAATGCGTTGGATGCTACCTAGGAACTCTGTTATGTCAACATTATTTTGTATGGTATCATTGTAATCATTAAATGCAAAACCGCCTATTCAATGATTTATGGCTTTCATTCATCTATGTCTAATAAAGATTGATTTTTATATACTCTGGTGATGCCTATAAAGTCCCACTCAGGGGGGTTCTTCCTATACAATTTTGCACTTTAGGGATGTTTGGCATCCAACAGATATACCTCAGGTTCACCTCTCTTATATAGGTTCCACAGTGAGTATACCAAGCATGCTGTACAGCATCTACAGACTGATTGTACTGTTGTGGGTTTAGTAACACTTTAACAGTGGAAGTGGTTTGGCCTTTCTGGCTGTGCTCTCCGGCAGAGGTATAACAAATGATAAAGGTGATGGGACAGAATTACAAATCACTTTTAGACTAAACAAAATAGATAAAAAATAATTACATTTCCTAATAGCGTAAATATCGTCGGGCTGAAATCGAGATTTTATTTCATTTTTTTTTTTCAATGATCCGTGTAATTTCTAAAACATAAACATGTAAAGTAAAATATGAACAATACAACAAAGGATCAGAGTAGTGGGGTAGCCAGAACTTTCTTCAGTGCCCCCGGTACATGTGTGATCAACCGTCTCTAGTAGACTGTATTTGCCGAGAAATTGTGGGCCAAACTGACAAATGCTATCAGTGGCGCAACCTCGCTTGGATATGTTACGCAGCCAGAATGGTATGGTACCCGTGCGGTTGAACATTTCTGCTGCATTGCTCCCATACCAGTAGTTTTCCATTTGTGCTTCATCATAGAATGCTGTAAAAATAAATAAATATTCTAGATGAGCAAAGCACTCCAGCTCCAGATGGTAAGTAACATGTTATAGGCACATGCCAGTCAAAATTGTACCTATGTTCAGGTGCATGTATGTTACTGGGGATGGGCTACATGAGTCAAATCTAAATTCAACTCGAACACGGGCCGTTCATGTGTTCGGCGAACACATGAATGGTACGGGCGTTCGGTGGGATGTTCGCCCACTGCCCCCCACAATGCACTGTGCCCTGACAGTGCATTGTGATTGGTCAAAGCAATGCACTTGACCAATCACAGCCTGTGATGATTTCACAACAGTATTTAACCACTTCCAGTCCGGACACTTCCACCCCCTTCCTGACCAGGGCAATTTTCAGCTTTCAGCGCTATCACACTTTGAATGACAATTGCGCGGTCATGCAACACTGTACCTAAATTAATTTTTTACCATTTTTTTTAGACAGATAAAGCTTTATTTTGGTGGTATTTATTCACCGCTGGGATTTTTATTTTTTTTTTGCTATGTAAATGAAAAAGTCCAAAAATTTTGAAAAAAAGTGTTTTGTTTTTTTTTTAATTTTGCAAATAAACAATATTTCATCATAAATCTTAGCAAAAATTTATTCTGTTATCTTTTTAGTAAAAAAAAATCCAAATTAGTTTATAACTAAAAATTATCATTTTTAAACATTTTGTTTTACATTTTTATTTTATTTTTTTATATTATTATTATTATTATTTTTTTTTTTTTTTACATACTGTCACCCTAGCAGTACGGTGTCACCATGGTGACACTGTACTACTTGTGGGGGGTGATGAAGATTATTTTTTTTACACTGATTGCTTTTATACCCATATAGGATGTAAAAGCAATCATTTCTCTTTCTCTCTGTCTGCATTCTTGCAGCCATTGAGAAATACTGAGTGAGCTGTGATTGGTCACAGCTTGTCACATGGTACAAGGCTGTTGTGAATAGCCCTGTACCATGTGACCTCTGTGATCATTCACAGATTTCACACGTAGTAAGCAATGATGTCACAAGTGACATCTTGCTTACTACTTTGCATGTGATCACTGATTGGCCAATCAGTGATCACATGATCGGGACCTCGTACAAAGGTCCCGTCCGACGATCGGTGTTTCACTGTGTCCAGAGGACACAGCGGGCACCCGATCGCGGTGCTGCGCATTCCCAGGGAGCGCGCACAAGCAGGGAGCGGGGAGGCTCCCAGTTCTTAACCACTACCCTACCAGCCGTTGTATATAAACGGCCTGTCGGGAAGTGGTTAAGAACTGGGAGCCAGCATCGCGAGCTGAGCTTTCACTCTTCTTTCTTTTTTCAGCAAGTGGCGGCGGCGGCGGGCATCATGATTGATGTTGGATCTGCTTTGGGGGGCTTTTTTAAAATTTTTAATAAAGGACTTGTCAAAGACTGTCTCATGCCTTTTACCGCATACTCATTCACATGGGGGGGGGGATCTGAGGGTCTTCTTGTTAAAGGGGGCCTACAGATTCAAATAAGCTCCCCTCCCACAGACCCCCACAACCACTGGCCACGATTGTGGGGAAGGGGCCCTTTTCCCCATCAACATGGCGACAAGGTGCTTTGGGTGGGGATGCTTTACTTCATATACAGACTGATTTACTGTTGTGGGTTCAGTAAAACTTTAATGTGTTGCTGGACACACAGAGCTCACTCAGGAACAAGCCTGCACAAACGCCCCCATAGCGAGCGGATTGCTATGGGGGCAATCAGTAAGAGGGGAGCAGGGGCGGACTGACAACTCATGTGGCCCCCGGGCAATAGGGGATCATGGGGCCCCTGTGTCCTTGCCCACACTCAAAAAAGCCTATGAAAAAGGTACCAGGGGCATCTCATGGGGCCCCCTAGTGACCCCAGGCCCTCGGGCAGTGCCCAAGTTTCCAAATGGTCAGTCCGCCCCTGGGCACATGCCAGTCAAAATTTACTTATGTTCGGGTGCATGTATGTTACTGGGGATGGGCTACATGTTTGATTCGAACCTAAGTTCAACTCAAACATGGGCCGTTCAAAAAAGCCTATAAAAAAGGTACCAGGGGCATTTCATGGGGCCCCCTACTGACCCCGGGCCCTCAGGCAGTGCCCGAGGGCTCAAATGGTCAGTCCGCCCCTGGAGGGGGAGGGACCTAGAGCAACGGCAAGGGACCTGAGAAGAGGAGGATATGGGCTTCTCTGTGCAAAACCATTACACAGAACAAGTAAGTATGACATGTTTGTTATTTTTAAAAATATTTTCCTTTACAAGCACTTGTTTTGGAAACACTTTAAAAAAACTAAAATAAAAATGAACCAAAAACGTTTATCATTTCCCTTTAAAACTTTTCATGAAAAAACAATTCCAAAAAAAAAAACCATACACATTTAGAATGTTTGTGGACAGATCCACGAAGAATGTTACCTTGGAAATCTGTGGTTTTCAAAGCACAGCTACTCTCATCCCCTCGGCACGTCATATATCCATTAGGTTCACAATCCAAACTTTCTTCGGAAGAGCATACTGGACATGTCAGTCCATTGGGCTCCGAGCTTGACCGTATCTCTACAAAATAGATCAATGAAATCATTGAGCTCTTCTGTGTGTAATAATGTTATTTTCCTTCATGTCATGAAGATCTCAGAAGTCACCAATCTTAAGCTGGTCATAGACAGTCCCAATCTTGGCCGATTCTGCTGGAACTGGCCAAGATCCTCTCCAGGCTGCGGTCATCCCTGCTGCTTGTGCACCTTTTTCTTCCAAACTTTTCCCTTCCACATAACTTTCTATTAATGTGCTTTGATACAGAACTTTGGGAACATCCAACTTCTTTTGCAATTACCTTTTGAAGCTTCGGTTCTGCAAGAACCAGCCGAGATTTGAACCATGTGTGGGCAGGCTGAACATACCCAAGTTGATCGATCTACTTGAGTACAACAAGCCTGCCGAATTTTACTTAGCGGCTTGAAATAATGTGAAGTAATATAGACCCAGGTAAATTATATCGATATATAATCAATATATTCCAAACTATATCACCGACCTGATATCCATCTACCACCCAAAACGCACTCTCTGCTCCTCACAAGACCTCCTACTTTCCAGTTCCCTGGTCTCCTCCTCCCATGCCCATCTCCAGGACTTCTCCAGGGCTTCCCCCATGCTCTGGAACTCACTACCCCAATCCATCAGACTGTCACCTTCCCTCCCCACCTTTAGGCGCATCCTGAATTTGGCCATCACCTGAGGCTGATTGCAGGAGGTGTATTTAAGGAATAGCCAGACCTGCAGTCAGTGCCTTGGTGTATGTTTCCCATGAGCCCCTGTACCTGCATCCTGTCTGCTTCCTGCCTGATTCCTGATTCTGCTTGATCCTGACCCTGAATGAACTCCGCCTGTCCTGACCTCGGCTATTCCTGACCACTCTCCAGCCTGCTCCTTTGGTACCTTGTCTGCCTGATTGTTCCTGACCCAGCCCGTCTGACTACACTCTGCCTGCTCCTTTGTGTCTTGTCTGCCCGATGATTCCTGACCCGGCCCACCTGACCACTCCACCTCACCAGCCCTGACTGCTCGTATCTGTGTACATTCCGTTATCAGTTGGAGGTTTGGTTTTTGTTATATTGTGCGTTATATTTGTGTATAACCCTTAATAAATTATATTGTTACACCATACTTGAGCCTGCGTTTCCCTGTGTCAGTTCACGCATCTCTGGTCTTACCGGGAGCCCTGACAGCTTGGTTTAGCATTAGGGTTGAGAAGAGGATTAAGGTTACTACAAGCAACTTCACATTTCTCTCACAATATTAGGTCTATTTATTAAAAAATAAATAAATCAATTGTGAACACCTCAAGCATTTTCACAGCTGTCATGAACAATATCTATAATTTGCCTAAGAGGCATATTTCCTATGATTGTCAGCTCCACCTAGTGGCCATAATGCTGTACTTTCCAAAATGAGGTTTTTCAGGGTAATATTGCATTACCGACACTGGATGGCGCTGGAAGATCATAGGAAATATACATCTTACACAACGCATGGTGATCAGTCCTGCGGGCTGCGTGTGTGCTTGAGGCGTTAGGTTTAGCAATAGGATTAAGGTTTATACAAAAGCAAAGCAAAGGTATCCTCCATGTTTCTCTAAAAAGTTTTTTTTCTAAAAAAAAATCACCAATCAGGATAGATACTTTCTGGTACATTCGGGGTGCAAAGGTCGGTGTCGCAGCAGGCGGTAGCTAACCATGTCGTTTCCTGTTCAGAGCTGAAACTTCCAATCTGGTTACATTGACTCGGTGGCATACAGTCATTGAAAATGAACATATGAGTACGCTCCTTGGAAATATCTGTAGATATAAATGCAGTCACAGTTGGAAATGCTATAAATTTGTAACTTTCACTACTTTCCAAAACATATCAAAGGTTAACTCAGATATTAAAAAATCTCATTAGTAAAGCAACTCCAGGTTTTTTTTTTCATTTTTTTGTTTTTTTAACTTTGCAGTGGTACCACTTTAACCTCCCTAGCGGTCTGATTATGTCCATATTTCTGTGCTCAAAGCGGTACTTTTTTTGCATGGAAATATGTATTTTTTTTTATTGTAGGTCTGTAATTTTTAGGAATAACTCACTGAAATCTGTCCGAACAAGAGTCTAGTAAACATCCCGGGTATGTTAAAGTTTGAAACACGAAATCATAAATTATAATATAATAAATAATTATAAAAAATAATAATAAATTTAATTCAATAATATAATCAAACCAAAAACACTGAAATGTGAAATAGAGCGCCAAGTTCTCACATCGCTGAGCTCAGTCGCAGAATCGTTTTCAGTGTCTGATGAGGAATTTCCCCCACAAATCATTATCACTCAATTCTGCAAGTGGTTCTGATTTACTATCGCTGTTCTCTAGCCGGTCTAAAACTGCTTTTGACCTAAAGGGACGCTTTTTGGACGCCATGGACGTTTCTCAGTTTCCAGGCAGAAAGAACAGTAAAAATGCAGGCAGGGCGCCGGACAAAGCACTCGGGACAAAATGTATGTGAAATGGTTTGATACAGGAATGTTATACTATGTGATTTTAGTGTATTTAGTGAATGTCTCTTTTTGACATTTTTAAATTTCCCGCCGGTTCTGTCCCCCGTACGTCCCGACGTCGCAGGGAACGGAACCCGGAAGACAGATACAGGCATCGGCCAGAGGACATTACAGGGGACACTGCAGGGGGGGCATCGCGGGAGCACAGGACAAGGTAAGTGAAGAAGAGATCCCGGAGCAACGCTGCAGGGTATTCCTGAGTGTAGCTCGGTGTTACCGCTTGTGGTGCTGAAACTTTACCCCGAGTTACACTCAGGAATACCGCCAGGGGGGGTTAAGTATCATTGTCATTTCTTTAACCACCTCAAGTCAGGACACTTTAATCCCTTTGCAGTCCAGTGCTTTTTCATCTCTCATAGCTGTCCCACTTGGAATGACCATTACTCAATCATGTAACACTGTACCCAAATTAAATTTTTATCATTTTTTTGAGACAGATAAAGTGCTTTTTTTGGTGGTATTTAATCACCACTGGGGTTTTTTATTTTTTTGCTAGATAAATTAAAAAAACACTGAAAATTAAAAAAAAAAAAAAAAAAAAAAGCATGTTTTTCTTAGTTTCTGTGATACAGGTTTGCAAATAAATAATCTTTCTTCATAAATTCAGAAAAATAATCAAAATCAATGTATATTATTTAGTGCGTGTGAAAGTTATAGGGTCTACAAACTATCCTGATGTACTGACTCCCTATCTCATTTCTTGAGGCCCTAAAATGCCAGAACATTACAAAACACCCCAAATGACCCCTTTTTGGAAAGTCCAAGGTATTTAGTAAGAGGCATGGTGAGTTTTTTAAATTAAAAAGCACTGAAATTTAAAAAAAAAAAACATGTTTTTCTTAGTTTCTGTGATGCAATTTTGTTAATAAATAATATTTCTTCATAAATTTAGAAAAATAATCCAAATCAATGTATATTATTTAGTCCGTGTGAAAGTTATAGTCTGCAAACTATCTATCCTGATCTCATTTCTTGAGGCCCTAAAATGCCAGAACAGCACAAATCACCCCAAAATGACCCCTTTTTGGAAAGTAGAGAGTTCAAGGTATTTAGTAAGGGGCATGATGAGTTTTTTGAAGTTCTAATTTTTGTCACAATTTTTTGGGAAAATGAAGAAATTAAATCAAATTTTCATTATTTGTTTTTCACAAAGTTGGCATTTGAACAAGTTATTTCTCACACACAGCACAGGCATACTTAGAATTGCACCTCAAAACACATTCTGCTATGCCTTTTGAGTATGGAGATGTCACATGTGTGAGACTTTTTCACAACCAAAATGCATAGAGGGGCCTAAAATCCAAGGAACACCTTTAGGCATTCCAGGGGCATAAATTACCCATCTAACTTCTAGATTATCTATCACATTTCTTGGAGCACAAGGATGGTGGAAACACTCACAAAATGACCTCATGGAAAACAAACACTCCAAAGTGGTTTCTGAAAGGCATAGTGAGTCTTTTGAAAATGTCATTTATTGCCACGTTTTTGGGAAATGCAGAAAAGAAAATGAAAATGCATTTACGCAAAGTTGGCATTTTAACAAGTTATTTCTAACACACGTCATAGGTATACCTGGGGTTAAACCACAAGACAAATGCTGCTACTCCTTCTGAGTATCTTGATACCACATATGAGACATTCTCACAGCCTAACTACACAAAAGAGCTCAAAATCCAAGGAACATCTTCATACTTTCCAGTGGCATAAATGACACATCTAATTTCCTCACTACCTAGCACCAGGAAACACCCACAAAATGACCACATTATGGAACACAACTACCCCAAGGTATTTTCTAAGAGGCATGGCGAGTCTTGTGAAGACTTAATTTTGTGCCACTAGTTTTTTAAAAATGCAAAAAGAAAATGAAAATTATTTTTTTACACAAAGTTGTCAGATATTTCTCACACACAGGATTGGGCATAATTAGAATTACACCTTAAAACCCATTCTACTACTCCTGTGTATGGCGATACCACATGTGTGAGACTTTCACTGTCTGGAATCATTATAGACCAAACATTATATCTTGTGCATCACACAAATCAACCAAATGTATCAAAATCAATGTACTGCAATAGTCACCTCCATGATCAGAGAATATAGCATAGCGTAGCATCCCCTATAGCAGTCCCAGTTCATATCGACCAAGCAAGCCTAGCCTACTGGTACACGTCTGCCCCCAGGTAAGCCATGTTCCCTGTTTAGGAAGTACAGGAGGCTAAAGAATGGAAGAACAAAAGAGTTCCTGTGGTTCCAGGAGTGTATTTGTCCTCAGGGGATGGCTGGGACTTGTAACAGATGGGTCAATTCAGGAATAGGCAGGGACATGGTCAGAAAACAAGCAAAGGATCAGCCCAGGCAACAGGCAGAAATGGGGTCAATAAACAGGCCAGGGTTAGTACAGGGGACAATCAGAGACACCAACTATGACTGACTGCATTACTAGGGTTCATTCACACGTGAGGTTGTGGTGTGGCAAAACCTTGCTGTTGAGCTATGGTTTTACTACCCCCTGTATCTGTAGAGGCAGCGGCCAAGTGTGTACACATGTCACAGCTGCGATCCTTTGCTTCACTGCTGTGGCAGAAATTATACCCCATGTACGCCCACTGATTGTGACCCATTTAAGTGAATGGGGTTGCTTGTGTGGGGTCCAAGGGATTTAAGCAGGTGGTGAGGAGGCAATACAATGCCTCCTCACTGCATGTCCAGTGCTCTCTTTAATGTGATCTTAAATACAGATGGCTCTTCAGAGAGCATTGCACATGTGAACAAGTCTTTGTGGTGATCCTATGACTGGTGTGGTGGTAGTCAGGTACACTGTAACTGGTGTGGCAATGAAAAGGGACACTGTAGACGTGATGGTGATTATGGACAATATGACTGGTGTGGCGGTGATTATGGACAATATGACTAGTGTGGCATTGATTAGGGACACTGGGACTGGTGTGGTGGTGAATATGAACAATATGACTGGTATGGTGGTGATCAAGGACATTGGGACTGGTGTGGTGGTGATTATGGATAACATGACTGGTGTGGTGGTGATCAGGGACACTGGGACTGGTGTGGTGGTGAATATGAACAATATGACTGGTGTGGTGGTTATTATGGACAATATGACTGGTGTGGTGGTGATCAGGGACATTGGGACTGGTGTGGTGGTGATTATGGATAACATGACTGGTGTGGTGGTGATCAGGGACACTGGGACTGGTGTGGTGGTGAATATGAACAATATGACTGGTATGGTGGTGATCAAAGACATTGGGACTGGTGTGGTGGTGAATATGGACAATATGACTGGTGTGGTGGTGATCAGGGACATTGGGACTGGTGTGGTGGTGATTATGGACAATATGACTGGTGTGGTGGTGATCAGGGACATTGGGACTGGTGTGGTGGTGATTATGGACAATATGACTGGTGTGGTGGTGATAAAAGACATTGGGACTGGTGTGGTGGTAAATATGGACATTATCACTGCTGTGGTGGTGATCAGGGACATTGCGACTGGTGTGGTGGTGATCAGGGACATTGGGACTGGTGTGGTGGTGATTATGGATAACATGACTGGTGTGGTGGTGATCAGGGACACTGGGACTGGTGTGGTGGTGAATATGAACAATATGACTGGTATGGTGGTGATCAAAGACATTGGGACTGGTGTGGTGGTGAATATGGACAATATGACTGGTGTGGTGGTGATCAGGGACATTGGGACTGGTGTGGTGGTGATTATGGACAATATGACTGGTGTGGTGGTGATCAGGGACATTGGGACTGGTGTGGTGGTGATTATGGACAATATGACTGGTGTGGTGGTGATAAAAGACATTGGGACTGGTGTGGTGGTAAATATGGACATTATCACTGCTGTGGTGGTGATCAGGGACATTGCGACTGGTGTGGTGGTGATCAGGGACATGTATTCAACCCGCTGGTTGAAAAAAAAAAGAATCATGTATGGGTTGCTTAAAGTAGAACTAAAAGCAAAACCTCTTTTTAGTTTTTGAGAGGGATTAAACCCCCCTGTCAGTTTGTATTGCCGTCTGGGCCCACCCGGTCAAGACATCCTCCCTCTCTATTTGTCCTGTTTACCATTTTCATTGAAAGTGAAAGAAAATCCCACATTTTGGGTTGTCCCCAGAAAAGTAACAGAGGGGATTCACCTAAGATCACATGCAATCTGATTGTATTTTTTCAGAAGTTTTAAACTTACCTTTGTAGTATTCAAAGATTGTGGCTGAACATAAATAATCAGATGGACATTCTATACTTCCCCACCTGCAGAGGTTTTCTGGATTTGTAAATGTCCAACAATAATTACAAACTATAGCGTGACCTGTAACATAAGAATAACTAGTAAACTAAAAGAATTAAAGAGAAAGTAAGAAATCAATATTTGAAAAGAAGGGGAAAGATACCTGTAACATCAGAATAGCTAATAAATTAAAAAGAATTAATGGGAGAGTTAGAAATGAATATTTGCAAAGAAAGGGAAAGATACCTGTAAAATAAGAACAGCTAATAAATGAAAAAGAATTAAAAGGGAAAGTAAAAAATGAATGTTTGAAAAGAAGGGGAAAGATATCTGTAAAATCAGAATAGCTAATAAATTAAAAAGAATTAAAGGGAAAGTTAGAAATTAATATTTAAAAAGAAGTGAAAACATATTATATATATATATAAGCAAAAAAGAAAGAAAAAAAAAGGAGAAAGATACCTGTAAAATAAGAGTACCTAATAAATGAAAAATAATTAAAAGGGAAAGTAAGAAATTAATATTTGAAAAGAAGGGGAAAGATATCTGTAAAATCAGAATAGCTAATAAATTAAAAAGAATTAAAGGGAAAGTAAGAAATTAATATTTGAAAAGAAGGGGAAAGATATCTGTAAAATCAGAATAGCTAATAAATTAAAAAGAATTAAAGGGAAAGTAAGAAATGGATATTTGCAAAGAAGGGGAAAGATATCTGTAAAATCAGAATAGCTAATAAATTAAAAAGAATTAAAGGGAAAGTTAGAAATTAATATTTAAAAAGAAGTGAAAAAATATTATATATATATATATATATATGCAAAAAAAGAAAGAAAAAAAAAGGGGGAAAGATACCTGTAAAATAAGAGTAGCTAATAAACTAAAAATAGTTAAAGGGAAAGTAAGAAATGAATATTTAAAAAGAAGAGAAAAAAAAATATATAGAAAAGAAAGCAAAAAAGAAGGAAACAAAATGGATTAAAAAAAGAAAAAAAAGGAACAGCAAATAAAATGAAGAGGAAACAAAAAAAAGAAGAAAGAGGAAACATAAGAAGTATGGAAGAAAAAATAATGCACGGGGAAAAGAAAATAAAGAAAAAAAAGACAATTATAAAAATAGAAAGAAAATAAAAATAAGAAAATAAGAACAATATAAGAACTATGATTAAAAAAAAACTAAAAAAAACCAACAGTAAAATAGGAGAAAAGAAAGAGAAGGAACATTAACCCCTCTCCCCCCCCCCAAAAAAAAAAAAAAAAGAAATTGAAATTTAAGAATAGAAAATGAAGAAAATAGGGAAAATAAATTAAAAAAAAGCAAGAAAACAATAGAACAAAGAGGAATCAGAGAAAGAGACCTCTAAACATAAGAAACCCATTTACTTACTAGATCCTACAAAAGCTGATAGTAGGAAATATAGCGGCACTACCGCCATCACTGTGAATGACTCCACCGCCGGTGATTAGTTACAGCTTTATTCTTCCCTGCAAACCTTACTGCTTCTCTACAACCTTTATAAAAGATAAGTCCTGGGGTGGAGAGAGGGACGTTGGAATGAAATGCTGGTCACACTCCTAACATAGGTCCGGTTTCCTAATTCAGAGTGACAATTTATAGTTTGTGATTTTCATAATTGCATGCAGTAGTACATAGGACCTCCAGGAGGTAGAATCCTATTTGCATCTGCGGATGTACACTGGGTACATTTTATGGCATTGTAATCGGAGTTTTGCCTGCAAGGTTTGTCAGTTGGCTGTATTGGAATGTAACCAATATGTACATGTATGAGCTCTAACATCTTATAGCCGGAAATATTTCCATGTTGCATTGCACTTCTTAAACATATGTACAAGGTATGACCATTCTTGGACCATACAGTCCATGGCATAGGTGACAACAATGCCGAAGCTCAGCCCATCTATTTGCAGGTTTCCCAATATATCCAGAATCAGGAATTGCAATCATTGTAGCTGCTGAAAATCTTCTCTCATCAAGGTATGACCATTCTTGGACTCCTGCACGAACCATACAGTTCATGGCATAGGTGACAAAAATGCCAAAGCTCTGCCCATCCAAATTCTAAAAATCAAATTTCGTCAAAAATATAGGCCAAAATGTATTCTGCTCCATGTCTTTGCTAAAAAACATCCCAATACATGTAAATTAATTGGTTTATGTGAAAGTTATAGCATCTACAAATGGCGGTATAGATACTGGGATTTTTGTTTTTACTAGTAATGGCGGAGATCAGCGACTTAGGACTGCGGACACTCTGTATTGTTATGATTGGTCAACGTAAAGCAAAACATCAAAGTTGCAAGCAAGTGGAATCGAAATCGCAAGCAAGTTGCATCAAAGTTGCATCGAAAACCCATAGAAGTCGCAAGCAAGTCGCCGAAATAACAATGACATAACAAATGAATCTTCCAAAATAACTTCTGAAAATACGAATTGATTTGGAGCAACGAATATACAAAACAAATTCCGAAAAAAGAATCCATCTAACACAACAAATATGACAAAAGGAAATGATTAGCTTAACAAATGAATCTGAAATGAAACAAATGTTTTCGTCATGCAGATCTCTACACATATTATCGTTCACTTTATTGGCATACAGATAATAAAAGCTTCCAAAGACACTTATTTTCTATCTCATTTTGTGCCATTTGATTTCTTTTTTCATAGGATGTAGAATGCTTTCTATTTGTGCCCTCAAAGTTGAATTTTGTCTTTCATTTTGAACAGGTGAGACAGGTAATGGAGTCTAGGGGTCATTACTACATATACATGAATCCTGCATCTCATCTAGCATGTTCACCCAATGATTCACAGGAATGTGCCCTTACAAGTTGATTCATTCTCATTTGCCGCCAATTTCAACTTGACCTTTTTGTTTCCGTAAATGCTATTTTGTTTCTGTAGAACACCCTACAGTAAGAATTAAACGAAACGCATAGAATCTCCCACACAATAAATACCAGAACCTTCGAATCTGGAAAAAAAAAATGTATGAAGTGTCAGAAATACGCTGCTCAAAAAAATGAAAGGAACACTTTGAAAACCCATCAGATCTCAATGGGGATAAATCTCCTGTTGGATATCTATACTGATATGGACGGGGTAATGTGTGAGGAACGTAAGCATGTTCCATTGTTGGATGGAAATGAAAATGATCAACCTACAGAGGACTGAATTCAAAGACACCCCGAAAATCAAAGTGAAAAATATATGCAGCTGGCGAGTTCATTTTGCTGAAATTTCATTGCAGCAACTCAGAATGGTCCTCAGTAGTTTGTATGGCTCCCACGTGTTTGTATACATGTCTGACAATGTCGGGGGAGGCTCCTAATGAGACGACGGATGGTGTCCTGGGGGATTCCTCCCAGATCTGGATCAGGGCATCACTGAGCTCCTGGACAGTCTGAGGTACAACCTGGTGGCGTCGGATGGACCGAAACATGATATTCCAGAGGTGTTCTATTGGATTTAGGTCAGGCGAGCGTGGGGGCCATTCTATGGTATCAATTCCTTCATCCTCCAGGAACTGCCTGCATACTCTTGCTACATGAGGCTGGGTATTGTCGTGTACCAGGAGAAACCCAGGACTCACTGTACCAGGAGGAACCGAGGACCCACTGCACCAGGAGGAACCCAGGACCCACTGCACCAGTGTAGGGTCTAACAATAGGGTCCAAGGATTTCATCCCGATACCTAATGGCAGTCAGGGTGCCATTGTCTAGCCTGTAGAGGTCTGTGTGTCCCTCCATGGATATGCCTCCCCAGACCATCACTGACCCACCACCAAAACAGTCATACTGAACCATGTTACAGGCAGCAGAACGTTCTCCACGGCTTCTCTAGACCCTTTCACGTCTGTCACATGTGCTCAGGGTGAACCTGCTCTCATCTGTGAAAAGCACAGGGCGCCAGTGGTGGACCTGCCAATTCTGTGTTCAATGGCAAATGCCAATCAAGCTCTGTGGTTCTGAGCAGTGACCACAGGGCCCACTAGAGGACATCGGGCCCTCAGGCCACCCTCATGAAGTCTGTTTCTGATTGGTCAGAGACATTCACACTAGTGGCCTGCTGGAGGTCATTTTGTAGAGCTCTGGCGGTGCTCATCCTGTTCCTCCATGCACAAAGGAGCAGATACTGTTCCTGCTGATGGGTTAAGCACCTTCTATGGCCCTGTCCAGTTCTCCTACAGAGCGAGCGCCCTGGACGATCCCAGCACATTTATCCGTGACTCCTGGAAAGGTCCTGATCTATCCTTTCGATCGCGACCTTTTCTGATCATGTGACCGCCAAGTCAGCGAATCATGGAGGTCACGTGACCTTAAAATCCACCCCGCCTCCCAGCTTTGGAAACTCCTAAAGGGCCAAGAGGTTAAATTCAGAATGACAAAATAAGTCCCGCTGAATGTAACTCATTACTTCTCACTATATCAGTGTTTCTCAACCTTTCTCCACTTGCAGCACCCCAAAGGAACCCAGACGGTACCCTGGTTGAGAATTACTGCTCTATCCCAGGACCTGTATAAATAAAAACTTTTATAGTCATAATTAAACCTGTTTTGTTACAAAAAGAAATTTAGATAACATTTTCTTTAATGGGAGATTCAGAGGTGTCACGATAGCAATAAATTTCAATGAATCCTAAATAAATTATAATGGAAACAACAAATTTATTTGTATTCATTCACTTGCATCTTCAGAGGGTTTTGTCAGTTCAATAATATTGTGACACTCTGTATTGTTATGATTGGCCAACGTAAAGCAAAACATCAAAGTTGCAAGCAAGTGGAATCGAAATCACAAGCAAGTTGCATCGAAGTTGCATCGAAGACCCATAGAAGTCGCAAGCAAGTCGCCAAAATAACAATGACATAACAAATCAATCTTCCAAAATAACTTCTGAAAATGCAAATTGATTTGGAGCAACGAATATACGAAACCAGGCGAGGACTGACCATTTGGAAACTCAGGCACTGCCCGAGGGCCCGGGGTCAGTAGGGGGCCCCATGAGATGCCCCTGGTACCTTTTTCATAGGCTTTTTTGAGTTTGGCCAAGGACACAGGGGCCTCATGATCCCCTATTGCCCGGGGGCCCCATAAGTTGACAGTCCAACCCTGTACGAAACAAATTCCGAAAAAAGAATCCATCCAACACAACGAATATGACAAAAGGAAATGATTAGCTTAACAAATGAATCTGAAATGAAACAAATGTTTTCGTCATGCGGATCTCTACACATATTATCGTTCATTTTATTGGCATACAGATGATAAAAGCTCCCAAAGACACTTATTTTCTATCTCATTTTGTGCCATTTGATTTCTTTTTTCATAGGATGTAGAATGCTTTCTATTTGTGCCCTCAAAGTTGAATTTTGTCTTTCATTTTGAACAGGTGAGACAGGTAATGGAGTATAGGGGTCATTACTACATATACATGAATCCTGCATCTCATCTAGCATGTTCACCCAATGATTCACAGGAATGTGCCCTTACAAGTTGATTCATTCTCATTTGCCGCCAATTTCAACTTGACCTTTTTGTTTCCGTAAATGCTATTTTGTTTCTGTAGAACACCCTACAGTAAGAATTAAACGAAATGCATAGAATCTCCCACACAATAAATACCAGAACCTTTGAATCTGAAAAAAAAAAATGTATGAAGTGTCAGAAATACGCTGCTCAAAAAAATGAAAGGAACACTTTGAAAACCCATTAGATCTCAATGGGTAAAAATCTCCTGTTGGATATCTATACTGATATGGACGGGGTAATGTGTGAGGAACGTAAGGATGTCCCATTGTTTGATGGAAATGAAAATGATCGACCTACAGAGGACTGAATTCAAAGACACCCCAAAAATCAAAGTGAAAAATATATGTAGCTGGCGAGTTTATTTTGCTGAAATTTCATTGCAGCAACTCAGAATGGTCCAACCAGGCGGCGCCGGATGGACTGAAACATGATATCCCAGAGGGATTCTATTGGATTTAGGTCAGGCTAGTGTGGGGGCCATTCTATGGTATCAATTCCTTCATCCTCCAGGAACTGCCTGCATACTCTTGCTACATGAGGCTGGACATTGTCGTGCACCAGGAAGAACCCAGGACCCACTGCACCAGGAGGAACCCAGGACCCACTGCACCAGCGTAGGGTCTGACAATGGGTCCAATGATTTCACCCCGATACCTAATGGCAGTCAGGGTGCCATTGTCAAGCCTGTAGAGGTCTGTGCGTCTCTCCATGGATATGCCTCCCCAGACCATCATTGGCCCACCACCAAAACGGTCATGCTGAACCATATTACAGGCAGCAGAACGTTCTCCATGGCTTCTCCAGACCCTTTCACGTCTGTCACATGTGCTCAGGGTGAACCTGCTCTAATCTGTGAAAAGCACAGGGCTCCAGAGGCGGACCTACCAATTTTGAAGTTCAATGGCAAATGCCAATCAAGCTCTATGGTGCCGGGCAGTGAGCACAGGGCCCACTAGAGGACATTGGGCCCTCAGAACACCCTCTTGAAGTCTGTTTCTGATTGGTCAGAGACATTCACACCAGTGGCCTGCTGGAGGTCATTTTGTAGAGCTCTGGCAGTGGGAGGAAGGGGAAGGGGGGTGTCTATTGTTGCTGGGGAGGACTACTGTTGCTGGTGGAGGATATATTTTTGCTGAGGGTGGGATTTTTGTTGCTGGGTGGTCATTTACTGATAGGAGGGATCTCTTGTTTCTGGCTGCTGGGAGATCTGTTGTTACGGCTTGGGGTCTGTTGTTGCTGGAGTTATTCTATTGCTGCTAGAGGGGTATTTTGTTGTGGGAGGTCCGTTGTTGCTGGGAGGGTCTACTGGTGAGGGTGGGGTCTATTGATACTGACTGTTGGGAGATTTGTTGTTGCTGCTGGGAGTCTATTGGCCCTTTACTTTAAAGAAGAAGAGATTCCTGGTGATGTTGGTGGTTCCTAGAGACCTTCCTAAGTGTCACAATGTGACTTAGATGTCACAGGGAATCCCTGCTCCCTTTAAGCAAAAGGGTAGAGATAGCAGTGAAATCACTGCCCAAATATGGCCACTCCCCCTGATATTAGTGGTACAAACACATAACAGGGGTACAAGCACCCGTGGCTTCCTTAGGATAAGTGACAGCAGAAAGCTATCATACGTAGGAGCAGTAGAAATAGCCCTTCTATATATGATGTATGGCTCCCACTAAATAGGCCAAATTTTAGGTGTTTGAATGCCCTATTAGCCAAATTTTGACACTACCTTCTGAATGTCACAGCTGAACCAGTCTGCCCATTCTCCTCTGACACCATAAGGCATTTTCCCTCCACACAACTGCTGCTCACAGGATATTTTCTCTTTTTCGGCCCATTTTCTGTAAAGCCTAGAGATGATTGTGTGTGAAAATCCCAGTAGTTCAGCAGTTTTTGAAATACTCAGACCAGCCTGTCTGGCCACCAACAACCATGCCACGTTCAAAGTCACTTAAATTCCCTTTCTTCCCCATTTTGGTTCTCAATTTGAACTTCAGCAAGTCATCGTCACCATGACTTGCTGCCATGTGATTGGCTGATTAGCAATTTGTGTTACCAAGCAATTGAACAGGTGTACTTAATAAAGTGGCTGGTTACCCTTGGATCTATCATCTCTTCTAACTGCAATGCGCTCACCTTTTTCTGATCCTGAGGAAGATTAGTGATCAAAAACCTTTGGGGGGGGGGCAAGGAGTTGAACTCCAGCCTATAACCCGGACTTATCACAAGAAGGATGAATGGACTGAAGGTGACGGTCTCCCAAGCTGGGAGGATAGCCTCCAATCTTACTTCCACTGGGAGGAAGGAGTCATTGGCTTTTTGGGGAGGGTTGAGGGGGATTAAACAAGATTTATCCTTTACACTTACCTTTGTTACCTGCCAAAGTTTCCTTGCCTGGCTTCTTTACCTTGGTTGGCTTGTTGTCTTTGGCCACGAAAAAGCTGCCTAAAACCCGGTGTCCTTTTCCTTTTTTGTGGAGGCCTTTTTCTTATCAGCTGTGCACTCTAACACCTCCTGCAATCTGGGGCCAAACAAGTTATCTCCTGAAAAGGGCAAGGTGCAGAATTTACCAGAGCTGCCATTCTAACTGCTTCTGCTGAAGAATCCACCAAAAACCTACAGCTTTAAAAAGAATAGGAAATTATTTTAAAATTTCCTCTCTAGATGTACCACTAACAAGTGAGACTTAAGCTGAGACAACCAAAAATTCACATTTCTGGCTACACATGTAGAAGCAAGGGGTGGTTTGAGACTATTTACAGTAGAATCCTAGGCCCTCTTGACAAAGACGCCCCCCTTCTTATCCATAGAGTCCCTAAGGACTCCCATGTCCTTGAACACAAGGTCAGATCAATTTAGGCTCTTTATTCCAAGGATGATTAACCCCTTCTTCAAAAGAGAATCTTCTTTTGAGGCTGTTGGAAAAGAAAAGCTTTCACCCTATCTACTTCCATTCCAATTCAAAATCCTCCTTCAGGGATTTATGGACAGGGAAAACCCTGCGCTTTTTACCCTGAAGAGCCTCATGCATTAAGTCATGTTTATATAGCTGACCCTGTCTTCTTCTATTTCTAAAGTTTCGTAAATGGCCTTCAGCAATTCATCTACTTCATCTAGAGAGAGCTTGTATCTAGAAGACCTAGAACCAGAGCCCTCCTTCTCCTCCTGTTCCTCTTCTTCTTAAGAACTCACCTTATCCTCATTTTCAGAAGAGGATGAGGAATTCATCACCAAAGCCCCCTTTATGACCTCCTGCCTGGTCTCTCAACAGGTGTACAGGTCTTGGCTGTGGAAGGGTCGGCTTCCTCTGAGGAAAGTGTAGGTGGGGTAGGATTTTTTAAATCCTCCAAAATGTCTTGAAGGAACTGAATGTGGTTAGCAATTCATTCTTGACTGATGACAGCAATTTAACACAAGCTGAGGTAGAGTCCTCCTTTACAAGACTATTAATACAAGACCAGAACAAGGGCTTGTTCCAAGAAGATCCTTGTTTGGCCACACAAACCACACATTTCCTTTTACTTGGGGTGAGGGTCTAGACCTTTGTCCTGAGTCTTAGTCTGTAAACAAATAACAGAAAAAAAGGGGACCTTCAGCCACTAACTATATCACTAGATAACACACCCTCTGCTCTAGCAGAAAGAGGAGGAAATGTGCTCTGTCAGAGAACAGCCCATCACCCCAGGAGCTGTATGTGACAGAAATAAGAACCTGCACAGGCATACATCTGGGAGCCCTCCCCACTGTCATTACCTGTGAGCAGCTGGTGCCTTCTTGCCCGGAATCAACCACCTGAGTAGCAGCCGCGATAGGATCCATAGCCACTGGTCTTTCCATTTCAGCCTCTGCTGTAGTGAAGACCACTGCACCAGCTGCCCAAACAGTTAGTCTTGTGCCCTTTTTCAAATGGGGATCAGAACCAGTGTCCAGGGTGATGACATCACCCGCCTCCCGGAAATGATGTCACTACAACATCTGGAGCCAGCCTGGAATGCAGAAGCCCCACCCATCACCACACGAGGATGAAGGCCAGGTAGCAGCGGAACTCAGCTGCCTACACCACCACAGAATGCGGCCACCAAGTGAAGGTAAGGCCGCAGAGATGACCCTACTTTCCTTCACATGCAGTGGGACATAAACTGGCCGAGGGAATGTCACCACCATCCCCCAGACTGTTACAGCCTAGTCTCCATACCGAGCCCCTAGAGGACAATGCTGCAGGGCTAGAAGACAGAAAATTATGAGTGAACCTCCCCCCAACCGAGCTTCCAGCCATCCCTTAGGAGAACTTTTCTCATGGTTCCAGGAAACATGTTACTCCCGTTCAGAGGACATACTACAAAATTGAGGCTTGGGCCTGGAGGATCGCCTTTTATTTTCTGTGGAGTAACATGTTTCCTGTCCCATGAAAGGAGCTCTATGTCTCATGTGCTGTCCTGGAAGATGATTTGGGAAACCACTTTATTTATATAAGACCTATAATATATTAAGGAATTAGTAATTTTTTTAGGTTTTATTGGGCTAGTGCCTAGACATCCTTTTTCTTTTTTTCATTTAGAATGATTGTATATCACTATAGGAGGGCTGCTTCAATTACAAATGTTTAGGCATTCTCGTGTTTATTTCTTTTGTTTGTATTGGTATGGCACAAAAAAGTGGAGAAACAAAAAGCCAAATCTGACACATTCCACACAAAACCCCAAAAATGGACTAAATAAAATTATTGGCACCCTCACACTCCTTGGAAACAATAACTGAAATAATTGGCTTTCTGTAGCTATCAAGGAGTTTCTCCTACCTCTCTACTGGATTTTTGGAGCACTTTTCTTTCACCAGCTGCTCCAGGTCCCTCAGATTGGAAGGGTTCCTTTTCCCAACTTCTGTTTTGAGATCTCTCCACAGGAGCTCTATGGGATTGAGATCTGGACTCATTGCTGGCCAGTTCCATACTCTTTAGCACTTTGTCTGAAACCATTTCTGGGTGCTTTTTGATGTGCGCTTTGGGTCATTGTCCTGCTGTAAGACCCATGACATCAGACGGAGACTTAACTTTCTGACACTGGGCCTTACATTGCACCCCAGAATTCTTTGGTAGTCTTCAGATTTCATAATGCCATGTACACGGTCAACACATCCAGAGCCTGAAGCAGCAAAGCAACTCCAAAACATCTGTGACCCTCCACCATGTGTGACTGAAGGGACTGTATTCTTTGATTTTTCTTAAAACGATAGAATGATGGGCTTTACCAAAAAGCTGTCATTTTGTTTCATATGTCCACAGCACATTCTCCCAAAAGGATTTTGGCTTCTCAGGTAAGTTTTGGCAAACTCCAATCTGGCTTTTTTATGTTTCTGTATTAGGAGTGGGATCCTCCTGGGTCTTCTACCATAGCGTCTCTTTTCATTCAGATGGCGATGTATAGTGTGAGCGGACACAGTTGTATCCTCTGCCTGAAGGTCAGCTTGATTTTGTCTGGAAGTTGATTGAGGTTCTTTATCCACCATTCAAACAATCCTTTGTTGCAATATTTGATCAATGTTTCTCTTTCGTCCACATCCAGGGAGATTAGCTAAAGTGCCATGAGCTGTAAACTTCTTGACAATGTTGCGCACAGTGGACAGAGGAACATTAAGATCTCTGAAGATGGACTTGCAACCCTGAGATTGTCCATGCTTGTACACAATTCTTGTTCTCAAATCCTCAGACAATTCTTGGCCATGACCGTATGTATTTGGTTTATGATAGCAGATGCCTTTATATATAATTTCTTTTAAAGCAATAAAAACTTGGAAGGGGTTCTAGCCCTTCCCCTCTCTTTCCGAAACGGAGTGAAAACATATTGGAATACATTTTAAGGCAAGCCAATCTTTTTTTAATTTTGTTTTAAGTACTCAATCTTAAGGGTTTATTAGAAAAAAAACAGTAAGGGACGGGCAAAGTTTAACAGCTTCAGGTTCATTTATACTTGATTATAATATTTTAAAGAATCCCACTCGTCATTCACTGACCACTCCCAATCTCACCTAAAGGCATTTATGCAGTATGTAAAAAGGTGGAAGCAAGAGTATTAGCTTTTACATTTGGTCACACAGAATCATCTTACACAATGATGTGTCTTCTGCAATTATTTTTTATCTTCGCGACCTTTGTAATCACAGGTAAGTGAAGTGGAAGTATATATATATATATATATATATATATATATATATTATTTTAGAATTTTTTATACATTCTATTTTGTTTTCTAAGTTTTTTTATGCTTTAGAAAACAATTTTTTCTTTTGAATTTTGATCTCATATTCTTGAGGTGATTATTGCCGTATAAAGAAACCATTGAGTACTGTCCATGATACTTTTTTTTTATTTGCACTAACATGCAATTATTTGGGACAAGCTTTTGGGGTGTACCCCCTTCTTCAAGGTCCAAGAAGTACTATTTCAGAAAGTTTTAGCAGATTGTACATTTTGCTAAAACTTTGTGCATTAGTAATGCTTGGACCTTGAAGAAGGGGGTACACCCCAAAAGCTTGTCCCAAATAATTGCATGTTAGTGCAAATAAAAAAATTATCATGGGCAGTACTCAATGGTTTCTGTCTACATCTCATATGCTAATTCTAGCTTTCTTGTTTCCTCCGAGGAGTTGATGTGGGGAGCCGTGGTAGTTCATTCATTCTTCGTGTCAGTATATCTGCTTCCTCGTACATTCTGTACAGACATACTGACATCTGCAGGAGATCTGCATGGCACCTGAAATCTGCTTATCGCTGGTGCAATGCTTTCTAGGCTACTGCAACCAAAAAGAATAAAATTCAAATTTTTTTACCTGCAAAAAAAATGTGTATTTCTTCTTTTTGGTCGAAAGGTGAACTTATCCTTTAACGCTGTTTTGTGAGTTATTTACTAAACATTTTTGCTTTTTGGGGTAAATACCACGTGATAGAGAATTGGCATTTTCAACATCGCAAGTTGCAGTGCTTTCTATAATGCCAACGTGCTATAACAATTCAAGAAAAGGCTGAAATGCTGACAGCTGTATAATAGTAATACATTTGTTCTCTTTCAGGTCAATCTTTGACGTGTGATAATTGCTTTAGTTTGGGCTCAGATTCCTGCACAGCAACTACCAATGAAGTCTGCCCATTCGGCTATCTGTGTTCATCTCAGTATTCAGTCGCCGTAATGAGTATGCAGATGATTTACTGTTTATTACGAACGTGTTTGATTTGCAGTATTTTAGCACATTTCATAACATTTTCATTTATTGTAGCATCTTACTTGAGCAAGAAGACAGTCAGTACAATTCCTTACATAACTGTATGATGGCCAATAACACCATTCAACCGATGTGTCGCCTTATGATGGCCACTAGCACTCCATTTGAAATCAGATTCAAGCAAACTGATTTGATTGTCCAAGGTGGAAAATGATCCATTTTTTGGCATCGATTGGCAGCACAGAGATGCTCGGTCCATGAATACAATCTTAAATGATCAATCACATCTCTGTTTCCATCATCTTCTAAAAATATAATCGTAGGCTATGATCGCAACTTTCACTATTGATCAAAACTCACTTCCCCCATGTGTGGCATATCAATCACATGGGTTATCAACTACAGATCGATTATTCCTATCGGAAGAGATTGATCTGAAAGGAAAGGAAATTGATTGTTTATTGATTCATTTACGGCCACCATTACGCTGACTAGATCTAGTTGCATCATTATACAAGTTTCATACAATGCAGCTTACTCAAGTATTATGAAAATGTGTGCACATGCTTTTAATGCAAACTATTAAACAGGTTGGTTTGATTAGTCGCACGCTGGTCGGGAAGTTGAGCTGCAAATTTTTCTCTTTTGTTGTTTGACATGCGTCGCCCTTCCATGTGCTCCTTGCTGTGAAGGCCAGTTAAAAATTGGGGCAATTTCCATTTGTTTGTACTATTGATATACAGGTGAGGGGATGCACTGGATACCTTGGCTGCCATTGGGCTATGTGCTGGGTGTCCAGTACGCCCCTGTGCCTTTAAGGTGGGGTAGGCTCCGTCTGTGTCTACCTGCCCTCAGTCTATCCATTATTATACACGTGTTTCTACTATGGAGGCTCTCAAAATTGATAAAGTTAGGAACTGCAGAATATCGGGGTGCTGTGAAGACGCTTTGAAGCTTACACATGTATTTGCAAATGTGTGCAAACTAAACCCCTGATTTTAATGCAAACAGGACATTTCGGTTGGTTGCAAGCTGGTCGGTAAGTTGAGCTTGGAATTTTTCTCTTTTATTGTTTGACAAGTTTCATACAGTGTCGCCTCATAGGTCACACAAAATTGTTGTTTCAATTGGTCCCAGTTGAAAAAAGAAAGATTGTTTTTGAAATGTATGTCAAGCCAATTTTTTTTTAATGTTTGAATTGGAATAGAGAAGGATTAGAACCCCTGTCTGGTTTTCACAACTTTCTGGGGCTCTGGGTGGCTGAGGGGTGTTTTTACCACCCCCAACCGCTACCTAAACTAGGATGTTCAGTTTCTCAGGGCTGCACACATGCCATGTTTTACTTTGCAACCACAGCACAATGGGTCAGCATTTTCAGGGTTAAAACATGCAGTGGGGAGGCAATATATCACCTCCTCACCACTTGCCATCGTAGATCATTTTTCAGGAGGATGGTAAGGACTACCACCTGTGTGAATGAGCCCTTAAAGAGAAAAAATGAATTGAAACACACTTTAAATTAATTTAGTGCCACCCTCCCCACAGATTGCTCTCTTGTCTATGCTTCCAGGGAACATGTAAAAAAAAAATAAAAGTTCACTTGTTCACTTTCCAAAGAGAAATGTTCTCTTTGCTTAGTGAATGAGGTGATTCACTTTGCAGAGATTACCCAATTATATGCAAGGAAATTAAAAACAGTAGTTTTCCACACGATTTAACGATGGAAGTCAGCAGAGCTTCACTTAAGCTTAGCTAAAAGAAAATCCCTTTCCAAAGTGAACATTCCTATTTGTCTTTAGTAAATCCACCCCATTGCCTCTCTCAGCTACAGAGATGATCTCCTGGCATTGGATAAATCTTAAACTCCATCCCTTTGTGAAATAGCCTTGGGTCCTTAAAGAGTAATTCTAGTTGTGTACTAAAATATGCAAATTTCCTTGTGTAGGTGTTGTCAATGGAGTAAAAAAATTCTTGTGTTGATGGTATCAATGGAGTGAAAGAATGTCCCTGTGTTGGAGGTGTCAATGGAGTGAAAAATAGTCCCCATGTTGGTGGTGTCAAAGCAGAAAAAACTGTCCCTGTGTTGGAGGTGTCAATGGAGTAGCAAAATGTCCCTGTGTTGGTGGTGCCAGTAGAGTAAAATATGTCTCAGTGTTGGAAGTGTCAATGGAGTGAAAGAATGTCCTTGTGTTAGAGGTGTCAATGGAGTAGAAAAATGTCCCTGTGATGCTGGTGTCAATGGAGCAGAAAAGTGTTTCTGTGTTGGAGATGTCAATGGAGTGAAAAAAATCCCTTGTGTTGTTGATATGTCAATAGAGTGAAATAATGTCCTTGTTTTAGAGGTGTCAATGGAGTAGAAAAATGTCCTTGCCTTGGAGGTGTCAATGGAGTAGAAAGATGTCCCTGTGTTGGAGGCGTCAAAAAAGTAAAACATGCCCATTTTCTGGTGGTGTCAATGGAATTAAAAATGTCCCTGTGTTGGAGGTGTCAATGCAGTAGAAAAATGCCCCTGTGTTGGTGGTGTCAATGGAGTTATAGAATGTCCCTTTGCTGGAGGTGTCAAAGGAGTATAACATGTTCCTGCGTTGGAGCTCTCAATGAAATAGAAAAATGTTCCAGTGTTGGTGGTGTCAATTGAGTAGAATAATGTCCCTGTGTTGGTGGTGTCAATGGAGTAAAAAATGCTCCTTTGTTGGTGGTGTCAAAACAGAAAAAAATATCCCTGTTTTGGAGGTGTCAATGGAGCAGAAAGGTGTTTCTGTGTAGGAGGTGTTAATGGAGTAAAAAGATTTCCCTGTGTTGGAGGTGTCAATGGAGTAAAAAATGTCCCTGTGTTGGTGGTGTTAATGGAGTGAAAGAATGTCCACCTGTTAGAGGAGTCAATGGAGTGAAAAATGTCCCTATGTTGGTGGTGTCAAAGCAGAAAAAAATATCCCTGTGTTGGAGGTTTCAATGAAGCAGAAAACTGTTCCTGTGTTGGTGGAATCAATGAAGTAGACAAATGTCCATGTGCTGGTGGTGTCAATGGAGCAAACAAAATGTCCTTATTTTGGTGGTCCTAAAGCAGACAAAATGTCCCTGTGTTGAAGGTGTCAATTGAGTAGAAAAAAATGGGGTAAAAAAATGCCCCCTGTTAGAGGTGTCAATGGAGTGAAAGAAAATCCCTTGTGTTGGTGATGTCAATGGGGGCAGCACAGTGGCTATATAGTTAGCACTTCCACCTGGCAGTACTAGGGTCATTGGTTCAAATCTCAGCCACGGCACCTCCTGCCTGGAGTTTGCATGTTCTCCCTGTGCCTGCGTGGGTTTCCTCCGGGTACTCCGGTTTCCTCCCACACTCCAAAGACATGCTGGTAGGTGAATTGTCTCCTGTCTAAATTGGCCCTAGTATGTGTATGTATGAATGTGAGTTAGAGACCCCTTGAGGGTTAGAGACTAATGTGAATGTATAATATATATGTAAAGTGCTGTGTAAATTTATGGTGCTATATAAGTACCTGAAATAAATAAATAATAAATAAAGTGAAAGAATGTCCCTGTGTTGGAGGTGTCAATGGAGTGCAAAAAAAGTCCCTATTTTGGTGGTCTTAAAGCAGACAAAATGCCCCTGTGTTGAAGGTGTCAATTGAGTAGAAAAAAGGTTCAAGTTTTGGAGGTGTTAATGGATTAGAAAAATGCCTCTGTGTTGGTGGTGTCAATGGAGTGCAAAACATGGTGCTGCACTGTTGTTGTCAGTCTGAGGGAGACTGACACCAGCATCCATGCTACTTGACTGAAGGGGAGAGAAACTTGAGACTTGATACACACAGTGTAGGAAGACACAACTCTAGTCCCTGATATGCAAGGGTGGCTCCATAGGATACGGAAAGACAAAGGAGCCACCCTTAAACAGGAAACTTGGCACAGTACCTATGGCACCAGCTAAAACTAGTAGATAGGCAAGTATAAAAAGATGAAGAAAGTGAATACTCCGTAAGCGTTTCAATTATCTGCGGAAAGTGCTTACAAAGCTGAGGGGTTTAATATCACTTTAAATTATATGCTTTAGAACTCAATTATTTACTTTTAGTGTAAGGTTACAGTGTGCAATTTTATACAGTAGAACTCAAGGGCTTAGTGCAACACTGAAACACAAAACTCTGTAAGAAGAATTTATTTTCATATATTTTTTGCAGGTTCTGTATCCGGCCAACAATTTGGCAAATCTTGTGCGCCACAAGCATTATGTGGTGTCACTGGATCTTACACGGGTTCACGTGGCACAGAGAGGAGAGCCATCACATGCTGTGACACGGACAACTGCACTCCAGCCACGCCCAAATGTAAGTTGAAGGAGAACGTTTGTCCAAATGATGACCAAATGATTACACTGTATAGGCAGCAATTAAAATGTTGGCTAATTAAACACCCTAGCTAATAGGCAAGATGTTGTCAAATAAAAGGTCACTGATAAAGGAGACATCTACCAATGCCATTGTAAGCCATGTACCGGGGTGGGCTCCCCAGAATACAGTGAAGTCACGAACGAGGAAAGCAACCCCAACACCAGCTTTTGCCACGACAGAATTTTACTTAGATGTGGCAAATAAACACAACCACAAATGCTGGGAACATACAATAAATTTACATACACCCAGCCCAAAGACTGAGACCCTTGTGCTGCACAGCACGGCGCCTTCTGATGGATGAAGGTAGAAAGTGAAGTAATTTACCAACTGGGGGGCACTTCTAAGCTGCCACACCTTACCTGTTATTACCCTACAGAGCAGGAATCAGTGTATGGGGGTACGGTATGGGCTAGCCTGCGGTGCAGCACAACAGCTTACAATCTTACACAAATCTACAGTATTCCCCCCCCCATAACTGGTCCTGTAGCTCGTGCCTGAGTATTCCTTCTGAGCAAAACACCAGTCTGGCTTGAGTTTGTAGGATTTTATCAGCTCTCCAATGTGAAATGTCACTTTAAGTTGTGGAGTCCTTCCAATGATCAGTAACAACACTTGTGGCTTGACACAAACAGAGACCCTAACTAACTAACTATAGGCCTGGACTCAGTCTCTAGGCGCCAACACTGAAATGAGGTGCGTGCACGATCTTACTGACCCGGGTCTGCTTTGCATCCGCTGGTGACTCTGAACAGAACAAATGTCTCTCCAACAAGCATGCGGTCTTGCCGTATATATGTTGCTTAGTTCCTCTGCTCTCATCAGCATTCCTGGCAGCAATCTCATCAGCATTCCTGGCAGCAACTCTGGTTAAGGAGGGATGCTCTCACACCTGGATGTCATCAGATTCTCAGCTCTTAATTGTTCTGTTTTTCATACTATTCCTGATACAGATTGCTCAGTAAATTTCAGTTGGTAAAATAAGTTTTTAAGTCCATCCCAGGAGCGGACTGACAACTCATGGGCAATAGGGGATCATGGGGCCCCTGTGTCCTTGTCCAAACTCAAAAAAGCCTATGAAAAAGGTACCAGGGGCCTCTCATGGGGCCCCCTACTGACCCCGGGCCCTCGGGCAGTGCCTGAGTTTCCAAATGGGCAGTCCGCCCCTGGTCCATCCATGACCATATTATAGTCACATAGACATGCAGTAACTTAGCTGCCCACTGAAAGGCAATTATTATGCATTAGCTGATCTTTCCCCTTTTCTATTTTCATAAGTACCGGACACAAGTTCCAAATCTAACGGAGTGTGGTGTCAGCAGTGTGTATCAGCAAATTCAGCCACCTGTACCGGCAGCTTGGTGCAGTGTACCGGAGAAGAGACCATGTGTCTTTATTCATCTGTACTAACATCAGGTGAGTTAATGTTGTTCTCCAGACAATCTGGTATTTGCAAGGATAAAATGTCACTATCTGGAATTTCGTTTGTTATCCTCATTACTAGAGATGAGCGAATCGAACCTGGCGAAGTGGAATTCGTTTCGAATATTAGGAAAAATTCGATTCGCGTCGAATCCGAATATTAGCAAACTTCGGATGCACAAATCGAATTTTCCCCGATCCGCTGATTTTCATCTCTTCTACAGCTGGCAAAAAGTGTCCCTGCAGAGAGCTCCGCTATTTCTGACAGTTCTCTGACAGTTCCTTCACATTTACAGCGGTTGAAACATTGTATCTATTTGTTTCCATTTAGGATACAGATGTTTTTATTCGGAAACAAATAGATACAATGTTTCAACCGCTGTAAATGTGAAGGAACTGTCAGAGAACTGTCAGAAATAGCGCAGCTCTCTGCAGATACACTTTTTGCTGGAATGGAATTCTTCTTCATCCTCATCCTACTTCTTCTTCTTCTCCTTCTTCATCCTCATCCTACTTCTTCTTCTTCTTCTTCTTCTTCTTCTTCATCCTCATCCTTCTTCTTCTTCTTCATCCTCATCCTACTTCTTCTTCTTCTTCATCATCCTCATCCTCATCCTACTTCTTCTTCTTCTTCTTCATCCTCATCCTACTTCTTCTTCTTCTTCTTCTTCTTCTTCATCCTCATCCTCATCCTACTTCTTCTTCTTCTTCATCCTCATTCTTCTTCTTCTTATCCTACTTCTTCTTCTTCTTCTTCTTCCTCTTCTTCTTCATCCTCATTCTTCTTCTTCTTCTTCTTCTTCTTCTTCTTCATCCGCATCCTACTTCTTCTTCTTCTTCTTCTTCTTCATCCTCATCCTTCTTCTTCTTCTTCATCATCCTCATCCTACTTCTTCTTCTTCTTCTTCTTCTTCTTCATCCTCATCCTACTTCTTCTTCTTCATCCTCATCCTACTTCTTCTTCTTCTTCTTATTCTTCTTCTTCTTCATCCTCATCCTACTTCTTCTTCTTCTTCTTCATCCTCATCCTACTTCTTTTTCTTCTTCTTCTTCTTCATCCTCATCCTACTTCTTCTTCTTCTTCTTCTTCATCCTCATCCTACTTCTTCTTCTTCTTCTTCATCCTCATCCTACTTCTTCTTCTTCTTCATCATCCTCATCCTACTTCTTCTTCTTCTTCTTCATCCTCATCCTACTTCTTCTTCTTCTTCTTCTTCTTTTCTTCTTCATCCTCATCCTACTTCCTCTTCTTCTTCTTCTTCTTCTTCTTCTTCTTCCTCTTCTTCTTCATCCTCATTCTTCTTCTTCTCCTCTTCTTCTTCTTCTTCATCCGCATCCTACTTCTTCTTCTTCTTCTTCTTCTTCATCCTCATCCTTCTTCTTCTTCATCATCCTCATCCTACTTCTTCTTCTTCTTCTTCATCCTCATCCTACTTCTTCTTCTTCTGCTTCTTCTTCATCCTCATCCTACTTCTTCTTCTTCTTCTTCTTCTTCATCCTCATTCTTCTTCTTCTTCTTCATCCTCATCCTACTTCTTCTTCTTCTTCATCCTCATCCTACTTCTTCTTCTTCTTCATCCTCATTCTTTTTCTTCTTCTTCTTCTTCATCCTCATCCTACTTCTTCTTCTTCTTCTTCTTCTTCTTCATCCTCATCCTACTTCTTCTTCTTCTTCTTCTTCTTCTTCATCCTCATCCTACTTCTTCTTCTTCTTCTTCTTCATCCTCATCCTACTTCTTCTTCTTCTTCTTCTTCTTTTCTTCTTCATCCTCATCCTACTTCCTCTTCTTCTTCTTCTTCTTCTTCTTCATCCTCATCCTACTTCTTCTTCTTCTTCTTCTTCTTCTTCTTCATCCTCATCCTACTTCTTCTTCATCCTCATCCTACTTCTTCTTCTTTTTCTTCTTCTTCTTCATCCTCATCCTACTTCTTCTTCTTCTTCTTCATCCTCATCCTACTTCTTCTTCTTCTTCTTCTTCTTCTTCTTCTTCATCCTCATTCTTCTTCTTCTTCTTCTTCTTCTTCTTCTTCTTCATCCTCATCCTACTTCTTCTTCTTCTTCATCCTAATCCTACTTCTTCTTCTTCTTCATCCTCATTCTTCTTCTTCTTCTTCTTCTTATCCTACTTCTTCTTCTTCTTCTTCTTCCTCATTCTTCTTCTTCTTCATCCTCATCCTACTTCTTCTTCTTCTTCTTCTTCTTCTTCTTCTTCTTCTTCATCCTCATCCTTCTTCTTCTTCTTCTTCTTCTTCATCCTCATCCTACTTCTTCTTCTTCATCCTCATTCTTCTTCTTCTTCTTCTTCTTCTTCTTCTTCTTCTTCATCCTTATCCTACTTCTCCTTCTTCTTCTTCATCCTCATTCTTCTTCTTCTTCTTCTTCTTCTTCTTCTTCTTCATCCTCATCCTACTTCTTCTTCATCCTCATCCTACTTCTTCTTCTTCTTCTTCATCCTCATCCTACTTCTTCTTCTTCTGCTTCTTCATCCTCATCCTACTTCTTCTTCTTCTTCATCCTCATCCTACTTCTTCTTCTTCTTCTTCTTCATCCTCATCCTACTTCCTCTTCTTCTTCTTCTTCTTCATCCTCATCCTACTTCTTCTTCTTCTTCTTCTTCATCCTCATCCTACTTCTTCTTCTTCTTCTTTTCATTCTTCTTCTTCTTCTTTTCATTCTTCTTCTTCTTCTTTTCATTCTTCTTTTCATTCTTCTTCTTCTTCTTTTCATTCTTCTTTTCATTCTTCTTTTCATTCTTCTTCTTCTGCTTTTCATTCTTCTTCTTTTCATTCTTCTTCTTCTTCTTTTCATTCTTCTTCTTCTTCTTTTAATTTTTCTTTTCATTCTTCTTCTTCTTCTTTTCATTCTTCTTTTCATTCTTCTTCTTCTTCTTTTCATTCTTCTTCTTCTTCTTTTCATTCTTCTTCTTCTTTTTTTCATTCTTCTTTTCATTCTTCTTCTTCTTTTCATTCTTCTTCTTCTTCTTATCATTCTTCTTTTTCTTCTTTTCATTCTTCTTTTCATTCTTCTTCTTCTTCTTCTCATTCTTCTTCTTCTTCTCCTTCTCCTTCTTCTTCTTCTTCTTCTTTTCATTCTTCTTCTTCTTCTTTTCATTCTTCTTCTTCTTCTTTTCATTCTTCTTTTCATTCTTCTTCTTCTTTTCATTCTTCTTCTTTTCATTCTTCTTCTTCTTCTTTTCATTCTTCTTTTCATTCTTCTTCTTTTCATTCTTCTTTTCATTCTTCTTCTTCTTTTCATTCTTCTTTTCATTCTTCTTCTTCTTCTTTTCATTCTTCTTTTCATTCTTCTTCTTCTTCTTTTCATTCTTCTTTTCATTCTTCTTCTTTTCATTCTTCTTCTTCTTCTTTTCATTCTTCTTCTTCTTTTTTTCATTCTTCTTTTCATTCTTCTTCTTCTTCTTTTCATTCTTCTTCTTCTTCTTATCATTCTTCTTTTTCTTCTTTTCATTCTTCTTTTCATTCTTCTTCTTCTTCTTTTCATTCTTCTTCTTATTCTTCTCATTCTTCTTCTTCTTCTCATTCTTCTTCTTCTTCTCCTTCTTCTTCTTCTTCTTCATCTTCTTCGTCGTGCCCCGTGACTGCCCAAATGAGTGAAGTGTGCGGTGATTCTAAGATCGACGGCACTCATCTGCATGTCATACTGACTGACAGTATTATTTCTCTTCCCCAGCAGACTCCAAGGGCATTTAAATTAAAGGTACAGTGTTCTGCACTAATATAAAGGCTCTCTGAAGCCTAGAAACACCCTTTTTATAAGTTAAATTTGCAGCGAATAAATTCGCATCGAATCAAATTTATTCCACAAATTCGGCGAATCAGCCGAATCGAATTTTTGAATAATTCGCTCATCTCTACTCATTACCAATGAAAGTTTTCTCGTTACCAAATTTTGGCAAACAATTGGAACATTTCAATAAACGGCACTGGAGTTAGTATGGAGGGCGAAATCAAGGTTTTATTTTTTTTAATTCTTTCATGGGTTTTAAACGGCTCCTGCAGGTTATAGAAGCTCCTTTCAATTATTCTGGACCTGATCTATTGCCCCAAAAAAATGTCCCTTCCCCATGAGCCGGAAATTATCAGGTCTGCTTTAGTTCCACTCAATCTTTTTAAGGTCAAAGCGCACCAATTCAAGGAAAAGGCTCACCCTTCTATTTTTACTTAGGTTTGGCATTGTTTTTTATCTTATTTTTAGTCTTGCTTGCCTCCTCCATTTTTGAGTTGTTGCCTCTTCAGTGTCATCCTCATCTGATTTATTTCCTTTAAGTAGACTAACAAGATCTTGTAGTGCTCGTGCCTCTAGTTCATGAATCTGTTTATACTCTGAGAGTAAATTATTAAAAGCTTTAAGTAATGCTTGATGTAAAAATACATTTAAATCCTTGAGAACCTCAAGGTATGGCCAAAAGTATTGGGACATCTGCCTTTACACACACATATGAACTTTAATGGCCCCCCAGTCTTAGTCCGTAGGGTTCAATATTGAGTAGGCCCCGCCCTTTGCAGCTATAACAGCTTCAACTCTTCTGGGAAGGCTTTCACTAATCACTAGATCACTAATGCCTAGGGGCAGATTGACAACTCATGGGCCCCCAAGCATTAGGGGATCATGGGGCCCCTGTGTCCTTGCCCAAACAAAAAAGCTATGAAAAGGGTACCAGGGGCATCTCATGGGGCCCCCTACTGACCCTGGGCCCTCGGGCAGTGCCCAAGTTTCCAAATTGTCAGTCCACCCCTGCTAATTCTCCATTATTATATGGCTAAGACACTAACTAGACCAGGGGTGGGCAAACATTTTGACTTGAGGGCCGCAATGGGTTCATATATTGGACCCGGGGGCCGGACCAAGAGTAGATGAATGATGTGTATGTGTCATCTATAGTAAGTATAGTAATATTCCCCCATAGTAAGCATAGTAATTAATCCCCCATATAGTAATTAATCCCCCATATAGTAATTCATCCCCCATAGTAATTCATCCCCCATATAGTAATTAATCCCCCATAGTAATTCATCCCCCATAGTAATTAATCCCCCATATAGTAATTCATCCCCCATAGTAATTCATCCCCCATAGTAATTCATCCCCCATAGTAATTCATCCCCCATAGTAATTCATCCCCCCATAATAATTCATCCCCCCTATAGTAATTCATTCCCCATATTAATTCATCCCCCATATTAAGTCCCCAAGTCCCCCCTGTGTCAATTTACTTACCTTTGCTCCGCGTGTTCCTCTCGCCGTGTTCCCGCGCCGTTCCGGTCATCAGGGCGGACTGTGAGAGGAGCCTAGCTCCCCTCACGTTCGTCACGCTGCCCCGCCTACACACATCCTGACAGCCATCCTGACAGTATCACGCTCTGCGGGCCGGATTAAAAGGTCCGCCGGGCCGTAGTTTGCCCATTGCTGAACTAGACACTGCAATTTTTAGTGGTTTTTATTTGGCTGCTATGTATGTGAGTCCATTAATGGAAGGTATCTTTATATATTCCTTCCAATATTTTTGTAGTTAATTTGCTGATTTATTATCAATATAATTTTGTACACCTCCAAAAAGCTACTCTGCATGGGTGATTAAATACCTTCTTTTAGCAGTCTGTCCATTACAGCTGTTGTATTTTTTTTTTTTACACATACTATGTGACCTGTTATGCAAATCAGCGCCCTTGAAAAACACATCCCGATTCACATATGTGAGCCAGGGCAAAAAGTTAATTTCCCACATCTGTGGCTTGTAAAATTAGTGTCTGTGTATAAATAGTCAATGAGTTTGTTAGCTCTTACGTGGATGCACTAAGCAGGCTAAATACTGAGCCATGGGGAGCAGAAAAGAACTGTCAAAAGCACTGCGAAACAAGGTAATGAAACTTTATAAAGATGGAAAAGGATATAACATAGATATCCAAAGCCTTGTATATGTCAGTCAGTACTGTTCAGTCACTTATTAAGATATGGGAAATTTGGGGATCTCTGGATACCAAGCCAAGGTCAGGTAGGCCAAGAAAGATTGCAGCCACAACTGCTAGAAGAATTGCTTGGGATACAAAGAAAAACCCATAGGAAACCTCAGGAGAAATACAGTGTGGTTGTTTCAAGGAGCACAATACAAGCATACTTGAGCAAAAATAGTTGGGTTGCCAGAAAGAAGCCAATTCCACAAAAAAAGCCTGGTTACAATTTTCCCAGAAACACCTTGACATGCCCCACAGCTTCTGGCACACTGCAGTCTGGAGTGAAGAGACCAAAATAGAGCTTTATGGTCACATAGGTTTGGAGAGAGGTCAACAAAGCCTATAGTGACAAGAATATCATCCCCACTGTGAAGCGTGGTGGTGGCTCCCTGATGTTTTGAGGGTGTGTGAGCTCTAAAGGCATGGGTAATCTTGTGAAATTGTCTAGCAAGATGAATGCAGAATGTTATCAGAAAATACTGGCAGACAATTTTCATTCGTCTGCACGAAAGCTGCACATGGGACGCTCTTGGACTTTCCAGCACGACAATGACACAAGGCCAAGTTGACCCTCCAGTGCTTACAGCAGAAAAAGGTGAAGGTTCTGGAGTGTCCCTCCCAATCTCCTGACCTTAATATCATTGAACCACTATGGGGAGATCTCAAATGTGCGGTTTATTCAAGATGACCAAAGACTTTGCATAACCTGGAGGCATCATGCCAAGATGAATGGGCAGCTATACCACCTGCAAGAATGTGGAGCCTCATAGACAACTATTGCAAAAAACTGCACGCTGTCATTGATGCTAAAGGGGGCAATAGACAGGATTAAGAAGGAAGGGGAGGCAGAAATTTGAACAGGGGGCATTTCATTGGTTTACTTGTTGCCATGTTTTGTTTTATGATTGGTCCATTCTGGTATGACCTACAGTCACAGAATAGGAATCCCATAAGACATACAAGAAACAGGTTTTGCCGGCTCGCTCATGTGTTCGTTAAAAATTGTACATACTGATACTACCAATTCTGCAAGGGGAGGCAAACTTTTGAACACATAAACACAAAAAACAGCGCAAAAATTAAATAAATAAAAATAATCACAAATAAATAAATGTCCGTGCAAAAATATATATATAATATTTCAAACATAAGTCCTTATTTTCCCAAAAGGATTTTCAAAACAATGTTCCAAAATGTGCTTCCACCTAATCACCACGTGAAAAATAATATTGACCGCACTCACCAGACGGAGGTGAGTAATAAGCCTCATAGGATATAAGGGATCCTATAGCCCCTCAGGAGGAACTCAAATCGCCTTCACCCTGCTTAGATACAGCAATCGACTCCACTCTACTTCTCCATGGAATCCTCAATAGTGTGCAAGGAAAGAAAGGCTACATAGTGTAATACTGCCACTCAATACCATATAAATCAATAGAATAAGGACACTCACATGTTTCAATAAAATAACAGGCCTTGTTTAATAGCCTCAAAGGAACAAGTTTCCAAATTGTAAATATAGGGATCTCACGCTTTAAGGATCCCTGTAGAGGATGACCAGCTTTCCACCTCAAAAATGGCTGCTTGAACCGCAAAAGTCGGCGTGCGTTCCAAATACCGGAAGTGACGTAGGCCAAGAAGACGGCAGACCGGAAGTGCGTCAACGCGTTTCGCCCCACCCACAGGGCGTTCTCAAGACCTTTTGAACACAAATGTAATGTTAGATGTTGAGGAAGTGAAGAAATTTAACTAAAGCCTTTCATACAAATGGACAAAAAAAGTGGAAAGATATCATTTTATTTTAATTTTTAATTAGGAAGTGAAAGGAATTTCCTCCAATGAGAAACACACAAAAAAATGTTTTGGCTATTCAGACACTTTAAAATATTACTAGCTGAAGGCCGGCAGTATATGTGAGTTTGAGTAATCAATCTTCCCAGCAGAGAAGTAAGTTACATTTTAAGCTATATTTTCTAAGCTTTAAAAACTGCTATTAGTAGCAGCGAGGGTCATTGAGAGCTACAAATTTATTTATTTTTTTTATTTTTTTATTTTTTTTATTTAATAATGGAAATCCTGAAAACATGACCTGTTGGGGGTCCATGAGGACTGGAGTTGAGAAACACTGCCCTAACCCTCAAGGGGTATACAATCTGAAGTCCCTAACTTACATTCATATACTAGGGCCAATTTAGACAGGATCTAATTAACCTACCAGCATGTCTTTGGAGTGTGGGAGGAAACCAGAGCACCCAGAGGAAACCCACGCAAGCACAGGGAGAACATGCAAACTCCATGCAGGAGGCACCATGGTCGGGAATTGAACCCATGACCCATTTACTGCAAGGCAAATGTGCAAACCACTAAGCCACTGTGCTGCCCTACCAATAACAGTCAATAGTAACTTGTTGTAGTAGCAACCAACACATGCATTATAACTTAGTGAATTGAGCCTTACTGTTTATGTGATTTTAAGAAAATAAGGCTTTCAACAGTTAACAGCTCATTTCTATGTGGTTTTTTTTATTATTTTATGGTGCCATTATCTGGTACTTTCACAGTAAGAAAAAAAAACTTAATGGTGCAAAAAATTGCGTAAAGTAGTCTTACACTAGAAGAATTTCATTACATTTTTTTGTGCTTTTTTTAAGAAAGATTGATTGATTTTCTAATGGTTAGTGGAATCAATGTTTGTTTCCAATCACAATGATGCATATTCGCACAAACTGTCATTAGAATAGCTACTAGTTTTTTACCAGCTTTATAGTGCAGATTCATAAACATATATATATATAAAACCATATATAAGGTGCAGCGCTATAATAGTAAAATGGCATATGTGACATATAAAATGTATATAAACACTAAAGTGCAAATATCAAATCACACTGCGGTGAAGTTATGTGAGATGAAAAAGTCCCAAAATAAATCAAACGTGGGGATCCAAAAGATCCTAGTAGGTGCGTGGGATGAGATTCTGTGTAGCACACGGTGAATCTGAGGTAAAAATTGCGCACTCACCAGAAGTGCGTCAAAAAAACGCATGTAAGGTTTATCCTGTGATATCAGATAGCGATCATCAGTTGCCAAGATAGGGATAGAATCCGTGTGCTACACAGAATCTTATCCCACGCACCTACTAGGATCTTTTGGATCCCCACATTTGATTTATTTTGGGACTTTTTCATCTCACATAACTTCACCGCAGTGTGATTTGATATTTGCACTTTAGTGTTTATATACATTTTATATGTCACATATGCCATTTTACTATTATAGCGCTGCACCTTATATATGGTTTTATATATATATATGTTTATGTATTTTATTGGAAGGTTTTCTCTTGGTTACCTTTTGGTGTTCTAGCCGCTTTGAGATCTCCGGATAGCGCTCGCTTTTTATCTTTTGCATTATAGTGCAGATTGTGCAGAAGTCCTTGGCTAGGTCATTGTCCCACCCTCAGGCTGTGATTGGACGATGAAAGAGAAAAAGCAGACTGATGAGATTTACTTTCGTCTCCTGTGAACATATCCCTTCTCATCACATCTGAATGGAAAATGCCCATTTGGTCCCTAGTGCTGCTCCTCCTTCTCTCATTCTGAGTGCTGCTGTATAGAGGATGAGGCTGTTATCAAGTCAAATTCAAACATTTTAACTGCTTGCATTAAAAATATATTTAATAATGTAGTCAAGAAATGCCCGCAGAGAAAAGAAGAAAAGAATTAGCGCAGGGCAGGCATGACTAGGCCCAGAGTGGGAAGGAGGACATGTAAGGGTTAATGATAGCTTAGGGGGTTGGTAAAGGATAGCTGGGGGATCTGCTTGGTAGAGTGAGAGTGTAGGTGGGGTCTTCTGCACTTTAGGGTGGGGTGTTCTGGTGAGGGGCGTCAGTCGGAGCTGGACGTGGGAGAGAGAGCTTCCCTCCCGCCCTCCCTGTTTGGTGAGTGTGTGTTCCCCCCGGGGGGGGGGTATTTCGGTTCCTGGGCGGGGGTTGGTCTTTGGAGGCGGTTCTTATCTTGGAGGTACAAAAATGGTGTGGGACCCATCGTTGGTATGGTGTGCCCGGGAACACTCCAGTTAACCAAGGTTTAACTGGAAGGTGGTGGTGCTGCACTGCGGACGGTATGGTTGTCTCCAAGCTGGTTGGAGGCCTAGTGGAATATGGTTGTCCGTAGGTGCATTTCGGATCGTTTTGGGGGTGCCTTCAAAGACCAATGACAACTATTTATGTTTATGTTGTAAGGAATGGTTGATGTGTTTAAACTTGATTTGATAATAAAAGGCCGTGTTGGCCATTTTACTCCAAAATTGGTGTTATGTTTTCTGTAAGTATAGTAAGTAAAGGGGATTGGTATGGAAGGGTAATGGTGGTGTAGTGGGGTCTGGATGAACCTATCTCGGGTGCACTAGTCATGAATAGACAGATGCATTAAATTGGTCTATTTTATGTCTGCTTGGAGCTTAGCATTAAGTGAAGCAGTCATGTCATTTACAAAAATAATTCCAATACTCACCATTCTCACTTCTTTTTACAGGATCAGTGACTTCTTATGCGTCTGAGCGAGGTTGCGCTTCTAAAGGTTACTGCAACACGGGGAACACAACTTCCACCTATAGTGGTATAACTCAAAAAGTCACATATATCTGCATCGCTCCTAACTCAGCTACTACTTTCAGCACCACTACCCCATTACCAAGAAGAATGCTGCAAGTACTACTGCTACAGCCACTCCTATACTTTTTCTGTTTGTCATTTTAACAATTGCTTTCTAATTACCTGAGATAAAAACAAAGTTGGCATTTTCTTTTCTGGAATTGTATTTGTGATTATATTGTACTATAAGGTACCTGATATTGCCGAGTTTGGTAGATGCCAGAAAGGAAAACCCCCTAACTGTCTCTCCTATCCCTCAAGGACTTTAACAGATCTGTACTCCTGCTGTGCCCATTATTATAGTGATGATAACAGAAGTTGCTGGAACACACAATAGTCAGGAACATCTAAAACTCCCAGGTGGACAGGTCTCACTGTCGGTGTATCCAAGTAATATAATAAGATGGGGTTGATTCAGCCCACCAGACTCCCACCTCTAAGTAGACTTTATTGTCCAGGAGGCAATGTGACTTCTCTTTCTTGTGGCCACTGTGATTGGCTCTCACAGTGGTCACATGATAGGGAGCTCATTGTGCTGGCTCCCAATTAGAATCCGTGACCAAAAGTTGCCAGTGATGACTTAGTCAGTTTGTTGGGAATGTGCAGTGTGTGTGTTCTCAGGATACAGGCCATCATGGTTGCGTTTGTGCAACCATTGGACTTTAAAACCCATTTATATGGGCAGCACTGTGGCTAAATGGTTAGCACTTCTGCCTGGCAGTAATAGGGTCGTTGGTACGAATCCCAGCCACAGCACCACCTGCCTGGAGTTTGCATGCTCTCCCTGCGTGGGTTTCCTCCAGGTACTCCGGTTTCCTCCCACACTCCAAAGACATGCTGGTAGGTGAATTGGATCCTGTCTAAATTGGCCCTAGTATGTATGCATGTGAGTTAGGGACCTTAGATTGTACGCCCCTTGAGGGTTAGGGACTGATGTGAATGTAAAATATATATATGTAAAGCGCTGCGTAAATTAACGGCGCTATATAAGTACCTGAAATAAATAAATAAATCTTGCCGCCTCATATTTGTGTTAGGCGGTCTGCAAGAGCTTAACGAGACACTGCCATTTAGACTGTTCGAGACAATGTGACAGTGTCTGTGTAAAGGACCTCTCTCGCCCAATAGTACTTAACTTTCCCACTCTTTAAAATACACAATGTACAGTAAATGGTGCTGAGAAGTAACAATAAACACCATGATATATGGATACAACATTAGTAAAACGTCCATAAAGTCCATAAGTTGAGCACTATATTGTGACAGTTACCCATAAAGTGAAGCATGAAAAAGGCAACAGAAGGGTTTGCCAGCCTAAGTGCAGTATTAAAAGCAAATTTATTATAAAAACAGCCAAATCACTACTCACAACCGTTGTAAGTGTATAAATGTATATGGGTAAGCTGTATCCCAAGGAGATGTCTTAAGGGAGCCGGTGTAGATCCACTGGAGCTCAGACAAAGATGGCCGTGTGGGATCGTGGGCCATCAGCTGAGGACCCCGTACCCACCGTGGAATGCGCAGAAGACTAGACCAGAAGTGACATCCATTGGGAGCACAGGGATGAGTCGGGTGACGTGTTTCAAAGCTTCCGCTTTTTCTTCAGACCTGGTCCCCTAAGACAGTGGTTGGCAAGCCGCGGCTCGCGAGCCACATGCGGCTCTTTACACGCTTTAATGCGGCTCTTGTGTGCCGGGCGCCCGCTCCCCTCCCTCCTCTCGGGCGAGGAGTGTGACTGTGAGAGGAGCTGGGCTCCTCTCACAGTCCGCCCTGAAGACCGGAACGGCGCGGGAACACGGTGAGAGGAACGCGCGGAGCAAAGGTAAGTGAATTGACACAGGGGGGACTTGGCTTACTACTTGCTACTTACTTACTATTACTATATGAGGGATGAATTAATATGGGGGATGAATTACTATATGAGGGATGAATTAATATGGGGGATGAATTACTATAGGGGGGATGAATTACTATGGTGGATGAATTACTAAATGGGGGATGAATTACTATGGGGGATGAATTACTATAGGGGGGATGAATTACTATATGGGGGATGAATTACTATGGGGGATGAATTACTATGGGGGATGAATTACTATATGGGGGATGAATTACTGTATGGGGGATGAATTACTATGGGGGATGAATTACTATAGGGGGGATGAATTACTATAGGGGGGATGAATTACTATGGGGGATGAATTACTGTATGGGGGATGAATTACTATATGGGGGATGAATTACTATATGGGGGATGAATTACTATGGGGGATGAATTACTATATGGGGGATGAATTACTATGGGGGATGAATTACTATATGGGGGATGAATTACTATGGGGGATGAATTACTATATGGGGGATGAATTACTATGGGGGATGAATTACTATATGGGGGATGAATTACTATGGGGGATGAATTACTATATGGGGGATGAATTACTATATGGGGGATGAATTACTATGGGGGATGAATTACTATATGGGGAATTAATTACTATATGGGGGATGAATTACTATATGGGGGATGAATTACTATATGGGGGATTAATTACTATATGGGGGATGAATTACTATGGGGGATGAATTACTATATGGGGGATGAATTACTATGGGGGATGAATTACTATATGGGGGATGTATTTTCAGTTTTAAAAATGTGGCTCTCAAAATAAATTTCAATCGTGGTTTTGGCAAGATTTGGCTCAGTTGAAAAAAAAGGTTGCCCACCACTGCCCTAAGACATCTCCTTGGGACACAGCTTACCCGTATACACTTATCACAGTTGTAAGTAGTGATTTGGCTGTTTTTTTATATAATAAATTTGCTTTTAATTCTGCTCTTAGGCTGGCGTCCCCTTCTGTTCCCTTTTTAACTGTCCCGCTCTTGCCTGCTGCGCCTGCTGTCTCAACTTGAAAAAAAACAGTGCTTCCGAGTATAAGGGAGTATGTGACCACCTTCCTTGTGGCAGTCTTTGGAGGACAGGGAGAGTATCGTCACTATTACTTCTTATTGGCCACCACCAGGCAACACTGATGAATTTAGTGTTGACTGTGATGGAAGAAGTGGTGGAGAAGCATTGGCAAGGTGAATAAAAGTGGACCAGAGAGGCTCTTTGCATTGACGCTGTCACTTTTTCCTGAATAAAAGAAAATGAGACGGAGGCACTGGTCTTTCTTAAAATTCACTTTGACAGTGTTTTTTATCAGATGGATCTAGGTCACTCAGAAAACACAAAGTTGGGGTATTGTCTCACAGAGGTAGGACACACTCAACATGAGAACTTTGCATGAAGAGAAGAAACAGAGTGCCAAATTATCAGTTCAACACCAACACATAGCCATTGAGCCCTCCATGCTTCTAGTTTAAGATATTATTTTTGGAAAAAATTATTATATAGATATTATTTTTAGAGATTTTGATACTGTCTATATTAGGAACTCAGCCTTGAAGAAGTGGGATCTTTGGCCCCGAAAACCTGTTGGCTATCATTTTTCAATCAATTGTGATTCCATGGTCAAGAATAAAGATTATATGGACTTCTGAACTGATAATGTGATGCTCTGTTTCTTCTGTTCTTGTAACTTTATCCGGGATGGGCATGGTGACAGTGAAGTGGTGCAATAAATAGGAGCTCACAAACTAGGCCATCAAACTGCTGTGACACTGGCAAATATTAGCAAGCTATATCAGATTTACTTTATTTTTCTAAGAAGATACCTTTCCGTAGCTTTTACATCTGTTGCTACAGCTTCTTTCACCAGTAAAGTTGACTTTGTACCGCTTGATGAAAACAAAACACTAAAATGTATCAGATTGGGATGCTGCCAGACTATGCTGTTGCTAAAGCTGTCCATGAAAATTGGACTTTTCTGTAACACCATGTGCAGCTTTAAGGCATCCCCCTAGCCTGTAATTTAAAAAAATGTAGTCTTTTCAATGTCACCCTTAAAGCTAAATTAAAAACATATCCCCAAAGTTTGAACTATAAGAAAAACTTGTTTTCTCTAAAAGAGGGTTATAACTCCTGTCAAATTATTTTTTGCCATCTGTGTCCTATCGGGGAGATCTCCCTTCACTTCCTATCCCATAGCCAAACAGGAAGTAAGAAAATCTCTGCAAATTAAGGGAATTCTTTGGAGACACTCCCCCCCCCAGTCACCGAACCTAGTGGAAAATTTCCCCTCTATTACTTTTCTAGGGGCAACCCAAAATTTTTTTTTTTTATTACTTTTAATGATATCAGTAAATAGGACTAATGGGGAGAGTGAATCTCTCTAACGAAGGCAATAAAAACTTAATAGGTGATCTAATCCCTCTCCACTCTGTAGATAACTGAAAAAAGTTTTGCCTTTAGTTATACTTTAATTACTTTTGACTATAAAAAAAAGTGTCACTTATATGGCAATAGTACTTTGTTTGATGATTGGGTCTTTAGTTCGCCCCCAGAGTATTACAGGTACTTATTTTGGTATGAAGGCTGTGCTGTAAAAGCGTTTCCATATGTAGTGCCAATAATACTTTGATGGCTTCTTGGCATCTCTTCTATTGCAGATTTTTTTTTAACCATTAGGGAGCATCTTTTTTCGTCCCCCCTCCTCATATGTGACCTTTGGGGCGATGGGCTGGGCCTTAAACATCCTCCCTATTGGGATACCATCTTCTGCCCTTTGCGCTTACTGACATACCTGTGAGAGTGCGCTATGGAGTTTTTATCCTTAATATCTTTTGCATTTGAATCTGTGAGTGTTTTTATTAGAGATGAGCGAATCGAACCTGGCGAAGTGGAATTCGTTTCGAATATTAGGAAAAATTCGATTCGCACCGAATCCGAATATTAGCAAACTTCGGATGCGCAAATCGAATTTTTCCCGATCGGCCGATTTTCATCCCTTCTACAGCCGGCAAAAAGTGTCCCTGCAGAGAGCTCCGCTATTTCTGACAGTTCTCTGACAGTTCCTTCACATTTACAGCGGTTGAAACATTGTATCTATTTGTTTCCATTTAGGATACAGATGTTTTTATTCGGAAACAAATAGATACAATGTTTCAACCCCTGTAAATGTGAAGGAACTGTCAGAGAACTGTCAGAAATAGCGGAGCTCTCTGCAGATACACTTTTTGCTGTACTGGAATTCTTCTTCTCTTCATTCTTCTTCTTCTTTTCATTCTTCTTCTTCTTCTTCTTTTCATTCTTCTTCTTCTTTTCATTCTTCTTCTTCTTCTTCTTTTCATTCTTCTTCTTTTCATTCTTCTCCTTCTTCTTCTTTTTCTTCTTCGTCGTGCCCCGTGACTGCCCAAATGAGTGAAGTGTGCGGTGATTCTAAGATCGACGGCACTCATCTGCATGTCATACTGACTGACAGTATTATTTCTCTTCCCCAGCAGACTCCAAGGGCATTTAAATTAAAGGTACAGTGTTCTGCACTAATATAAAGGCTCTCTGAAGCCTAGAAACCCTTTTAATAAGTTAAATTTGCAGCGAATAAATTCGCATCGAATCGAATTTCTTCCGCAAATTCGGCGAATCAGCCGAATCGAATTTTTGAATAATTCGCTCATTTCTAGTTTTTATGCTTTACCATGCATGTTACACTTACTGTTGCATTCTGTTGTTTTCTATATTATATGGTATTTTTTTTGTATCTGTAGTAGTCATCCACAACCGTACCCCTTGAACCCCTGAAGAAGCTACAGTGCTAAACACATGGGGATCTGGCACCCCCTCTTAGATTGATACACTATGTGATACACTATATCAGGGGCAGACTGACCATTTGGAAATGTGTACTACTGTACTTTCACATTAGATACAAATGGAGAAACAGAAAAAGGGCACACCGACCTAGTGCATTATCGTTTAAAATAATTTAATTGAAGAAACAAAATAGGTATCATACTCACAATGGACATAATAACACAGGCATGTCAAACTGAACAAGATGTATGATCCAAACAACATCTGAGTCCATACGATGAAACCCTGGATGACCAACTGGCTAACGTGTTTTGAGGACACAACCTCTTTCTCTGGTTGGCTCTGATCATACATCTGGATCATACATCTTGTATCTTGGCTCTGATCATACATCTTGTTCAGTTTGACATGCCTGTGTTATTATGTCCATTGTGAGTATGATACCTATTTTGTTTCTTCAATTAAATTATTTTAAACGATAATGCACTAGGTCGGTGCGCCCTTTTTCTGTTTCTCCATTTGTATCTAATGTGAAAGTACAGTAGAAATAGCCATACCAGGGGCGGACTGACCATTTGGAAACTCAGGCACTGCCTGAGGGCCCGGGGTCAGTAAGGGGCCCCATGAGATGCCCCTGGTACCTTTTTCATAGGCTTTTTTGAGTTTGGGCAAGGACACAGGGGCCCCATGATACCCTATTGCCCGTGGGCCCCATGAGTTGTCAGTCCGCCCCTGCACTGTATATATTTCATCATTATACAATGTATTCAACTAAGGGGGGGGGAGAGTGCATCCTGGGGGGTTGTGGTGTTATGACACATATAAGGGTTCGATTTTTTTTATCTTCTTTGTTCCTGGTTCTTGCTACTTTTTAGGGGAATGCTTTACCCCATTTAATCTTTAAAAATTGCAATAAAAGTTGTTGATTTTACCTTGAAGAGTTTTTGTCTTTGTTCTGAGAGATGGTGTCAGCACTGAAAAAAAATACCAGTTTCTTTTCATTTTTCACTGTTTTTTCATATTTTAGGGATGAGATGTCTGAACCTATTAACTGGACATGTTACAATGTTTCACTTTAGTCTACTTATTATCTACTTATTAGCACTACACTACAAAGTATTGCATCTCCCATAGGCATACTTGGGGTTCACAGAAAAGTATATAGTTACATAGTTAGTCTGGCTGAAAAAAGACAAAAGTCCATCCAGTTCAACCATTAAAAAAAAAAAAGTTATAATCCTATACCCACAGTTGATCCAGAGGAAGGCAAAAAACCCCAGCAAAGCACGATCCAATTTGCTCCTGCAGGGAAAAAAATTCCTTCCTGATCCCCCGAGAGGCAATCGGATATTCCCTGGATCAGCTTTCCCTATAAATGTTATATCCAGTTATATTCTGTGTATCCAAGAAAGAATCCAGGACTTTCCTACAGCAATCCACTGAGCTGGCCAGAACCAACTCTGGAGGGAGTCTATTCCACATTTTCACAGCTCTCACTGTGAAGAAACCTTTCTGTGTTTGGACATTAAACTTCTTTTCCTCCAGACGTAAAGAGCGCCCCCTTGTCCTCTGTGATGACCTCAGGGGGAATAACTCTACACCGAGTTCACTTTATGAACCACTGATGTATTTTATAGATTTTATGAATTTAAAGTATGAATAATGAAATAGTTTCAGAAACATACCCGGGTCTGTACTATCATCAAACCTCACAACTTTTTGAGATATGAGGAACACCTATTACCAAAAGTATGTAAGCATAGGACACACCCCCTGCCACACCCCGTAAAGAAGAATTATACAAAAAAAATTGTTAAACCCACAAATGTTTTTTTTTTAACGCTACTCTTCCTTTATACTGGCTTTTGAAATTTACAAATGCAGCAATGTAGAAACTGGATGAAAAGTTTGGCACCGTTTAGCACTTTTTGAAAGATAAATAGTGCATTTTATATACAACTATATAGATCAGCCCAAAATGAGGGACAAATGAGGGGTAAAGAGGAACAGAGGGACTTTGTTCCAAATCAGTGACAGTCCCTGGAAATAAGGGACAGTTGGGAGATATGCCATCATCACTATTGGTAAGTCATAGTTCCATAATCCAATGAGAGCTCCTTGGTAAAGGACACTTTTACTGGACAGGCGAGTTGCAGTTGATGAGCCTAACTACTAAAATAACTGAAGTCAGACCCTTGGGGGTTTATTTACTAAAGCTGGAGAGTCCAAAATCAGACTCCCTTCTGCCTAGAAACCAATCAGCTTCTAACCTCAGCTTGTTCAATGAAGCTTTGGCAATGAAACCTGGAAGCTGATTGGTTTCTAGGCAGAAGGGAGTCTGATTTTGGACTCTCCAGCTTTAGTAAATAAACCCCTTTGTATCTACCACAAGTCAATGACTCACTAGGTGGCAAAACCAGGATTAAAAAAGCTTTCCTGAAGCTGGTTGAAGTTGCCTAAAACAAAGCATGATTTTGACCAGCATAACAACAGGTAGACCTTCAGGATGTCTGATCAGGTCCAAGGCCTTAGGCTTCAAATCCACACATAAGCAATACATTGAGGTTCTCCTGGTATAATCAGCGAAGTTCCACTGTGTCATTGATAGCCATTCTCTATGTTTTTTTTATCAGATGTACACATAGCGCCTGAGGGGAAGGCTGTCCTACTGAAACTCAGGGGTGATTTACTAAAACTGGAGAGTGCAAAATCTGGTGCAGCTCTATATAGTAACCAACCAGCTTTCAGGTTTTATTGCCAAAGCTTCATTGAACAAGCTGAAGTTAGAAGCTGATTGGCTACCATGCACAGCTGCACCAGATTCCGAGTGCTCCAGTCTTAGTAAATCTTCCATTATGTGTCAAGGAATTCCTGGTAGCCTTCTAGTTCAGAAACATGCACAGAGGATCATGGCTAGGCTTGGGAGAAGTGCACATGTCCCTGCCCTTCAGCTAGTGCCCAACTTGTACACGGATTCCTTTTACTCACCCAGCTCACTGTTGACCTGATCTTGGATTCTGCTTTGTACTGCTACCTACCAGTTCCTGACCTTGCCTTCCTCCACAACCCTGATTTTGCCTTTGATTCTGTACCTCACTGCCTGCTCGTTGCTGACCCTTGCTACTGTCTCTGATTTGGCTCCACATTATTACCAGTACCAGTTCTGAATGCATCTAGAATCAGCTCCTGTCACTGGCTCACTGGGATCGCACATGGACTCCAACCTCCTGAATCTGGGGCTCAACCAGAGTTCCCCTTTAACCTCTACTGGTTCCCATCATGGTGTTGCTGTTTTGTCGACTGATGCTCCAGGCTTAATGTTCTGCTGAATCTTCTCAGTCTACATCTCCAGTTTAAGGTTCTGCCATCAACATCTACCGGCACTCGTGTTCCTCCTATTCCTTGGTACTATCTGTTCCTCTTCCAGAGGTGCTTGGGCTGGATATACAAAAGAGGCAATGTTTGTTATTTCAGTCTCCTATCAGCTATATGACAGTATGTCAGTAAAGTTTGTTGCTGGCCCATTCCGTACTCTTCAGCACTTTGTCTGAAACCATTTCTGGGTGCTTTTTGATGCCCGCTTTGTGTCATTGTCCTACTGTAAGTCCCATGACCTCTGATGGAGACCTAACTTTCTGACACCGGGCCTTACATTGCAAACCAGAATTCTTTGGCAGTCTTCAGATTTCATAATGCCATGCACACAGCCAAGACATCCAGAGCCTGAAGCAGCAAAGCAACTCCAAAACATCTGTGACCCTCCCCCATGTTTGACTGTAGGGACTGTATTCTTCTCTTTAAAGGCCTCATTGCTTTTTCTGAAAACAGTAGAATGATGGGCTTTACCAAAAAGCCATCATTTCATTTGGTTTGTCCACAGCACATTCTCCCAAAAGGATTTTGGCTTCTCAGGTAAGTTTTGGCAAACTCCAATCTGGCTTTTTTATGTTTCTGTGTCAGGAGTGGGGTCCTCCTCGGTCTCCTAAAATAGTGTCTCTTTTCATTCAGATGGCGACGTATAGTGCGAGCGGACACAGTTGTATCCTGTAACTGAAGGTCAGCTTGAATTTGTCTGAAAGTTGATTGAGGTTCTTTATCCACCATTAAAATAATCCTTTGTTGCAATATTTGATCAATGTTTCTCTTTCATCCATGTCCAGGGAGATTAGCTACAGTGCCATGGACTGTAAACTTCTTGACAATGTTGCGCACAGTGGACACAGGAACATTAAGATCTCTGGAGATGGACTTGCAACCCTGAGATTGTCCATGCTTTTACACAATTTTTGTTCTCAAATCCTCAGACAATTCTTGGCCATGACCGTATGTATTTGGTTTATGATAGCAGATGCCTTTATATATAATTTCTTTAAAGCAATAAAAACTTGGAAGGGGTTCTAGCCCTTCCCCTCTCTTTCAGAAACTGAGTGGAAACAAATTGGAATACATTTTAAGGTAAGTCGATGATTTTTCTAATTTTGTTTTAATTACTCAATCTTAAGGGTTTATTAGAAAAAAAACAGCAAGGGACGGGCAAAGTTTCACAACTTCAGTTTCATTTATACTAGAGTATAATCTTTTAAAGAATCCCACTCGTCATTCACCGGCCACTCCCAATCTCACCTAAAGGCATTTATGCAGTTTGTAAAAAGGTGAAGGTGGAAGCAAGAGTATTAGCTTTTACATATGGTAAGAATCATCTTACATAATGATGTGTCTTCTGCAATTATTTTTTATCTTTGTGATTCTTGCAATCACAGGTAAGTGAAGTGAAAGTATACAGTATATATGTATTTGGACACAGGCACAATTTTTGTTTTTTTCAGGTATTTACCAAAACATATTCAAGCTATAGTTATATAATGGATATGGGCTAAAAGTGCACACTCTCAGGTTTAATTTGAGGGTATGTGCATCCAAATTGGAGGAAGGGTTTAGGAATTACAACTCTTAAGAGTAGCCATCCCCCCTTTTTCAAGGGACCAAAAGTAATTGGACAATTGAATATAATCATAAATAAAATGTTCATTTTTATTATTTTGTCGAGAATCCTTTACCGGATATGAACCCATGGACATTACCAAAGACTGGGTTTCCTCCTTTCTGATGGTTTGCCTGCAGTCTGAAACCCATGGACATTATCAAAGACTGGGTTTCCTACTTTCTGATGCTTTGCCTGAAGTCTGGACCCCATGGACATTCCCAAAGATTGGTTTTTCCTATTTTCTGATGCTTTGCCTGAAGTCTGAAACCCATGGACATGACCAAAGGCTGGGTTTCCTCATTTCTGATGCTTTGCCTGAAGTCTGGAACCCATGGACATGACCAAAGACTGGGTTTCCTAATTTCTGATGCTTTGCCTGAAGTCTGGAACCCATGGACATGACCAAAGATTGGGTTTCCTCCTTTCTGATGCTTTGCCAGGCTCTAACTGCAGTTGTCTTCAGTTGTTCTTTGTTTATGGCTCTTTCTGCATTTAGTTTTGCCTTCAGCAAGTGAAATGTTTGCTCATTTGGGTTGAGATCAGGTGATTGACTCGGCCATTTCAGAATATTCCACTTCTTTTCCTTCAAAAACTCCTGGGTTGCTTTTGCAGTGTGTTTTGGATTGTTGTCCATCTGTACTGTGAATCGCCATCCAATCAACTTTGCTACATTTGGCTGAATCTGGACTGACAGTATATCTGTAAACACTGCTTCTGTCTTCTGTCACATCATCAATAAAAAACCAATGACCAGGTGTCACTGGAAGCTGTGCATGCCCATGCTATCATACTGCCTCCACCATGTTGTGTGCTTTGGATCATGAACTGTTCCAAGCCTTCTCCACACTTTTTTCTTCCAGTCATTCTGGTACAAATTAATCTTGGTTTCATCCATCCAAAGAATGCTTTTCCAGAACTGGTCTGGCTTTTTTAGATGTTTTTTGACAAAGTCTAATCTGGCTTTTCTATTCTTCAGGCTTATGAATGGTTTGCACCTTGTAATGAACCATCTGTATTTGCTCTCATTAAGTCTTCTCTTGATTGTAGACTTTGACAATGATACGCCCACTTCCTGGAGAGTGTCCTTCACTTCCTGGATGTTGTGAATGGGTTTTTCTTTACCATAGAGAGGATCTTGCTATCATCCACCACTGTTGTCTTCTGTGGACGTCCATGCCTTTTTATGTTTCTGAGCTCACCAGTGCGTTCTTTCCTCAGAATGGACCAAACTCTTGATTTGCATGTAACTAAATTCTTCTTTAAACATAAATAAATCTATCCCAATATAGAATATAAATAATACAAAAATTATTTAAATTAGATAAATAAAATAAATAGTAAAATAAAATAAATAAATAAAATCCCAAAATTATATCAAACTACATATCCCAAACAAATGTCCAAAGTGTCTCTGTAAAGATGTCTTTTCCAAATTCCAAAGCAAACTCGTATCACTCTTTAATCATTCACTATGGAATTTCCAAAACTCTTCGTGAACCTGAAAGAAATAAACTTATGATAGTGTATTACCTTTTAACTGAACATACATGCAAACTTGTGAAAACAGTGTATCATGCCAACTGCCTCAAGCTAAATGTCTCCAAAACCGAGCTCCTGGTTTTCCCCCCAGCCCGCGCCCCCCCATCCTCTCCATCACTACTAGCAACCCCACCACCATTCCCACCCAAAGTCCTGGGTGTCACCCTAGACTCAAACCTTTCCTTACAACCTCATGTCCAATCACTATCAAAGTCATGCAGGCTCCACCTCCACAATATCTCCAAGATACGCACATTCCTCACCTCAGACACTACTAAACAACTCGTACACTCCCTCGTCATCTCACGCCTGGACTACTGCAACTCCCTTCTCACTGGCCTACCCAAAAAAATGCTATCCCCACTCCAGTCTATCCTGAACTCAGCGGCGAGACTCATCCACCACACCAACTGCTCCACATCTGCCTCCCCCCTCCGCCAATCCCTTCACTGGCTCCCGATTGCCCAGCACATCAAATTCAAATTACTAACTCTGACCTACAAAGCCATTCACAACGCCGCCCCAAACTACCTAACTGACCTGATACCCAAATACCACCCTACCCGTGCCCTTCGCTCCTCACAAGACCTCCTACTCTCTAGCTCCCTGGTCTCCTCCTCCCACGCCCGACTGCATGACTTCTCCAGGACTTCCCCCATCCTCTGGAACTCACTACCCCAATCCATTAGACTGTCACCTACCCTCCTCACCTTCAGGCACACCCTGAAAACCCATCTCTTCAGGGTAGCCTACCCCACCCTCACCTAACAGCCGTTCTCCTCCACTTCTCCTACCACTCCATGCCCCACAGCCACTTCCTCCTGTACCACTACCCCCTCCCTCCTAGATTGTAAGCTCGAAAGAGCAGGGCCCTCGAACCCCTCGTGTATTGCATTGCTATAGTTTTGTCTCATGTTCTGTCCCCCTTGCTACTGTACAGCGCTGAGCAAACCCTTTGGCGCTATATAAATACTGTATAATAATAATAACTGCATAACGTGTACTCAAATGTGAATAAACACAAAAAAAAAAATCTCTATACAAATATATCAATCTCTCAATAAGTAAATATACTCGTGACAATAATCAAAATAGTGACCATTCCAACTCCAAACGATGAAACATATGTGATCCCCTCCAAATTGTGAAAATGAATAATGCCCAAATCTCTAATAGTGAGCACTACAAATTCAATATTAGTGAAAAATTAAAAGTGATCTCCTCCAACTGGTGCAACAATGGATAATTACCCTCTGGAAATAAATGACAGACTTTAAAAACCAGTGGATAGTAGCAGTCTCCAGGCTTCCTAATGTTCCTGTTGCCACTCTTCCATATTCCGCATAAGGTGAGATAGGATATAATCAGCGGTATATAGTAAAATATATAAATCTTTATTAAATATCTTACATTAAAATTGAAGAATATCAGCTTCCAACATTCAAAACAGCTCTGGTGTAGTCCTGTGTAGAGAGAACCGCATGTTCCCACTTCCAAAATGGCCACGACAGCACTTCCGGTTTTGCGTGAGTGCGTCAGACGTCACGTGTTCTGACGCGTTTCGTCACTTCCTGGACTTTTTCACAAGGGATCAAGACGTCTGAGAGGCGGTTCTTTATATTCTGTCCCACATCAAAGGCAGGAAATCGAAACTGCCATCTTACTATATGGAAAAACGGCCGCATGTATATCTATATTCCCATTCACTATACGAGCACTGCAATCCCTATAAGAACACTTAAATAACATACCATTTATACTATAAACATATAACTGTGTAAATATACCGTAATAAACTCCATCATAATACCCCCCAACTCCTCTTAATAGGCACACGCCGCCATACCTGATATAAATCCCCATGTAATAAAATATTCATGTAAATAAAATATTAAAAGGATAAACATATACTATGAATCCCCCTAAGTAGTGGCAAGTGTATAAACCCTTCTTAAATATATATATGTATAAGTATATAGATATAGCAAACCTATATTCAATAACAATCTTATACTTCTTAAGGTGATAGCGCCCTCTACTGGTCAATCTATGCATACCTGTAACAGTAAAATCTAAATCTACTCAGACACAAACTAAACCTAATCCATATCCCCCAAACTATCTCATAAATTATGATAAATATGATATATATAATAAAATAAATTATATAATATAAAATATAATATATAAATAAAATAGACCCCTTAAAAAACGCTAAAATTAATATAAAATCTACCAAACTACACTACATTTTTCTATCTAAAAAAAAAAAAAAAAAAAAGCAACCTCTATACTAAATACCATAATCTCATCTCAAGTGTCTGAGATAAAACAGTTTAAATCTAACTCAATGTTAAGACCTTTTGCCTTCAGAGTGTGAAGTCCATAAATTCAGAATGTCTCATTCTGCGAAATCATTTGTACTCTATTACTACCCCTCCAATGAGTATCAACTGTGTCAATCCCACAAAATTTAATCTTACTTGGTTTTGACGTATGGAACTCCTTAAAATGGCAAGACACACTATGGTCTTTTTTGCCTTTTTTTATATTCGCTACATGTTCTTTTAATCTAGCACTCAGGTTTCTTTTAGTTCTTCCTACATATTGGAATTGGCAAGGGCACTCTAATACATATGTGACGTACTTTTGTATTGCCCGTAATACATTTTTCTTATAGTAAATTCTTCTCCAGTTACAAAAGATCTAAAGTTTGATATTTTCCTTTCCGTAATCCCCGTAACTTTGCACATTTTACATTTCCTGCAAGGGTAAAACCCATTTAAATTGAACATCCGCAAACCTTTTTTGGAAGGTGAGATAACACCTTTCACTAATAAACTCCTCAAATTATTATTTTTTCTATAAATGAATGGTGGTTTATTAGGTAAAACTGATCCTAAAACCGTATCTTTCTTTAAAATTGGCCAATATCTCTTAAAAATGTTTTCCACTTCCTTAAACTGACAATTAAACTTTGAAAGGAATGCAAATTCTGCTTTTTTACTACCTTCCTCCTTTATATTCTTATTTTTCTTCACTTTCCCATCTCCTATGTAATTTTGACTAACTTTAAATCTTGTTTTTTCTAATTTTATTGGGTCATATCCCTTCTATATGAATCGCTCTTTTATCACTTCCGACTGGGAAATATAATCCTCTAATCTCAAACAGTTTCTCATTATCCTTGTGAACTGCCCCTTTGGAATTCCCCAGATCCACTGGGGATGGTGACAACTGTTAGTAGGAATGTATCCATTTCTATCAGTTTCTTTAAAAAAAAGTTTTAAAATATAATTTAGAATTAAACTTAAAAATATTCAAATCTAAAAAATTGGCCGAATCTGTGCTAATATTCCACGTGAAACTCAGATCATATTCATTTTTATTAATAAAATCCAAAAATATATTTAAATTAGTCTCTGTACCCTCCCAAATCAGCAGGATGTCATCTATATATCTTTTCCAAACTTTTAAACCATCCCATCTTTTACCAAAAATAACCCTATCCTCCCATTTGGGCAAAAAGATGTTGGCCAAACTCGGGGCAAAATTGGTGCACATCACCACACCCTTTTTCTGCTCATAAAATTCCCATTTATACCAAAAATAATTCTTCCTCATACTAAATTCCAATAATAGCAGGATCAATTATTTTTGTTTAATATGCAAATCCGTAAAATTCTTTAGACCCCATTTAATGGCCTCAATACCATCATTATGCTTGATACTTGATACTGATAGAGGGAGTTTACGTTTATAGTCCCAAGAAAAGTATCCTGTGAAATCTCAACCCCTTCCAATGAATCTATAACATCTTGGCTATCTTTTAGATATGAAGGCATCTCTTCAACAATTGGCTGTAGATACAGATCTACATATTCCACAATCCTTGAGTGTATGGATCCAATCCCATTGATAATGGGTCTTCCTGGGGGTTTGGTCAAACTTTTATGAATTTTTGGTAGAATATAAATAAAAGGAACTCTGCAATGTGAGGGGATTAGGTATAACGCTTCCTTCTCATTCAGAATTTTATCTTCCTTCGCTTTACTAATCAATTTTTTAAACTGCTTTTTATATAATAAAATCAGATTTTTAAAAAATTTTTTATATATGTGTCTGAATCGCTTAAAATAAAATTAATTTCTTCTTCATACTGGCTTCTGTCCATCACCACTACCCCTCCACCTTTATCCGCCGGTCTTATGACAATATTTTTCTTATTTTTAAGTGCCTTTAAACCTTGGTGGAGGGATTCTTCTTCCCTAACTTTCCATAGATCAAGTTTATATAGATCCTCAATAACCATTTGTTTGAACACATCCACGTTCTGATTCCTTGAATTAGCTGGGTTGAACATGGATTTGTTCTTCAAATTACTAGGGACAAAACTGGATCTTGTATTTTCATTAGCCAGTAATGTGGGTCCCGCTAGTGAAGTAAAATATTTCTTTGGCATTTTTTACTCCATGGACACCAGCATCACAGAGACATTTTCTATTCCATTGACACCTCCTACATAGAAACACTTTTCTGCTCCATTGACACCTCCAACACAGGGAAATTTTTTCTGTTTTGACACCACCAACATAGGGAAATTTTTTCACTCCATTGACACCTCTAACACAGGGACATTTTTTACTCCTTTGACACCACCAACACAGGGACATTTTTCTACTCCATTGACGCCTCCAACACAGGGACATTTTTCTACTCCATTGACGCCTCCAACACAGGGACATTTTTCTACTCCATTGACGCCTCCAACACAGGGACATTTTTCTACTCCATTGACGCCTCCAACACAGGGACATTTTTCTACTCCATTGACGCCTCCAACACAGGGACATTTTTCTACTCCATTGAGAGCTCCTACACAGGAACATTTGTTTACTACTTTGACACCTATTGACATCTCCAACACAGGGACATTTTTTACTCCATTGAAACCACCAACAACAGGGGCATTTTTTACTCCTTTGCACCTCCAACACAGGGACATCTTTCTACTCCATTGGTACCTCATACACAAGGACATTCTTTCACTCCATTGACACCTCCAACACTGAGACATATTTTACTTTACTGACACCACCAACACAGGGACATTTCTTTGCTCCATTGACACCTCCAACAGGGGGATATTTTTTTCTGCTTTGACACCACCAACAAGGGGACTTTTTTTCACTCCATTGACACATCCAACACAGGGACATTCTTTCACTCCATTGATACCACCAACACAAGGATTTTTTTCACTCCATTGACACCTCTAACACTGGGACTTTTTTTTACTCCTTTAACACCACTGACACAAGGACATTATTTCACTCCATTGACATTACCAACACTGGGACATTGCTTTACTCCTTTGACACCACCAACACAGGGACATTTTTTTTTACTTCATTGACAACACCTACACAAGGAAATTTGCCTATTTTAGTGCAAAACTGGAATTACCCTTTAAGGACCCAAGGCTATTTCACAAAGGGATGGAGATAAGATTTTATCCAATGCCAGGAGATCACTTCTGTAGCTGAGAGAGACAATGGGGTGGATTTACTAAAGACAAATAGGAATCTGTGGGGAGGGTGGTGCTACAATCATTTATAGTGTGTTTCAATTCACTTTCTCTCTTTCCTCCTGAAATAAGATCCATGGTGGCAGCTGGTGAGGAGGTGATATATTGCCTACCCATTGCATGTTTTAAAATGAATATAAATGACCTCCTAAACTCAATTCCCACCAAAAAGTCACACTTTCTCCCTAGAAAGTACAATATAATAAAATACCTTTTTGTGTAAAATTAAATAAATCAATAAAATTCACCAAATACAATCATAAAGTGTTCAATTCAAATGTGTCCAACAAAGTCCAAAAGTCCAAATTCCAGACTTCCATCCAGTAAGAAGGATTATAATCCTAATTTTTCAGCGAAAAACCTCAAAACAAAGAAATAAACTATAGTGCATTACCCTTAAATATATAAATATTAATATGGTCAGAGGTTGTGGTCAGAGAGAGGGAAAGGGGTGTTTGTGAGGTTGTGGAGGGTGCAGAGATGGGAGAAAACGAGGTCCAGGGTGTTTCCATTGGTGTGGGTGGAGGACTGTGTGCACTGTGTGAGTGCAAAAGAAGAGGTTAAATGGAGGAGTTGGGATGTAGCCGGATTGTTGACATTGATAGGGATATTGAAGTCTCCAAAGATGATGGTGGGTAGCTCAGAGGAGAGGAAGAAGGGCAGCCAGGCGGAAAAGTCCTCAAGGAAGCTGGATACTGGTCCAGGAGGCAGATAGATTACTGCAATCCTCAGAGGGGTGGGAGAGAAGAGTCGGATGCAGTGGGCCTCGAAGGAGGAGAAGGATAGAGAGGGGGGGTTTGGGAGGACCTGGAAGGTGGTCAGCGGTGACAAGAGCACACCAACCCCACCACCTCTACGGCAGCTCGGTCTGGGTGAACGGGACCAGACGAGACCTCCATAGGAGAGTGCCGCAGGGGAGGCGGAGTCAGTGGCTTGGATCCAGGTTTCAGTGACCGCTAGGAGGTTTAGGGAGCGGGAGCTAAAGAGATCATGGATGGCGGTGAGCTTGTTGCAAACCGATCGGGCATTCAGGAGTGCAACCGAGAGTGGAGGGATGGATGCGGGGAGGAGGGGGACAGGTATAAGGTTGAGGGGGTTGCGGCGGTTCGTGGGGGTAGGGGGGTGCCTAGTGGGTGAGTGAGGTGGTGAAGGACCAGGGTTTGGGGAAATATCCCCAGAGGTTAGGAGAAGAAGAAGTGTGAGGAAAGTAACATGGGAGCGGGATGTACACGAGTGCACATGCCTTTCAGGCCTGGTGTTTGGGTCAGCAGGAGAGTGAAGTATCAGCAGGAGGTGATGAGAGCAGTAGTAGGGAGATGGTAGCAGTGAGGGTGAGATGTACAAGTTTTGGGGTGGAGCAGAGGGGTAAAGAAATGAGATTTTGGGAACACAAGAAAATGATATGAAAAGGAGGAGTAGAGGGGACATATTAAAAAGGTACTCGGAGTGGCACTCAGATTTGTAAGAGATGTTTGCTTGCAGTCTGTCTAGCATGCAGTAGAGTTTCTTGCTGTTGTTGTGTCTTCCAGCTGGTTGAGTTCTCCTGCTTGAGTTCAACTGCTGTGTTTAACTGCTTCTTCTTAGCACTCCATCAACGCAGCACTCACGCAATGCAGCACCCCCATCAGAGACTGTGCCCCCCATAAGTGATCTCCCCCCCATGAGCTGATCTAAATTTACAGGGAGATGCTCAAATGAACATTCAACTCCACCCCAATTAGAAGCTGATAAGGATCACATGAATAGTGAGGGATGTTTCTCAGGAAACAGACTATAGTCATAAAACGGGTGCAGCGGGAGGTGAGAACTGGTCAACATATACACAAATATAAATACACTATTTGTTCTGAATTTAACAGGAATCAATGCGTTTCCTAGTTAAGAGTGGAGATAGGAGATAGGTGCATTTACCCAGAGAAAAGCAGCAGGAATCAATGCGTTTCCTAGTTAAGAGCGGAGATAGGAGATAAGTGCATTTACCTGTGAAAGGAGAGAAGGCATAATTAGACTGCTGCGTTTAACTGCTTCTTCTTAGCACTCCATCAACGCAGCACTCACGCAATGCAGCACCCCCATCAGAGACTGTGCAAGAGGTATCAATCTCTTGTTGCCTAAATACCTAATCCCTTGTATAATGGTTTATAACAGCGCCCTCTTGTGTCAGGATATCATCACTATCATATACTAAAATAAAACCACGGCTAATGACTTAAATATTATTTTTGAATGGTACTAATGGGCATGGCAAAGTGGGGAGACCACTAATTTGTCTTTGCAAGATTAAAGTGGTTGTAAAGGCACCTTCTGTGTGCAGCATCCCCCCAGCCCCTTCAATACTTACCTGAGCTCCATCACGTTCCAGCGATGTGCACGACAGCCTCGGCTGGGACAGCAAGCAGGAGCCGTTGGCTCCCACTGCTGTCAATCACAGCCAGTCAGCCACTGAGGACAGACGGGGGGAGGGGCCAAGCCGCGGCTCTATGTGTGAATGCAAGTGTATGATCCAAACGCACACGTTCCTGCGTTAAAAATGGCTGTGCATATAAGTGGGGGCTGCAGTGACTGTTGGCTGGAACCGAACAAAATCAGCAAGAAAAAAATGATACGAAACGATGAACGATGATATGAAAAATGGTACCATGATACACATGTGACCACAATGTTTATATCCCCGGGAATGCAGTTTATGTATATCTGATCATTGTTTTGTTTATTTTTGCAGTTTGTATTGTTTCTGTTTACATTGATTTGAATATATTTTTGGAGGGAACATGACATCATGGGGTGGGGCTAAGCTCATTTCACTTCACTCTGATTGGTGGATGGTTTTCTTAAATAGTTCTCCAGTTTCTATCACAATTTGTCACATGCCTGATGAAGGGGTCCTGCGAGACTCCGAAACGTTGCCTTGCTGTAACTATGTGATGGTTTATTAAAACCTTTGGACCCACACTGGTGATCCTCGGTGTGCTGGTGACATTTTTTCTGTGTGTGAATGGACACACAGAGCAGCGTCTTGAGAACACACATGCTTGGGTGCCCCCAACAGAACCCAACAGAAAAGAGGAGACAAGGAGCAGGGGGAACTCGAAGAGGAGGATCCAGGCTGCAGTGTGCAAAACCACTGCATGGATCAGGGAAGTATAACATGTATGTTATTTAAAAAAAAAATAAATTAACCTTTAGTATCGCTTCAATTAAAAAAATGTTGTCTTGGCCATACATATTGATCAGGGAACATGTGGTGAGGAAATATCAGCATTCATTAAATAGCAGGAGAATATTGTTTAGTCAAGAAAAACTTTACAATTTAGTTCAGTATTTAGTCCTTTAGGTATTAGGGTCCCTAACATTGACTTATAAAGAAGGCATTTGTGCTAAATTTATCAAGGTTTGGTCTCTTCAGAAAACATGCTAATTATTGCATATTTGACAGAAGTAATTGATGAATAGGTACAGTTACCTAAGAAGGGAGGCAGGTATAATATTACTCACAATCACCCCCTCATATTTGATGCTGCTCCTGACATGATAGATGGTATATTACCAGTTCCAAATACGATCCAAATGTGATACTTTTTTTCTTCTTATTTTCCTTTTCTTTATGTTTTGTCTTTTCTTATACACTTCCTTATGATTTCATTATGACATAAAAATGGGGTGTGCAGCACTATACAAATAAAACACACTATCACAAGTATGCCAAAATATGACAAAAATAGAAAAAGTCCTATAAACTGAATGATAAACAGTCCAAGGTAATATGATATCAGTCCAAAAAGGTATATTCCAGTGATGGAGTATAAATGACTTCAATCCAAATGGGTATATTCCAGCATCTTAACATGAAGGTGTAGAAAAATTGCCCACTCACCGGAAGTGCAATTTAATGTGCACATAGAAATTCCATGAAGCCGGAGGTCCCATGAAGGTACAGCCTGATGGTGAAGGTGCCCTCTGGTGGTAAATGGGGTGACGGCTGCCAGAGATGATGGTCTGGACCTATATCCCAAATCCTCCAGCCTGGATGGACTCCTAAAATGCTGGGCTGAGATGTGGAGGCTCAGTGCCAGGTAATAGAGATGAAAACGCTCATGGTGTAGTATTGAAATGTATTTATTAGGTATAAATCATTATGATAAAACAGTAAACGTACAGGGTGAAAGTACCTATACAAATAAAGTGTGAATGAGCTCTTTGAATGCACTGACCAGTGGATAAAAATGATGGCCACCGGACCTCCTGATCCGGTGGCGTAACGTCAAGGCGTGCAGAGGCTCCTCCTAGACGCGCTTCGTGTAATAACACGTCTCCTGTAGGGAGAATTGCGCCAAAAAGTGTCCTGGCGCTGTTTTGCCGTTTTTCGGCCTATTGCGCATGCGCGGGCTCCATTTTGCCGACTATCCGGCCTAATGCGCATGCGCGGGCGCCATGTTATCGATGATATTGAAATCATCTAAAAATGGTCGGCGCGCGGTACACTGCGCATGCGCGAGAGTTCCGGCGGCCATTTTGTTGGTTTGAAAGCATGTTTGAAACACATTCAACTGCGCATGAGCGAGCAGGACGATCGTATCATGGCTAATGCGTTCAGATCAGTCAAGGTGGTATCATACTGAGCTGATGGCCAGTATATACCCAACTCAGCAGTGGAAAATGCTAAAATCCATGTAGTTGTGGATACAAGTCCACAGTAGGTGTACCCATATAGTATATAAAAAAATGTGCATATAAAAAGGGGGGGAATTCTGTGCATTAATTAGAGAAGTGGTCACCATTTTATACTGGTCTCTTAGAATATTGGAATTTCTTAATAGACATATGCTATTGAATGCACTTCCAGTATTCTTGAAATATAACCATATGCATCAATTGGTTCTAGCATTGTTTGAAGACTATCTTGACTGAGGACATGTTGTCTCTCGTACTGTCTGTACTCTTTTTCAACTTTTTTTGAAAATCGAATAGAAATTTATATGGTAAAAAAAAGATTCTCCATAAACTATACACAATGCAGACGTCTCCATCATAGTTATTCCGTTGCTGCTCGAATGTCCTTAGCCTATTAACCCTCATGGGTAAAGGTTCTTCAGCTATTTCTCTCTTAGGAATGAATGTGGGGGTTACTACATTCATCCAGGGAAAGGCAACAGGGAAACTATTACACACATTACAAAGATGGTGAGAATTATTTGTTACAATTGCAACTGCATTCCAGAAAAGAACAAAGGAGTGGTGTCATGCTGAAAAAACGAAACTTACAGTCAACCACGAAGAAGGAAATGGAAAGTGTTCAACACCTTTATAGAGATCCTGCACAGGAAAAAGCAACAGGTTACCTTAAAGCAGGGCTCTCCAAACTTTCTAAACAAAGGGCCAGTTTATTGTCCTTCAGACCTTAGGGGGGACGGATTGTGGCTATTGGGAGTACAAAATGTGCTGGGCCCAGAATCACTGAGGGTAAACATTGTCTGCGGCTTGGTGGTCAGTAACAATGCACCTGTGGTCAGTAGAAGGAATAGTGCCTCATCATTGGTGCCAGTGGGAGGAATAGTGCCCCATTATTGGTGTCAGTGGAAGGAATAGTGCCCCATTATTTGTGTTAGTGGAAGGAATAGTGCCCCATTCTTGGTGTCAGTGGGAGGAATAGTGCCCCATTCTTGGTGTCATTGGGAGGAATAGTGCCCCATCATTGATGTCAGTGGGAGGAGTAGTGCCCCATTATTTGTGCTAGTGGGAGGAATACTGCCCCATCATTGGTATCAGTGGGAGGAATAGTGACCCATTGTTGATATTAGTGGGAAGAACAGTCCACCATCATTGGTGTCAGTGGCAGGAAAAGTACCTCAATCATTGGTATCAGTGGGAGTAATAGTGCCCCATCATTGGTGTCAGTGGCAGGAAAAGTACCTCAATCATTGGTATCAGTGGGAGTAATAGTGCCCCATCATTGGTGTCAGTGGAGGAATAGTGCCCCATCATTGGTGTCAGTGGGAGGAATAGTGCCCCATCATTGGTATCAGTGGGAGGAATACTACCAAGGGGCGGACTGACAACTCATGGGGCTCCCGGGCAATAGGGGATCATGGGGCCCCTGTGTCCTTGCCCAAACTCAAAAACGCCTATGAAAAAAAGTACCAGGGGTATCTCATGGGGCCCCGTACTTACCCCGGGCCCTCGGGCAGTGCCCGACTTTCCAAATGGTCAGTCTGCCCCTGATACTACCCCATCATTGGTATCAGTGGGAGGAATAGTGTTCTATTGTCGGTGTCAGTAAATATGCCCTACTGTTGATGTCATGGGAGGAATAGTCCCCCAACAGTCAGATAAAGGCTAGCATAGGGCCATATCTGGCCTTTCAACCATAGTTTGGAGAATCACCTACATTATTATTATTATTATTATACAGTATTTATAAAGCGCCAATAGTTCGCTCAGCGCTGTACATTACAAAGGGGGACAGAACATGTGACAGAACAATACCTACATGCTCTTGAGACTGTGCTGGGAGACACAGCAAACCTTCTGGCATTGGCACATATTGATGGGCCATCCTGGAGGAGTTGGACTGCCTGTGCAACCTCTGTAGGGTCCAGGTATGGCCTCATGCTACCAGTAGTGACACTGACCCTAGCCAAATGCAAAACTAGTGAAAATCAGTCAGAAAAGAGTAGGGAAAAAATGTTAGTGGCCTCCACCTGTCTTGAGGTTCATCTCATTGTTGCCCATCTAGTGCACTTGTTGTTTCATTAAACCAAAGCAGCTTAAACTGATTAACACCCCCCTATGCTACTTACCTGACCAGATCCATATCCCAGGAGTTTCACTGACTTCATGCTATATTCTGATTAAAAAGTGTTCATTTCATTTTTTTGTGCAGTGTATTCTGGTCTCACAGAATTAAACTGGAGGGCTTGAACTTATCATCAGAGCTTTCTTTAGCGTGAACGCAGTTCCGGCATCTCCAGCACTGAATGTATGTAATGGCAAGGGGTGTTGGGATGTGCTGGAGGGTCTACTGATGCTGGCTGCTGGGGGATCTACTGTCGCTGGAGAATCTATTTTTGTGTGGGGGGAAGGGGGTGTCCATTGTTGTTGATGTAGGAACTATGTTTGCTGGGGGGTGTGGTTCTTTTGTTACTGGGTGGTCATTTGTTGTTAGGAGGGATCTCTTGTTGCTGATGGCTGGGAGATCTGTTGTTACTGCTGGGTTATTTTGTTGCAGGGGTTATTCTGTTGTTGCTAGAGGGGTATTTTGTTGTGGGGGGGGGTCCGTTGTTGCTGGGAAGGTCTACTGGTGAGGGGGGGGTCTATTGATACTGACTGTCAAGATCTGTTGTTGCTGCTGGGAGTCTATTGTTGCTGAGGTGGATCTACTATTGTTGCTGGAGAGGTATTTTGTTTTGGGGGGGGTCTATTGTTGGTGGGAGGATCTACTGTTGTTGGCTGCAGGAAATTTATTTTACTTTCCTTGCGATCATTACCAAATTCTATAAAAATTACTTAGCACCACAAAATGATACTTGGTTCTGTATTCTTTAATAGGGGCAGTACTGGGAGGTAGGTAAGGGGAGGAATCAAATAATGATGCTCGGCGGTGGGTAGGGAAAGGAGACAAGAGGTGACTTGCAGGGGAGTTCCTGCACCAATTCTTTGATAAAAAAAAGGCCTGCTTATCATCAATTCTCTAGCCTCTGTCTGACTTCAGATTCTGCACCAGAATGATTAGATCTTTTGGGATCAGACTTTTTCTGTATATGTAACTAACAAAAGCACTTTCAAAACCAATAAAATGACAATGAATTACTGTATATACAATTATATTTTTCTATTTGTTTCAAATGCAGGCAAATCTCGATGGGACAGTATATAATTTATGAAAAGAGGCGGGGATCTGGAATTAAGGCGATTCCCTACTAATTTTCATACCACTCCCAAGTTAACTGTTATGAGGTTTTTTTAGGTGCACATTCACCTAAAAAGAAAATGTGCAAATTTGAAAAAAAATTACTTTTTTAATTCTGTAAATAGCTTCGTACCAAAACTATTATTTTACTGTTTTTCTTAACTGACAAATTATAGAATAAAATGTATACTTTATAGTTACAGTAAAACAAAATTATTTTAAAAATAATAGTGGGAAAAACAGAAAAAAAAAAAAATCACATTTAATGACAAAAGAAAGTTTGTCCCTCCAAAAACAATGGAGGGGGGGGGGGGGAATACTAAACCTGGAGTAAACAGAGTCTGGAGCAGCTGATCCTTGAAACCAGTCAGCTTCTATCTTCAGCTTGTTCAGATATACTTTAAAACTGAATCTAGAAGCTAGTGTTCATGATGCTGCTGTCCCAGCCTGAACCATGTGAGGACTAAGCCCCAGTGGGTGGGACGAAACGCGTCAGTCATGGGCTTTGGGGTAGCTCTGGTTGAGTCCATCACAAACATCTCACATGGGTCAGGCTGGGACAGTGGCTTCCTAGATACTTGTTACTGGTACCTCTGGATGTGTGAACTTAGATGCCGCACCCCTACACCTGAGCGCCAGTGGGGGGGTAGACACTGCACTCTTACTTGAAGCGGCGCTGCAAGATTTGACAGGTTACAGTGAATCTAGAAGCTTAAGTTCAACATTACAGAATAAGTTCAGTTGAACGTGAGTCATTACTATTCTCTATACTAGCATGTCTCAATCTTTTTTACTTGGGGCACCCTTAAAAAAAAATCTGAAACTTTTCGAGTCATCCCAGTCTAAAACCTAAACCTGAGCCTGGGATAATCCACACAACCAGTTTATTAAAATTACCTTCACAATAGAAACCCCCTATCACATCAGAGGTCTTTTCCAGTGCCGGATTTATGAGGGGGCAGTAGGGGTAACTACCCTTGGCCCTCTTGACATAAGGGGCACCCCCTCTATACAAAAATAATATGAAAAAAAATTAAGAAATGATATAAAATAATATAAAATATATAATAAAAAAAATGACTCTCTTTTATCAGTTGTATCTTGGGAAGTAATATATTGCTGGCCATCATCTGTAAAAGTTCTTAATCTGCGCTGGTATATTGTATCATTTTAAAATTTAATTTTGGCAGCTCAAGCGAACCACATGGGGAGTGTTTACATTTTTAGGAAAGGTAGCCTATGACACAGTGGCATGCCATCAGGGGTCGCAGAGGTTGCAATTGCTTCCAGGTCCGTGTCACACTAGGTTTTATGGTGGGGGGTCAAGTAGAGGAACCAATGCCCTGAATGCATCTGCTGAAAGCCAGCATCTCCCCCTCTTCCTCCCTCTGCTTCCAGCTGCTGCATACAGGGCATCGTCTTTCTACTTGCCACCCCCCCCTACCCCCCCCCCCCCCCCCACCACCACCACACTGACCACCCTCTCTGTGCTCTGTTCAATATTGAAGCCACAAAATTGTGTTTATTTCAGTTTTAATAATGAATTCTATTTACAAATTCAGGGCACTGCAATGGGTGCAAATTTTGCGCCCTCCTATGCCAATCTCTCCATGGGCCTGTGGGAGCTCCCATATATTTGGAATAAACTGTGTTTCCTATGCTTCAGTTTGTGATTGAATGGAAAGCTCTGTACAGAGCTATTCCGATCCATTCATTCTGTGCAGCTGAGGCTGTAGAGAAGGTGATTGAGGGCTGTGTCCTCAATTTCCTTTTAATGACTCAAAGGTGGAACATCAGAGGTCTATTTAGACCCCTGATATCTCACCAAAGCCCCCAACAGAGCTGATTAAAAAAAAAATATATATAAAAAAATATTTAAAACAATTACATCGCCCTCTGCCCTACTGACACCATCCACTGCCTTACTGAAAACCGTCCTCTGCCCTACTGACACCATCAACTGCCCTACTGACACTGTCCACTGGACTACTGACACCATCAACTGCTTTACTGACACCGTCCACTGCCCTACCTGACATCATCCACTACCCTACTGACACCATCAACTGCCCTACTGACACCATCAACTGCTTTACTGACACCGTCCACTGCCCTACCTGACATCATCCACTGCCCTACCTGACATCATCCACTACCCTACTGACACCATCAACTGCCCTACTGACACCATCCACTGCCCTACTTAAAACCATCCTCTGCCCTACTGACACCATCAACTGTCCTACTGACACCATCCACTGCCCTACTGACACCATCAACTGCTTTATTGACACTATCCACTTCCCTACTGAAACCGTCAACTGCCGTATTGCCACATCCACTGCTTTACTGACACTGTCCTCTGCTCTGCTAACTGATACATATTACATATTTTTAGTGACATTTGTTTTATTATATTTTTCTTTGTTTTCCTTATTATTTAGTTAGGCCTTGCTAAAAAAAATTTAAATTAAAAAAAGAAAAAAAAAAAAAAAAAGGGCGTCAAACCCCGATAATCTTTGATCCTTTGCATGTTGTTTTTTCTTATTTTTTTTAATTGACTGTCGCTCAGGCCTGAAGGTTTCCACCAGAACTAGTAAGGGATGGGCAAAATTTCAGAGATTCACTTTCATTTTTATTAAACTGTAATCTCTTTAAAGCCCTCCTTCTAGTCATTTACCTGTCACCTGTCATCTCCCCTGCACATATATATAGAGGTGGAGGTAAAATGCAAGAGTATTGCTTTACATAGGTCCCAAAGCATCATCTTTGTTAATTATGGTTCTTTTGGTATTTTTCATCTTAGCAACCCTTGCAGAAACAGGTATGTGAAACTGTGTGTGCGCGCCCGTGTATATATATATATTTTCTATAACTATATTACATTAATATATATTAGATAGATCACATTATATCATATCACTTAGTATTATATAATGTTATTCACATATATTATATCAATACGCTATATATGTCATATCAGATTGTATTATATAATGTTACTCATGTATAACATTATATAAATATATATATAAAAATTTTTTTACAGTATTTAATATTTGTTTCATTTTCGTGCTGTATGTATTTTATTTTGCTTTCTATTATTATGCTTTATAATCCAATTTAGATTTTTACATTTCACATGATAACTCTGGTTTTCATGGTTTCTCGGAGGAGGTATTATTAATATAATTATTATTATCTCTTTATTTCCTTTTATTATAATACAGTATGTATTTAGCGCAAACAGTTTGCGCAGAACATTACAAAATACAAGGAGACAGTACAGGTACAATACAATTCAGTACAAGAGGGATCGGAGGGCCTTGCTCATGAGAGCTCACAATCTAAAAGGGGCAAGTGACAGAAAAGGTGGTAACTGTCTGGGGGATGGGGGAGTTGATGGAGAAAGTAAAAGTTAATTTATTAGATGAAGGTGGGATAGGCTTCCCTGTAGAGAGGAGTTTTCAGGGATCGCCTAAAGGCAGAAAGAGTGGGAGACAGCCGTACATATTGGGCTAGGGAGTTACAGAGGAAGGCTCTGAGGAAGTGAGAATGGGAGGAGGTGGTGAGGAAACTAAAGAGCAGGAGGTCTTGGGTTGATTGGAGAGGATGGCTTGGGTGAAATTTGTAGATGAGGCTGGTAGTGTAGGCTGTGGGGAGACACTTCTTTCTCTATTAATTTGGGTTTTGAAGTCCCCTATCTTTGGGTAACATATTGTAAGTTGCAGTTATTATAATGACAAGATGCTAGAATAATCCAAGGAAAGACTGCAGTGCTGATAGTTGTATAATGTTAGTATATTTGTTCTCTTTCAGGTCAATCTTTGACATGTGGTACTTGCTTTACATTCAACTCAGATTCCTGCACACCATTTCTAAATGAACAATGCTCATCTGGCTACGTGTGTGCATCTCAGTATTCAATCTCTGTAACAGGTATGCAGGTGACCTATGTGTAAAATAAACTCATTTTATTTGCAGTGTTTCAGCACATCTCTTATTTATTTTTCTCTTTTTTCATATTATAATGTGCGATCATATCAGCAATCAAAAAACCATAACTCCACTTCTGGTCAGTTTAGACTCAGTTTAGATCAGATTTGGTCAAACTAGGTTGATCGGCCAGGGCTGAAAATGATCATTCATTTTGCACAAATTGGCAACACCGTAATGCTATGCTCATGAATCTGATTGTATTTTCATTGAGATTACATAGTGGAAACAGCGATGCTATCGATAACATATGATTGTTGGTTACAATCTTTCAACTACAGATCGAAATCCACTTCCCTGAGTGTGAAATATCAAATTGGTTAAATCATTTGTTGACTATGGACTGAATATTCCTATTGAGAGAGATCGATCTAAAAAGAAATCAGTCATTTCTTTTTATGTTCCTTTCTAGAAACATCAAGAGGGCGCTGTCCCTAAAAATATTCTTGTCATTAAATCATATTATATCAATAATAATAATGTAATGTGAAAAAGTCTATCAAAGCTGAAAACGGTTATTATTGTTCCGAAAACCAACACCAATCCAGTGAACGCGCTCTGTCTGTCAAGATTAATTAGGCTCGAGACAGAGCACATTCACTGGATTGGTGTTGGTTTTCGGAACAATAATAACCGTTTTCAACTTTGATGGACTTTTGTTTCACATTGCATTATTATTATTGATATTGATATATTATGTTTTAATGACAAGTATATTTTTAGGGACAGCACCCTTTTGATGTTCTGGACGTGCATCGGGCCCTTCCCGTGGATTGCCCCAGATGCGGCGGGTGCCTTTTCCCCTGTTTATTCATGTCAGCCTACCACCCTCTCTGACCCCTCCAGGACAACCTCTTTCATAGCCTATAAGAGCAACTGTCTCCCCTCACCCACAATTCATTTTTCGTCCTAGCTCCGGACACCTTGAAAAATATCTCTCCTATGGCCTTCCCAGGTTCATCCTCTCCTGGGTAAGAAGACCCCTTGTTTGGACTGTATACCTCCCTTGGTGCGGGGATTGTTATGCATGTTTTTAAAAATTTCTAAGGCGGGGTGACTTACCTGTGCATATATTGTCTGACACTTGTAGTCCATATCTCAGCAGGTCTGTGGACTAGATGACACTTGTAGTCCATATCTCAGCAAGTCTGTGGGCTGGTTGACACCTGTAGTCCATATCTCAGCAGGTCTGTGGGCAGGTTGATACTTGTAGTCCATATCTCAGCAAGTCTGTGGGCTGGTTGATACTTGTAGTCCATATCTCAGCAGGTCTGTGGGCAGGTTGACACTTGTACTCCATATCTCAGCAGATCTGTGGGCTGGCTGACACTTGTAGTCCATATCTCAGCAGGTCTGTGGACTGGCTGACACTTGTAGTCCATATCTCAGCAAGTCTGTGGGCTGGTTGATACTTGTAGTCCATATCTCAGCAGGTCTGTGGACTAGATGACACTTGTAGTCCATATCTCAGCAAGTCTGTGGGCTGGTTGACACCTGTAGTCCATATCTCAGCAGGTCTGTGGGCTGGTTGATACTTGTAGTCCATATCTCAGCAGGTCTGTGGGCTGGTTGACACCTGTAGTCCATATCTCAGCAGGTCTGTGGGCAGGTTGATACTTGTAGTCCATATCTCAGCAAGTCTGTGGGCTGGTTGATACTTGTAGTCCATATCTCAGCAGGTCTGTGGGCAGGTTGACACTTGTAGTCCATATCTCAGCAGATCTGTGGGCTGGCTGACACTTGTAGTCCATATCTCAGCAGGTCTGTGGGCAGGTTGACACTTGTAGTCAGGGGTGGACAAACAACTCATGGGGCCCCCAGGAAATAGGGGATCATGGGCCCCCTGTGTCCTTGCCCAAATTCAAAAAAGCCTATGAAAAAGGTACCAAGGGCCAGGGGAGGACTGACAACTCATGGGGCCCCCGGGCAATCGGGGATCATGGGGCCCCTGTGTCCTTGCCCAAACTAAAAAAGCCTATGAAAAAGGTACCAGGGGCATCTCATGGGGCCCCCTACTGACCCCGGGCCCTTGGGCAGTGCCCGAGTTTCCAAATGGTCAGTCCGCCCCTGCCAAGGGCATCTCATGGGGCCCCCTACTAACCCTGGGCCCTCGGGTAGTGCCCTAGTTTCCAAATGGTCAGTCCACCCCTGCTTGTAGTCCATATCTCAGCAGATCTGTGGGCTGGCTGAAACTTGTAGTTCTTATCTCAGCAGGTCTGTGGGCTGGCTGACACTTGTAGTCCATATTTCAGCAGGTCTGTGGGCTGGCTGACACTTGTCCATATTTCAGCAGATCCGTGGGCTGGCTGACACTTGGGGGTTTATTTACTAAAGCTGGAGAGTCCAAAATCAGACTCCCTTCTGCATAGAAACCAATCAGCTTCTAACCTCAGCTTGTTCAATGAAGCTTTGGCAATGAAACCTGGAAGCTGATTGGTTTCTATGCAGAAGGGAGTCTGATTTTGGACTCTCCAGCTTTAGTAAATAAACCCCGTGGGGGTTTATTTACTAAAGCTGGAGAGTCCAAAATCAGACTCCCTTCTGCATAGAAACCAATCAGCTTCTAACCTCAGCTTGTTCAATGAAGCTTTGGCAATGAAACCTGAAAGCTGATTGGTTTCTATGCAGAAGGGAGTCTGATTTTGGACTCTCCAGCTTTAGTAAATAAACCCCGTGCAGTCTATATCTCAGCAGGTCTGTGGGCTGGCTGACACTTGTGGTCCATATCTCAGCAGGTCCGTGGGCTGGCTGACACTTGTGGTCCATATCTCAGCAGGTCTGTGGGCTGGCTGACACTTGTGGTCCATATCTCAGCAGGTCTGCGCCCAGATGCCAGCCCCAGATGCCGGCTGGCATCTGGGGCTGGCAATCCCCACATTCATGGCAGCTGTGTTTGTTCCGGCTACAGAGCAGGCTAGGTGGTACACATGCTGAGACGGCAGGTGCTGAACTTCCCGGTTTGCCATGGAGCTGCCATGATGTTCTGTGACATAGGAAGCGACTGCGTTACCTAGAGGCTGGCTCTCTCTCTCTCTTATGTTGCAGCTCTGTGGCTACTACAGACTCTTCTGTGTTTCTTTGAGCACCACCTGTTTACCTAATCCCTCTATTGCTCCAGCCTGGGTCTTTCTGTTGCTCCGCTCCCTCTAGATAGCCTCAGCTGTCTGCTTGTTTACCTTGGATGCATGCACATGTATTATGACTCTGAGATGTGGGTTAGGTTATATTCCCCCGTAAGCTGTTGCTAAAAGCTGCAGCTTCAAGCACTGAAGATCTAATGGAGAGATATTTTTTTTCTTTGTTATTTATTTTTGCTACTTTTTAAAAGAGTGCTATTTGTGTACCTTTTTGGCAGAAAGAAGACTCCAGTGCGGAATAAAGCGTCCGCCAAGAGCTCGGTCCTAAGCAATCCTGTCTCCTGTTGTCCAGGACAAGTTATTTCACCAGCACAGTCTAGGGTGGATTGAACATTCACCAAGTGGTCATTCTAGGATGCCATCACCAGTGTCCCACTGCAGTTGTACGCAGGGGCGGACTGACAACTCATGGGGGGGCAATAGGAGATCATGGGGCCCCTGTGTCCTTGCCCAAACTCAAAAAAGCCTATGAAAAAGGTACCAGGCGCATCTAATGGGGCCCCCTACTGACCCCGGGCCCTTGAGCAGTGCCGAGTGTCCAAATGGTCAGTCCGCCCCTGTGTACGGATATGGGACGAGGAAAATCTAGTCACCGAAATGCTTCCAAGAAGAGTAAATCCTCTGGCCAGCATAGGAAAAGGTCTTCTACCTCTTCCAGAGCCTCTTTTCCAACCCACCCTGAAGTGGTGGCTTGTTGGGGCTGTTCAGCTGAGGCATTGCCACTCAAATTGGTGGGCAAATTGGTGTGCACATCCTATCTTAGGTAGGGGGCACATGACAAAGCTGCACATGCACAGCAAGTGCATTAGAGATGCAGCAAAAAGAGTTATCCACCCAAAAGACCAAAAATAAATGTCAAAGGGATGGCAAATTATGGAATATAGTTCCCAAAGTAGCCACCTCTTTATAGAGATTGGTCAGCCACTTGAAGGTTCGGTGTCTTTTAGGGATCCAATGGACTGTAATATTGATTTAGATCTGAAGATGATGTACAGTGTGGAAGGACCATCCCCTATGACCCTCAAACTTTGGGTGGCAGAAATGGAGTCCTGTGGTTCGGGAGAAGTGCAATTCTTTAGGATAGCTGTGGACTTCATTGATGAAGTGGCAGTGGATCTAGTGTGAATGACAGCAAAGTTAATGGCTCACACAGTAACACCTAAAGCGCCTTATGGCTAAAGCATTGGTCTGCTGACAGTGCCTCTAAACACAGCCTTGTCTCGATTCTGTTTGATGGGAAGCCTCATTTTGTCAAGACCTTTAAAGCTGCCATTCAGCAGGTATCCGGTGGGAAGTCAGGCCTTATACTGCAGGAGAAGAGATAGCAACGTCAGTCCTTTCACTCTTTCAGAAGAGTTAAGAATCGTTTCAAAGAAGGCAATGCGTACAGGCCTAGTGGGCCATTTTTCAGACATTGGAAGAATGTCAGTGCAGCATTTCCCAAGAGAGTCAAGTCCAAATCAAGCAAACCAGTTAGGTCTTCCGACAAGGCCTTAGGAAAAAATCTCCACCCGACCCTCTCAAGTGGGAGTAAAATTCAGGAAGGTCTGGGTGGAAGAAGTGGAGGATGTTTGAATTCAGGATATCAAGTAGATATCTGCTAGAATTTGCAAAAAAGCCCCTCAGTATTACTTTGGGGAAATTTGGGTACCAATGTGTCCAGATAAACTGAATTGTTTGCACGCATATATAAAGGAATTATTAACAGCTTAAGCTATTTTTCCTTTACCAAGACAATAATGGGATGAAGACAAGTGTTCCTCAGTGAATTTGGCAGGCACCTATCTGAATGCCCCCATAGTTCTGGCTCATTATCGCTTTCTCAGGTTTGCGTACAAGGGTCATTTTCCAGTTTGTTCTTTGCTATTCGGGCTTTGCACCACTCCCAGAATCTCCACAAGGCTGTTGTCAACCATTATAGCTGTTCTGAGCCTCAGGGGTCTTCAGATATTTCATTACCTCGATGACATCCTTCTCTTGGCCCTGTCAAGAAGTCTTCTGCTGGATCACTTGCCTCTAACCTGTAACACGCTCAAATGCTTTGGGTGGATAATCAACCATCAAGAGTCAACTGCAATCAACACAGTTCCTGCTATATCTTTCTCCCCCAGAAGAAAGTTTAAAAGATCCAGACTCAGATGAGGGAAGTAATGAGCAGACCTTGCTTATCTCCAAGAGAGTGCATGCAGTACCTGAGCCTTCTGTTATCCACCATCCAAGTTGTTCCTTGGGTCAGATGCTGGAGAAGGAAGTTTCAATTCAGTGTCCTTCACTAACGGGATCATCATGTTTTGAACCAGAAGATCCTCATACCAGGTTTGATAGCCCGTTTATTAACCTGATCGTTTTGTGCAATCGGAAGGGCAGTGTCCCTCTCTGGGTTGGGGGAGCCCACAGCTTTGCTAACCAGGTTCAAGTTCATCAGAAGAGGCAGAGTATAGAGTTCCTATCTGCCTAGAGTTAGTAGCTTCCCGATTCACTCTGATAGCATTCCAGTATCTGTTACGTGGAAAAGTGGTGAAGGTGCTTTCAGAAAACCAGACTACAGTGGCTTACTTGCCCTGTCAAGCAAGCACCAAAAGCTTGTCTCTCCTGAGAGTAGCCTGTCAAATCTTCCTTTGAGCAGAAGGGAATTTACTCTTTCTTCATACCTCCCAGGAACAGAGAACGTTAAGACGGGCCTGAGTCAGAGTTTTGTAGATCGCGGCGAATGGGGATTCGATTCAAAATTGTTGCAGAAAAAGCCTAGGCAATACCAGATGTGAATCTGATCATGTCAGCAAGGAAATTCCAGCTTCTCTCTACTTTTCCTAATTCGGGACCCGCAAACCTTGGGCCAAGATGTCCTTTCCAGGCCATGGAGGTTTCAACTAGTGCACATCTTTCCTCCAATCCCTCTAATTCTAAGGTTTCTCCTAAAGATACAATGAGAAGTGGGGGCAATAATGGCCGAGCTGGCCTTGGTTTCCTCTTGTATAGAGGATAAGGCTAGAACAACAAATTCCACTCCCAGTTTGGGTGTTTGGATCTCCTGGTTTAGAACAGGGTGTTCCATCTGAACCCCACGAGTCGGAAATTAATGGCTTGGAATTTGAGAGGTGGTCTCTAAGATATCTGGAGCTGTCAAAGGGCATAGTTGACATCTTGTTGCAAGCTAGGAAAAAGTCAACTTTTCACAGTCTTTTTTGGATCTACAGTCATTGCAGCGGCTGTCAGTAATAGAGGTTTATATGCAGCATTCAGTTTGTTTGTGTCTTGTTTTGATAATCATTTCATAATGATTTGTGGGGGAAATTCATCATCAGACACTGAAAACGATTCTGCGACTTTGCTCAGTGATGTGCGAACTTGGCGCTATATTTCAAATTTCAGTGTTTTTGGTTTGATTATATTATTGAATTACATTTATTATTATTATTATTATTATATTATTATTATTTATGATTATTTATTAAATTATAATTTATGATTTCAAGTTTCAAGTTTTATCATATCCGGAATGTTTACTAGACTCTTGTTCGGACAGATTTCAGTGAGTTATTCCTAAAAATAACAGGCCTACAATAAAAAAAAAAAACATATTTCCATGCAAAATAATGGTAATGCTTTCAGCACGAAAAATCAGAAATAATCAGACCGCTAGGGAGGTTAAGGGAATCAGACACCGCCCTAATTATTTAGAGTAAATTATCTCATAAACCACCACATATCTGTCCCAGGGTCCAGCACTGTCCTCCACTGGGCCAGTTTCTTCACCGGTCTTTGGTCCCCATCACCGCCTTTTTAACCGCGGGCAGCCAGCTGTGACTATCTGTGGCTTCACAGTCGGTGGCTTACTGCAGGAACTTTGTGAATGGTCCTGCAACCTTCTGGGACCTGTGAAGTCCCAGAATACTGCAGGCAGGGAGGGGGAAGATGAACTTTTGGAAATCCGAGCGAAAGTTGGAGCGGGTACCTGTCAAAACTGGGACTGGGGAGGAGGAGGAAGAGCAGAACTTCCCCTTTTGGGTGAAGCTCCACTTTAACACATTGAACACAATAAAAGAAATATTCCCCAGTAAACTATTTGGTAAAATTCTTATGACAGCACTAGCAGTTTTCCATGCTGCTGGCTCCTGCTCTCCCAGTGCTGCTTCCCTGAATTATCAATCTTCATAGGAACGAGTTAACAGTGGACAGTGCCATCTAGATCCAGTCTGTTAGCTTGGGAGGAGAGAAGAGCAAGGGATTGTCTTGCCATCCTAGGCTATGAGGGGCTATGTGTTTCTATTGTTGCAAACGATATAGGGAGACACAGCTCTAGCAGCTGCATACAAGGGTAGCTTCATAGGCTGCAAGAGAAAGGAGCCACCCTGAAACAGGAAACCAGGGGCAGCGGTCACAGCACCAGCTTAACCTGAAACATAAGCAAGGATTTAGAGATGCAGAAGATGAATATTAAGTGATTAAATCTGCTGCAGAAAGTGCTTAAAAATGAGAGTTTAACCGCATGCCGCCCAGCCACTGCACATATACGGGGGCAGGGCGACACTCAAAGGCAAAACCACGTTTTAAAACGTGTGTTTTGTAAACAAATAGGGGGAGCGCACGAGGCGCGCTGCCGCCCTATTTGTCCAGTGGATCACCGCCGCAGATGTCAGTTGCCGGGTCACAGCCGCTCATTAGCGGCTATGTCCCGGCGATCGGCGGTAAACAGTGACAGAGAGCACAGCTGCAGTAGCTGTGCTGTCTGTCACCTCTCTGTCAGCTCGAGGATGAGCTGATCGAGAAAGAATAGTTTCACTTTCTCGATCAGCCTTGTCCCGCCCAGTACACACCCCGCCCCCTAGTAAAACACTCCCCTCACTCCTATAACCCTTCCCTGCTAAATAAAGTTAACCCCTTCCTCCCCAGTGCCATTAGTACAGTGTCAGTTTTTTTTTTTTTGCACTGATCACTGTATTAGTGTTTTTGGTGATGTCAGTGACCCCAAGTCAGTACCCCCCAATGTCAGAATGTCCGCCGCAGTCCCGCAGTCCTGCCATAAGTCGCTGGTCGCTGCCAAAAGTCCCTGAACACCGCCATAATTCGCTGATCGCCGCCATTATTAGTATAAAAAAAAAACCCTAAAAATCCCAGTATCTTTCCCGCCATTTGTAAACGCTATAACTTTCACGTAAACCAATTAATTTACACGTATTGGGTTTTTTTTAGCAAAGACATGTCGCAGAATGCATTTTGGCCTAAATTTATGACAAAATTTTATTTTTTTATTTTTTTTTACTGGACATGTTTTATAGCAAAAAGTCCAAAATATTGTTTTTTTTTCCTCAAAATTGTCAGCCTTTTTTTTTATAGCGCAAAAAAAAAAAACGCATAGGCAATCAAATACCACCGAAAGAAAGCTAAATTTGTGGGGAAAAAAAAGGATGTAAATTTCATTTATGTACCATATTGCATGACCGCGCAATTGTCCGTTAAACTAGCGCAGCGCTGTATAGCAGAAAAATGGCGCAAATTGCAGTATCTATACCATAGTTTGTAGACGCTATAACTTCCACACAAACCAATCAATATACACTCATTGGGATTTTTTTTACCAAAAACATGGAGTAGAATACATTTTGGCCTAAATTTATAACCAACTTTGAGTTTACTATATATTTTTTATAGCTGAAAATAAAAAATATTGTTTTTCTTCAAACTTTTTGGCGTTTTTTTGTTTATAGCGTGAAAAATAAAAAGCGCACAGGTGATCAAATTACACCGAAAGAAAGCTCTATTTGTGTGAAAAAAAGGGCGTAAATTTTGTTTGGGTGCAGCATTGCATGACCGCGCAATTATCAGTTGCATTAGTGCAGCGCAGAGTAGCAAAAAGAGGCGTGGTCATTAAGGGGGGTAAATCCTCAGGAGCTCAAGTGGTTAATAACACTTTAATTGATATGTTTTAGAACTCAGTTATTTTATGGTGTAAGGTGATAGTGTCTCTTTTCATAAACTAGAACTCAAGGGCTTAGTGCAGCATTAGGAATCTTTATGTAAAGAATATGAGGGTCTTTCTCGGGTCTCGCACCTTATGCCTTTAAAGAACAAAACATTGTAAGAATTTATTTCCATAAATTTGTTGCAGGATTAATTATCTTCCAACAATTTAAGAGATATTGTGCACCACAAGAAGAATGTGATGTCACTGGATCCTACACGGGTAGAGTTGAGACAATCAGGATAGCCACCACGTGCTGTACCACGGATTACTGCACTCCAGCAGCGCCCCAATGTAAGTAGAAGAAGAATGTTTGTCCAAAAGATTACACTGTGTAGCAACATTTTTAATACAGAAGCATCCTTGAAATGATTTTCCTGTCTTGGGGAACCCCTACTAAACCATTACATCTACAGCTCACGGCACAATGATGCATAAAAGAATAAAGAATGTAGTGTACCCAGCAGGGGCGGACTGACCATTTAGAAACTCGGGCACTGCCCGAGGGCCCAGGGTCAGTAGGGGGCCCCCATGAGATACCCCTGTTACCTTTTTTCATAGGCGTCTTTGAGTTTGGGCAAGGACACAGGGGCCCCATGATCCCCTATTGCCCGGGGGCCCCATGAGTTGTCAGTCCGCCCCTGGTATCCAGCATGTTTGACACCCAGGGTTGGTGCTTCCACTAGGCAAACTAGGCAGCCACCTAGGGCTCACTGCCATGTAGGGGCACCTGGGCATAGCGCAGGCCGGCACTCTCTCTGTGTGGGATGCCGCCTTGTCATGACTGATCCTTCAGCTAAGGGGAGGGGAGGCAGAGGGGGGAGGAAGAAGTGACAAAGGAAGATGCCGGGTGTCTGGGGTCATTGTAGCAGCTGAGCTGCAGCTCCTTCCAGTGTTCCTCTCAGGCTCAGTCCCTTACTGCAAGCCAGCTGGTGGCTGCTGATCACTGTGGAGTTCCATCCCTTCTCTTCCCATTCATCAGCAGAGCTGCACCTGTGGAGGAAGGTAATGTCTGAACTCCACAATCAACTAATGCAGATTCCTCTTCCCCTCTGTAGGGACCATAAGTAAATTTAGAAAAGGGAAGCTTCCATAGTATAAAACCATTTATTAGTAGATAAAAAAAACAAGATATCGCACTTACAACATAAATATATCATGGGTGCTTTAAGGCAGGGATGTTCCTGGAATGCTTCCTGCATTCCACCGCGTGTGTACGAGAAATTGGAAGTGACACGAGTTAGCTTCGCTCTTAGCGGAGCTAACTCATAAACTGTTCTGCTAATATTGCAGCATAAGAAATTTATTGGGTGTCTGCTTTCAGAAAATATCTACTCTTTGGGGATTTTATGTAATCTTTATTCCTAAAATAATTTTTTACACGTGAAAAAAAGCGCAAACTCTGGAAGCAAAAGGGTCAAAGCTGAATTTCAAGTATGGCAATTTTTCCATTGTTCTTTTGGTCCATCTAGAAGCAATGTAAGTATGTATGAGGCATACCTGTAAGATCCCCTTGGAAGTGAGAAGTCACTGTAGGTAGGCATCTACTACAGTGATCTCTGCTAGCTGTGTCGAGTGGCTGCCCTCAAATTTACTAAACACAGGAAGTTGCCTGCTTGGTACAGGTGCCATTGAGAGAATACTCTCCATTGTCTCAATGAATGCAAAGTGCTTTCAGATCGGAGAAGGAGATTATGTCACCACCAAATGTCTCTACCTTGTCCAATCAGAAAATGGAACATGTTTCCTGAATGGTATCCATGCCAAGCGAACAACTTCACAAGCAGAAGCCAGATACAAGTCATGGGACCAGCAAACACAAATGCTCCTGCGCTTGGGGATGGACTCGATGCAGGCTACAACCACATTAAGAATGTCCTGGAACATGCACACCTTGCTGCCCTCAAATGGACCGGGGAAATCCAAATATACTGAATGAGGAAAGAAAAAACAGAGGGCGCACAGGCATAGTGCATTACCATAAAAAATGTTTAATAAAAAATAAAGTAGGTGTTGTACTCACAAACGACAATATAGTCAAGGCACATCATAAAGAACAGCTGGGTCAACACCGCGCTGAGTAACAGTCCACAATAGGGAGTTTAGACATCCAAAAGGCTGACGCGTTTTCGAGGACTTGTCTCTTCCTCAGAGCCACTCTGAGGAAGAGGCAAGTCCTCGAAACAAGTCATGGGGCCTGGAAGCCTCCATGGATCAACCAAAGGTAAGGCACATACGTTAAGTGATCCAAGCGGGACCAATGGAACTATCTCAAAATTACCATACATGGAATTTCTCTTTACTTGTTTCATTTTTCATGCTATTCCTGTTACAGGTGGCTTACTAAATGTCAGTTGGTAACAGTCTTTCAGTCCATCCATGACCATCTTTCAGTCACACTGTACATACCAGGGGCGGACTGACCATTCGAGCACTCGGGCACTGCCCGAGGGCCCAAGGTCAGTAGGGGGCCCCATGAAATGCCCCTGGTACCTTTTTATAGGCTTTTTTCAGTGTGGGCAAGGACACAGGGGCCCCATGATCCCTTATTGCCCGGGGGCCCGATGAGTTGTCAGTCCGCCCCTGGTACATACTGTAACTGAAAGCTGACTACAGAAAGGCAATTATGTATCAACTGATCTTTCTCCTTTTCTGATTTTTTGTTTTAAGTACCGAACACAAGTTCCCAAGCTAATACCGTACCGTACTGTACCGGCGACAAGATGCAGTGTACCGGAGAGGAGACCGAATGTTTTCTGAAATCACAGATACAGTCTACAGGTAAGTTAATGTCACTCTCCGGACAATCTAAAATATATGCAGAGACACAATGCAATTGCCTGGAGTTTTGTTTTTCATCCTCATCAGCAATAAGTGAAATTGGAAGCATTCTCACCAAAATTTTTTGGGGAAAAAATTGGGATATTTCCACAAAATGTAGGAGCACTGGAATAACAGGGTGTGCAGTCTCAACATTGTCTTCCCACATAACACCCCCCCCCCCCCACACTACAGACATTAACCTCTTGCCGTCCACCTGCTGTTTATAAACGGCAGGCGGTGGCAGTCCAGGGGCGGGTTGCCGTTCATAAACCCTGCCCTGGGAGCGCGCACCACCACGATCCGGTGCCCGCTGTGTCCTCCGGACACAGTGAAACACCGATCGTCGGACGGGACCTCTGTACGAGGTCCCGATCATGTGATCACTGATTGGCGAATCAGTGATCACACGCAAAGTAGTAAGCAAGATGTCACTTGTGACATCATTGCTTACTACGTGTGAAATCTGTAAATGATCACAGAGGTCACATGGTACAAGGCTATTCACAACAGCCTTGTACCATGTGACAAGCTGTGACCACTCACAGCTCACTCAGTAATTCTCAATGACTGCAAGAATTCAGACAGAGAGAAAGAGAAATGATTGCTTTTACATCCTATATGGGTGTAAAAGCAATCAGTGTAAAAAAAAATAAAAATCTTCATCACTCCCCACAAGTAGTACAGTGTCACCATGGTGACACTGTACTGCTAGGGTGACAGTATATAAAAATAAAAATTAAAAATAATATTATAAAAAAATAAAATAAAAATGTAAAAAAAAATGTTTAAAAATTATAATTTTTGGTTATAAACTAATTTGGATTTTTTTTTTTACTAAAAAAATTGCGGAATAAATTTTGGCCAAGATTTATGATGAAATATTATTTATTTGCAAAATTTTATTAAAAAAAACACTTTTTTTCAAAATTTTTGGACTTTTTCATTTACATAGTAAAAAAAATCAAAATCCCAGCGGTGAATAAATACCACCAAAATAAAGCTTTATCTGTCTCAAAAAAATGGTAACAAATTCATATGGGTACAGTGTTGCATGACCGCGCAATTGTCATTCAAAGTGTGATAGCGCTGAAAGCTAAAAATTGCCCTGGACAGGAAGGGGGTAAAAGTGTCCGGACTGGAAGTGGTTAACAGGTAGCCACACCAAGAATCCTCACAGCGTCATCTGTTCAGTCCAGTCCCAATGTTTTGGTTTCAACGCCTAATTGGTTCCTAGTACTGCTACTCCCTCTCCCCTTCTGAGTGATGCCGTACAGAGTAGGAGGATGCTATCATGTCAAATCCAAACACATTCAATGCTTGGTTTAAAAAAAAAAAAAAAATGATGTGTTCATGAATAGAGAGAAAATTTGTGTCTTTTATATCTGCCTGGAGTTTAGATTAAAGTGAAAAGTAGCCATGCCTTTTACAAAAATAATTACATTATCATTCTCTCTGTCTTTTACAGGATCGCAGACTTTGTATTCATCTGAAAGAGGTTGTGCCTCTATAGGTTACTGCAACATGAGAAATACATCTTCTGTCTCCGGAGTGGTGACTAAAAAAATCACATATACCTGCTCCAATGAGCCTTCTAACTCACCTACTATTTCCAGTACAACTATCAAGAAGAATGCTGCAACTACTACTACTGCAGCCACTCCTATTATCTTCCTGTTTGTTATTTTAACAAATGGTTTGTAATTTTCTGAGAAAAAAATAAAGTCAACACTGTCCTTTCTGGAACTGTATTTGGGATTTTACTCTACTATATGATACCTGAAATTCCAGAGCAGCCTTTCTCAATGAGGGTGCCCAGACACCCTGGGGTTCCTTTGAGGTTTCTTCAGGGGTGCCTTGGCAAAATGTATAAAAAAATGGCCCAAAACGTGTATTCAAGCCAGCGGGTGGAACAAGCCTACCTTTGAGGTACACAAAGTCATAGGTTTTCATTGTGCACCTTTGTGCGCAACCTTCTAGCTGCCGGCGTCCTGACAACCAATGACGTCATCAGTTGATGAGGAGGATGTCAGCTGCCTGCACAGCATCCTAGTTTGACCCTCCCTGCCCCTCTCTATCAGTGCTGGGGTCACATTAGCTCAGTGATGAAGAAAAACTGAGGGGGAAGAGAAACAATGGAATACTAGTCAGTACCAGTGGGCAAAAGTGTATTTGCTTTGGAAGAATAAACCACCTCTAATGTTGGGTGTCCTATGTGTGTGGATGTTGCTGGATTATATAAAACTATTAGAACAGTTTTTCACATTTTAGAATGGGGTGCCTCGAGGACTGTCCACAATTTTCAAGGGTGCCTCGGGTTACCTACCACACTCCAAAGACATGCTGGTAGGTGAATTGGCTCCTGTCTAAATTGTCCCTAGTATGTGTATGTATGAATGTGAGTTAGGGACCTTAGATTGTACACCCCTTGAGGGTTAGGGACCTTAGATTGTACGCCCCTTGAGGGTTAGGGACCTTAGATTGTACACCCCTTGAGGGTTAGGGACCTTAGATTGTACGCCCCTTGAGGGTTAGGGACCTTAGATTGTATGCCCCTTGAGGGTTAGGGACCTTAGATTGTACACCCCTTGAGGGTTAGGGACCTTAGATTGTACGCCCCTTGAGGGTTGGGGACCTTGGATTGTATGCCCCTTGAGGGTTGGGGACCTTAGATTGTACGCCCCTTGAGGGTTAGGGACCTTAGATTGTACACCCCTTGAGGGTTAGGGACCTTAGATTGTACGCCCCTTGAGGGTTAGGGACCTTAGATTGTACGCCCCTTGAGGGTTAGGGACCTTAGATTGTACGCCCCTTGAGGGTTAGGGACCTTAGATTGTACGCCCCTTGAGGGTTAGGGACCTTAGATTGTACGCCCCTTGAGGGTTAGGGACTGATGTGAATGTACAATATATATGTAAAGTGCTGCATAAATTGATGGCGCTATATAAGTACCTGAAATAAATAAATGTCTATTTGGTGACCTTGTTCCACAAGCACTGTACTGTCTTAGTGCCAATGTGCATGAGGCCCATCTCTCAGGGACTTTGTTTGGGTCCACACTCCTGCTGTGCCCATTATTGAAGGACTCCCATTATTATGGTCAACACAAGGTGCTGGAACACACAATGGCTATGAACACTTATGTGGTCCCGGTGGACAGATCTCACTGCTGGTGTATCCCGGGGCTTTTTTTCAGCAGAATCGTGGGGGAATGCAGTTCCAGCACCTCCAGCACTGAATATATGTAATGGCAAGTGGTGTTGAGTTGTGGATGGGGTGCTGGGGTCCTTTGATGCTGGGTGCTGGGGGATCTATTGCAAATGGAAGGGTGTCTATTATTGCAGGGAGGTCTGTTGTTGCAGGCGGGGAATCTATTATTGCTGGAAGGGTCAATTGTTGCTGGGAGGGATCTATGTTGAGGGAGGGATCTACTGTTGCTGGCTGCCGGAGGTATTATTCATGCTGGCTGCTGGAAGGTCTATTGTTTCTGGGGTGCACTGTTGTTGCTGGGAGGATCTATACTTGCTTAGGGGGATCTAATGTTGCAGGGGGGATGTAAGGTTGCTGGGTGGATATATTGTGACTGTGGGGATCTATTTTCACTGTGGTGGTCTATTGTTGCTAGTGGGAACTAATGAAACTGGGGGGATCTGTTGTCATTGAGTGGTATATTGTTGATGGGGGGATCTGTTGTCATTGAGTGGTATATTGTTGATGGGGTGATCTGTTGTCATTGAGTGGCATATTGTTGATGGGGGATCTGTTGTCATTGAGTGGTATATTGTTGATGGGGGGATCTGTTGTCCATTGAGTGGTATATTGTTGATGGGGGGATCTGTTGTCATTGAGTGGTATATTGTTGATGGGGGGATCTGTTGTCATTGAGTGGTATATTGTTGATGGGGGGATCTGTTGTCATTGAGTGGTATATTGTTGATGGGGGGATCTGTTGTCATTGAGTGGTATATTGTTGATGGGGGGATCTGTTGTCATTGAGTGGTATATTGTTGATGGGGGGATCTGTTGTCATTGAGTGGTATATTGTTGATGGGGGTATATTTTGTCATTGAGTGGTATATTGTTGATGGGGGATCAATTGTCATGGGGGTCTATTGTTGATGGGGAATCTAATGTTGCTGGGAGGATTTACTGTCACTGGGGTGGTCTATTGTTGCTGGGGGGTCTTTTGTCACTGAGGGCATCTATTGTTGCTGGGGAATAAATTGTCACTGGGAGTCTATTGTTGCTGGGGGGTCTATTGTCACTGAGGGCATATATTGTTGCTGGGGAATAAATTGTCACTGGGGGTCTATTTTCTACTTTCTGCTAAAAAACATACCGATTAAAAAATGTTAAAAATCAAATGTTTTCATATATTTAGGCCAAAATGTACATGCTGCATGTCTTTGATTTAAAAAAAACAAAAATCTCAATAAGTGTAAACAAACTGGTTTGTGTGAAAGTTATAACACCTACAAACTATGGGATATATACTGGAATTTTTTTTTTTCACTGGTAATGGCGATGATGAGCGACTTATAGTGGGCCTGTGATAGTGCGGGAGGCAATCTGACACTAACTGACTAACTTATGCAGGCCATAGATGGGTCGAGAATCGGCCGATTTTCGCACCGTTAGTGGGTATAATTGGTCGGCTGTTTTTTGGGGTTTTGGCACTTTTTTTTTATCGGTAAAGTTGGAAAATTTGCGGCCGATTTTGACGATCGGCCGATTTTCCTGCCAATGATGGGCAAATCGTCCGATCATTTTACCGATAAAAAACCTACGCATAAGCTGTGACCTGCAAGAAGCAGAAAAAGAAGAAGAAAAAGAAGAAGAATTTCAGTCTGCTATTATATTATAAAAAGTATTGCGGTTGCAACAATGTATCTATTTGTATCCGAATAAAAACATCTGTATCCGAAATGGATACAAATTGATACATTGTTGCAACCACAAGACTTTTTCATGTCAAATATAATAGCTGAGCTCTCTGCATGGGACAGAAGAAATTAAATGCCGGCCGTAGACGGGACGAAGATCGGCCATTTTTTTTACCGTTGGTGGTAACATCGGCCGATCGAATGACCGATTTTTCTTTTTTTTCTCTATAAAAAAAAGGCCGGTTTTCGACCCGTCTATGGCCTGCATAAGGCTAGGTTCACACAAGCCCACATGCTGCGGGCTGGTTGCGGGTGCGGGATTCCATGCGATTCCAGCACCCACAACCACACACAGCTGCATCGCATTTCTCTTGCGAAACGCAGGGGGGGTGCTGTTCATTTTGAGTGGCACTCCCTTGCATCTAATCCCGCAGCATGATCGGAGGTGTGAGAACCGTATGGAAACAGCACAGTTGAAATGACCAATGCGGTTTTCGTGCGGATGCATTTTTGGTGCAACGCAAATCAATGGACTGCCGTGTCTGCGGTAATGCAGGCCGCGCGGTCCACACTAATGTGTACCAGCGGTCAGTGCGAATATTATACACCATCACTGTACTAATGATACTGGTTGAGAAGGGGTTAACATTTAGTGGCAATTAAGGGGTTAACTGTGTGCCTACTGGGGGCGGACTGACTATTCAAGCACTCAGGCACTGCCCGAGGGCCCAGGATCAGTAGAGGGCCCCATGAAATGCCCCTAGTACATTTCATTGGCTTATATACAGTTGCAAGAAAAAGTATGTGAACCCCTTGGGATTACGTGGAGTTTTGCATGAATTGGGCATAAAATGTGCTCTGAACGTCATCTAAGTCACAACAATAGAAGAACACAGTCTGCTGAACATAATACTACACAAACATTAGATGTTGCCATGGTTTAATTGCACAAAACATGTAAACATTCACAGTGCAGGGAGGAAAAAGTATGTGAACCTTTGATTTAATAACTGATTGACCCTCCTTTGGCAGGAATAACCTCAACCAAACGTTTCCTGTAGTTGCAGATCAGACCTGCACAACGATCTGGAGTAATTTTGGACCACTCCTCTTCACAAAATTGTTTCAGTGTAGAAATATTCTTGGGATGTCTGGTGTGAATCGCTCTCTTAAGGTCATGCCACAGCATTTCAATCGGGTTGAGGTCAGGACTCTCCAGAAGGTATATTCTGTGCTGTTGCAGCCATTGTTTTGTTGAATTACTTGTATGCTTTGGGTCATTGTCCTGTTGCATCACCCATCCTCTGCGGAGCTTCAGTTGGCGGACAGATGGTCGTACGTTTTCCTGCCAAAATGTCTTGATAAACTCTGGAATTCATTTTCCCATCAATGACAACAATCCGTCCAGGCCCTGAGGCAGCAAAGCAGCCCCAAACCATGATGCTCCCTCCGCTATGTTTCACAGTGGGGATGATGTTTTGATGTTGGTGTGCTGTGCCTTTTTTTCTCCACACATAGTGTTGTGTGTTCTTCCCAAACAACTCAATCTTGGTTTCATCTGTCCACAGTATATTCTGCCAGTAGTGCTGTGGAACATCCAGGTGCTCTTTTGCAAACTTCAAACGTGCTACAATATTCTTTTTGGACAGCAATGGCTTCCTCCGTGGTGTCCTCCCATCTACTCCATTCTTGTTTAATGTTTTCCTTATTGTAGATGTGTCAACAAAAATGTTAGCATGTGCCAGAGATTTCTGTAGGTCTTTAGCTGACACTCTGGGATTCTTCTTTACCTCATGCAGCATTCTGCGCTGTGCTCTTCCAGTCATTTTTACAGGACGACCATGCCTAGGGAGAGTAGCAACAGTGCTAAACTTTCTCCATTTGTAGACAGTCTGTCTTACCGTGGACACATGAACATCAAGGCTTTTGGAGATACTTTTGTAACCCTTTCCAGCTTCATGCAAGTCAACAATTCTTGATCATAGGTCTTCTGAGAGCTCTTTTCTGCGAGGCATGGTTCACATCAGAGAGTGCTTCTTGAAACCAGTAAACCCAAAACAGGTGTGTGTTTTTTAAGGGCAGGACAGCTGTCAGCAACACATCCAATATCATCACACTGATTGGAGTCAAGGTTGGCTCACTCCTGGCTCCAATTAGCTCTGGGAGAAGTCATTAAGCTAGGGACTCACATACTTTTTCCTCCCTGCACTGTGAATGTTTACATGTTATGTGCAATTAAACCATGGCAACATCTAATGTTTGTGTAGTATTATGTTCAGCAGACTGTGTTCTTCTATTGTTGTGACTTAGATGACGTTCAGAGCACATTTTATGCCCAATTCATGCAAAACTCCACGTAATCCCAAGGGGTTCACATACTTTTTCTTGCAACTGTATATAGGCTTTTTTTGGGTGTGCTTTGAGTGTGGGCAAGGACATAGGAGCCCCATGATCCCCTATTGCCCAGGGGCCCCATGAGTTGTCAGTCCGCCCCTGGTGCCTACCAATGTTTACTATGCGTTTGTGATTTTACTAAGCAATGTGCCGGTTTTTTACTCCCTGCTTTGCACTTCTCTGCTGTCTGTAAAGCATCCTGTGTTGTTTAAGAACACAGAGCTCTCTTTTGTCATTCCCTTAGCCGATCAGCAGGTCTCGGCCATAAATCATCGGCTAGGACCAGCTAATCGGCTTGTGCTGCAGCGAAAGGCAGCTCAAATTTCTGGGTGTGCTTGCGAATGTGTATGCAGACCTGGAACAAAGCCAGGTATAGGTACTTTATGGTTGGGGCTCGGCAAGTGATTAACCCCTCGCCCTCCAGAGGATTTACCCCCCCCCTTCTTGACCAGACCCTTTTTTGGGATACGGCGCTGTGTTACTTTAACTGACAATTGTGCGGTCATGCAACGCTGCACCCAAATGAAATTTAAGTCCTTTTTTTCCCCACAAACAGAGCTTTCTTTTGGTGGTATCTGATCGCCTCTGTGTTTTTTATTTTCTGTGCTATAAACAAAAAAAGATTGACAATTTTGAGGAAAAAAAAATATTTTTTACTTTTTTGCTATTAAACATGTCCAGTAAAAAAAAAAAAAAAAATCTAATTTAGTCATAAATTTAGGCCCAAATGTATTCTGCTCCATATCTTTGCTAAAAGAAAATCCCAATGCGTGTAAATTAATTGGTTTACGTGAAAGTTATAGCGTTTATAAATGGCAGTATAGATACTGGGATTTTCGTTTTTTTTTACTAGTAATGGCGGCGATCAGCAACTTATAGCGGGACTGCGGCGGACATTCTGACACTACATACAAAGCAGTGTGCTTACATACACATAATGTGATACAGCACACAGTTAACCCTTTGATCGCCCCAGATGTTAACCCCTTCCTACCCAGTGCCATTAGTACAGTGTCCGTGATTTTGATTAGCACTGATCACTGTATTGGTGTCACTGAGGATGTCAGTAGCAGTTAGTCAGTTCCCACCCCCCCCAGTGTCAGAATGCCCGCCGCAGTCCCGCTATAAGTTGCTGATCGCCGCCATTACTAGTATAACAAAAAATTCCAGTATATATACTGCCATTTGTAGATGCTATAATTTTCACTTAAACCAATTAAATTAGACATATTGGGATTTTTTTTTAGCAAAGACATGGAGCATAATACATTTTGGCCTAAATTTATGACGAAATTTGATTTTTTAAATCTTTTTACTGGACATATTTAATAGCAAAGAGGTCAGAAAAACAGTTTTTTTTTTCAAACTTGCCGGTCTTTTTTTGTTTATATCACAAATAAAAAATGCACAGGTGATCAAATCTTGTCTTTTAAGAAGAATTAGAGGGGGGCACTGGAAGAAGGGGAGGATCAGAGAGTCGGGATCAAACATAATTTTTACACATTGCAGAGGATTAACCCCTTAGGTTCCACAGTGAGTATAACAAGCATGCTTTACTGCATCTACAGACTGATTGTACAGTTGTGGGTTTAGTAACACTTTACTTCTTTGTTAGAGATAGATAGATAGATAGATAGATAGATAGATAGATAGATAGATAGATAGATAGATATGCGATAGATAGATAGATAGATATGCGATAGATAGATAGATAGATAGATAGATAGATAGATAGATAGATGATAGATAGATAGATAGATAATAGATAGATAGATAGATAGATAGATAGATAGATAGATAGAAAGATATGCGATAGATAGATAGATAGATAGATAGATAGATAGATAGATAGATAGATAATAGATAGATAGATAGATAGATATGCGATAGATAGATTTCTATAGATATAGGAGGGATTCTCTCTACAAGAACATCAGAGTGACATCATCCTAGGTGTCATTGATGAGGTCATAGATAGATAGATAATAGATAGATAGATAGATAGATAGATAGATAATAGATAGATAGATAGATAGATAGATAGATAGATAGATAGATAGATAGATATTAGATAGATAGATAGATAGATAGATAGATAGATAGATAGATAGATAGATAATAGATAGATAGATAGATAGATATTAGATAGATAGATAGATAGATAGATAGATAGATAGATAGATAGATAGATATTAGATAGATAGATAGATAGATAGATAGATAGATAGATAGATAGATAGATAGATAATAGATAGATAGATAATAGATAGATAGATAGATAATAGATAGATAGATAGATAATAGATAGATAGATAGATAATAGATAGATAATAGATAGGTAGATAGATAGATAGATAGATATTAGATAGATAGATAGATAGATAGATAGATAGATAGATAGATAGATAGATAGATAGATAATAGATAATAGATAGGTAGATAGATAGATAGATAATAGATAGGTAGATAGATAGATAGATAGATAGATAGATAGATAGATAATAGATAGATAATAGATAGATAGATAGATAGATAGATAGATAGATAGATAATAGATAGATAGATAGATAGATAGATAGACAGACAGACAGACAGACAGACAGACAGACAGACAGACAGACAGACAGATAGACAGATAGATTTCTATAGATATAGGAGGGATTGTCTCTACAAGAACATCAGAGTGACATCATCCTAGGTGTCATTGATGAGGTCACCCTGGGGCCTCTTGCAGGTCACCCCTCCCTTTAGTAAAGTTACACCTTGTTCCAATGTTCCTCCTCCACTCCTCCTGTTGCCGTCACTGTCTCTCTCACACCCAGTTCAGCTTTACAGACTTTGTTTCAGACATTCCATACATCTTCCATCGATCTGCAGTTCTAGGACGACTTCTACTACGATGGCCCTTTTCGGAGTCCTCTATGTTCTATCAATGCTTACTGCTACAGGTATGTGGGACTTTTTTTGGCAAAGATTTGATGAGATTTGATTGGCTATATAGGAAAAACTAAGCCAGTTTCATCGCCTCTTATCTTCTCAGGCAGCTTTGGAAGTGTAAGAACTACTGAGACTCTCAGCATTACTGCATATTCCCGCGATGCATCTGAAAAATGCGTTGTGGAGCGTCGCTCTGCCATTCATTGTGAATAGTGGAGCGCAACACAGCGTCACACAAAACACATACGTATACAGCTAAATCCGCGTTCGGAACACTTTTCAGAGGCGATTGATAGGCAGCGAGGAGCAAGGGTGGACTGACAACTCATGGGGCCCCCGGGCAATTGGGGATCATGGGGCCCCTGTGTCCTTGCCCGAACTCAAAAAAGCCTATGAAAAAGGTACCAGGGGCATCTCATGGGGCCCCCTACTGACCCCGGGCCCTCGGGCAGTGCCTGAGTTTCCAAATGGTCAGTCCACCCCTGGCGAGGAGTAAATTGGTTATCTTCTCAGGACCTGTTTTGACCCCATTTTTGCCTACAAATGTGCCACGACTGCACGTAATTGTGAAGCATTTGCAGCACTTCCCCATTCACTTGAACCAGTCAGGTTCGGCAACAAATTTGTTTTGTTTTTGCAGCAGAATTAAATCGAAGAATCCACACCCCCATCCACTGCCATTGAAGCGTAAGGGGAGGCAGTTGGGGGCTGTCAAAAACTCAGCTCAGACGCGCATTTTTCCAGCCACCCCCCCAACCATACATCTAAACTTAACATTACAGTGCATTGTGGTTTGCTGTGTTTTTATTTTATTTAATATTTTTTTAATTTATTTTATGTTGAATGCTCATGAATCTAGAATGTCAGAGAACTGTTACCGATGTAGACACGAAGTGGATGCAAAGAGGCTGTAGGAGATCAGCAACAAGAGATAAAAAAATATCAGCGATAACAAATCTTTTTATGTAAAATATTAATGACAGATGTTAAGAATACACAGTATCAGGGGCAGACTGACAACTCATGGGGCCCCCGGGCAATAGGGGATCATGGGGCCCCTGTGTCCTTGCCCAAACTCAAAAAAGCCTATGAAAAAGGTACCAGGGGCATCTCATGGGGCCCCTACTGACCCCGGGCCCTCGGGCAGTGCCCGAGTTTCCAAATGGTCAGTCCGCCCCTGATCTACAGGTGCATAAAACAACAATACGCAAAGCTTTGTCAGAAAAAATGTCATCCGCTCTATGAATAATCCCCCCCCCCCAATATTTCTGTTGTAAGATGTGAAAGTGGTGGGGGGGGGGGGGAGGAAAAGTTTGTCTATAAGAAATATAAATACCAAAAACAATTCAGCTGAAGAATCCTCTAGAGGGGGGCGGTAGCACGATGAACAAGGGGCCGACTGACCATTTGGAAATTCAGCCGCTGCCCGTGGGCCCGGGGTCAGTAGGGGGCCCCATGAGATGCCCCTGGTACCTTTTTCATAGGCTTTTTTGAGTTTGGGCAAGGACACAGGGACCCCATGATCCCCTATTGCCCGGGGGCCCCATGAGTTGTCAGTCCGCCCCTGGGATGAACATATCAAATGTGAATTCCACTCACCTATTTTCACATCGTGGGATTGGCCCTGTTCTTCTGATACATTATAACTGAACTTTGCAAAACAAATTGGCTTCATTTTAAATCGTTTTATGCTTATTTTTTTTTTTTTATTTATTTTATTTTTAGGGCATTCTATTTCCTGTCAGTTGTGCGTGTCTGCAGATAAAACGTCCTGCTCCGGGGTAAACATCCTCTGTCCTACAAATTACGTCTGTGGAATGAAGCACACCAACATGACCATAGGTAGGTTATTATATTCTGTTCACCTCAAATGATTTCTTTTACAAGAGTAAGTTGTTATTTAATTAAAAAAAAAAAAAAAAAATATATATATATATATATATATATATATATGTATTTACATATATATACACTACATTGCCAAAAGTATTGGTCGGCCGGCCTTTCCACACACATGACCTTTAATGGCCTCCCAGTCTTAGTCCGTAGGGTTCAATATTGAGTTGGCCCCGCCCTTTCCACACACATGACCTTTAATGGCCCCCCAGTCTTAGTCCGTAGGGTTCAATATTGAGTTGGCCCCGCCCTTTCCACACACATGACCTTTAATGGCCCCCCAGTCTTAGTCCGTAGGGTTTAATATTGAGTTGGCCCCGCCCTTTGCAGCTATAACAGCCTCAACTCTTCTGGGAAGGCCGTCCACAAGGTTTAGGAGGGTGTCTATGGGAAGGTTGGACCATTCTTCCAGAAGCACATTTGTCAGGTCAGGCACTGATGTCGGGGGAGGAGGCCTGGCTCGCAGTCTCCGCTCTAATTCATCCCAAAGGTGTTCTATGGGGTTGAGGTCAGGACTCTGTGCAGGACAGTCAAGTTCCTCCACCCCAAACTGGCTCCTCCATGTCTTTATGGACCTTGCTTTGTGCACTGGTGCGCAGTCATGTTGGAACAGGAAGGGGCCATCCCCAAACTCATCCCACAAAGTTGGGAGCATGAAATTGTCCAAAATGTCACCTTAAGAGTTCCCTTCCCTGGAACTAGGGGGCCAAGCCCAACCGCTGAAAAACAACCCCACACCATAATCCCCCCTCCACCAAACATTACACTTGGCACAATGCAGTCAGGCAAGAACCGTTCTCCTGGCAACCGCCAAACCCAGACACATCCATTGGATTGCCAGACAAAGAAGTGTGATTGGTCACTCCAAAGAACACGTCTCCACTTCTCTAGAGTACAGTGGCGGCATGCTTTACACCACGGTATCTGACACTTTGCATTGCACTTGGTGATGGAAGGCTTGGATGCAGCTGCTCGGCCATGGAAACCCATTCCATGAAGCTCTCTATGCACTGTTGTTGGGCTCATCTGAAGGCCACACCAAGTTTGCAGGTCTTTAGCTATTGACTCTGCAGACAGTTGGTGACTTCTACGCACTGGGCGCTTCAGCATGCGCTGACCCCGCTCTGTCATGTGACATGGCCTACCACTTGGTGGCTGAGTTGCTGTTGTTCCCAGTTGCTTCCACTTTGTTATAATCCCACTAACAGTTGAGCGTGGAATATTTAGTAGCCAGGAAATGTCACGAATGGACTTATTGCCCAGGTGGCCACCTATCACGGGACCACGCTTGGAGTCATTGAGCTCCTGAGAGTGACCCATTCTTTCACCAATGTTTGTAGAAGCAGTCTGCATGCCTAGGGGCTTGATTGTATACACCTGTGTCCATGGAGGGGATTGGAGCACCTGAATCACATGATTTGGAGGGTGGGGCCAATACTTTTGGCAATATATATACACACACACACAGGGGGTGGACAAAAATATGGAAACACATGATTTGCATGTATTAAAGTGACAACATGTTCTGTTTTGAGAGCGGAAGTGATGTAACACGCTTTTGCTTCTACTGTGTGATGAGACACCTAACTAACAGGTGGAAAGCCCCACTTTCATCATTCACTGCATGCGCTGCTAGTATGTCAGAGCTTACTGGGTTTTAAGAAGGCAAATTTTAGGTGTCGCGTAGCTGGTGCCTCTGTTGCAGTGGCAGTAGTACTTGTAGTAGTAGCATTAAATACTAATAATTATTAGTAGTATTAGTTCTAATAATAATATTTAAATAATAATAATAATAATAATCATTATTATTAATTAATTATAATATTATTATAAGTAGTCGTAGCTGTAGTGGTCGTAGTAATAGTAGCATAATAGTAATAAATCCTAATAGTAGTAGTAGTCATAAATAATAATAATAATATTAAAAAATAAAAATAATTATTATTATTAGATGTGCTAGTGGTAGTAGTAATAGTAGTATTACATATTTAATAATAATAATATTTACATAATTATTATTATTATTAGTAGTAGTAGTAATAAATAATAATAATAAAAAATTATTATTATTATTACAGTAGATGTGCTAGTGGTAGTAGTAATAGTAGTATTACATATTTAATAATAATAATAATAATAATAATAATATTTACATAATTATTATTATTAGTAGTAGTAGTAGTAATAAATAATAATAATAAAAAATAATAATTATTATTATTATTACAGTAGATGTGCTAGTGGTAGTAGTAATAGTAGTATTACATATTTATTAATAATAATAATAATATTTACATAATTATTATTATTAGTAGTAGTAGTAGTAATAAATAATATTTATTATTATTGCTATTATTATTATTATTCTTTATTCTTTTCTTGTTCTTGGGCTTAGATATGTATTAACATGCAATTTTTGTTGTTGTTTATATTATTTATTTTTTAGTATGATCTAACCATCCCTTCCTCCTTTCCTCAGGTGGAACAAGCACTCTCATAGTGTACAGAATGTGCTTACCCCCAGATCAGTGTAACATATCTGGAAGTATGACAGTTCCCAATGGTACGGTACAGGTTGGCATGTCTTGTTGTTCCAGTGATGGTTGTGATCCAGAGATGCCAAAATGTAAGTGTCACTTCAAAAAATGGAGGCATAACAATGGGAGGGAAATATGGATAGCTGTCCAGGGCAGAGAAAATCAGGGGATCACTATTAGTTTATTAAAAAAAATGTTATCTTTGCTTGTGAGCTCTCATGTTTAACATTTTTTCTTGAATTGCTACTGTTTGCACAGGTTAAACATACCAAAAATAAGTTCTATATGAAAAACTCCACTTTTATTAAAAAAAAAAAAAAAGATATTTTCATTTATATACATAACAGGGGCTTTAGCAAACTTACCTGCTCTTTTCCTGAAAACACTGAGACAGGGTTAAAGGTTAACAATTGTTTAATAAATAAATATATAATATATCTAAATATATATATATATATATATATATATATATATATATATATATATATACATATATATACAGTATTTGGGATTTACTAAAACTAGAGCACTCAGAATCTGCTGTAGCTGTGCATGGTAGCCAATCAGCTTCTTACTTCAGCTTCAGATTTTATATATATATATATATATATATGTATATATTTATACTGTATATATATTATTATTTTTTTTAGGATAGGGGAGGATATGTTTCAACACCAGAAAACTTTAAACCTTTTATTCTTTATTTATTTCAACAGTGTCAAACAATGTAGATAACAGCACAAATGGAATAACTTGTCGGTCCTGCCTTACGGTCAACTCTGACTGGTGCTACACCCCCAACACCATTCGTTGTAGTGGATCTGAGACTAAATGTGTTCTGCAAACCACACAAATAACAGGTAGCATTAAAGAAAAAAATTTTTTTTTATAACAATTATAAGAATATTACGTTCTACCCCGTAGACATGAGATGGTGGTCTGATTGTAGAAGCTGGTGCCTATTTCTAATGGCCAATTGGGAATGTTTATACAGACACCCCTGTGCCAGGTTTATCTTGGGGGCAGCAATATTAATTAGCCTTGCAGATTTCAAGTGTACTGTATGTCTTCCACCAGTGAGTATCTCCTACAACCAGTGGGTGCCTCCTGTGGTCAGTAGGTACCTCCTACAGCTGATGGATCTTTCTTGCAGCCTGTGGGTGTCTCATGGAGTTTGTGAGTGTCTCTTGCATTGTGGATGTCTCCTGCAGCCAGTGGGTGTCTTTTACTGTTAGTAAGTATCTCCTGCAGCTGGGGGATGTCTCTTACAGTCAGCAGGTTTCTCCTACAGTCAGCGGCTGTCTCCTAGAGTCCATAGGTGTCTCCCACAGTCTGCAGGTGTCTCCTAGAGGTAACAGGCATTTCCTAGAGTCAGCAGGTGCCTCTTACAGTTAGTGGGTGTCTCCTAGAGTCAACAGATGCCTTCTACAGTCAGCAGATATCTCCTTCAGTCAGTGGACATCTCCTACAGTCATCGGGTGTCTCCTGCAGTCAACAGGGGTCTCAAAAAGTTAATAGGTGTCTCTTTGAGTTAGTGAGTGGCTCCCAAAGTCAGCGGGTGTCTCCTAGAGTTAGTAGGTGTCTCCTACAGTCAGCAGGTATCTCCTAAAGTCAGCAGATGTTTCCTACCATCAGTGGGTGTCTCCTACAGCCAACAGGTGTCTCCTACAGTCAGCAGGTGTCTCCTACAGTCAACGGGTGTCTCCTAGAGTCAAAAGGTGTCTCTTACAGTCAACGGGTGTCTTATAGAGTTAGCAGATGTCTGCTAGATGTAGCAGGTGTCTCCAAGAGTCAGCGGGTGTCTTCTAGAGTCAGCTGCTGTTTCCTAGAGTCAACAGGTGTCTCCCACAGTCTGCAGGTGTCTCCTGGAGTTAGCAGATGTTTCCTAGAGTCAGAAGGTGTCTCTTACAGTCAGTGAGTATCTCTGAGACTTAATGGGTGTCTCCTAGAGTCAGCGGGTGTCTCCCACAGACAGAAGGTGTCTCCTAGAGTCAACAGGTGTCTTCTACAGTCAATGGGTATCTCTTAGAGTCAGCAGGTGTCTCCTACAGTCAGTAGGTGTCTCCTGCAGTCAGCAGATGTTTCCTACCATCAGTGGGTGTCTCCTACAGTCAGCAGGTGTCTCCTACAGTCAGAGGGTGTCTCCTAGAGTCAAAAGGTGTCTCTTACAGTCAACGGGTGTCTTATAGAGTTAGCAGATGTCTGCTAGATGTAGCAGGTGTCTCCAAGAGTCAGTGGGTGTCTTCTAGAGTCAGCTGCTGTTTCCTAGAGTCAACAGGTGTCTCCCACAGTCTGCAGGTGTCTCCTGGAGTTAGCAGATGTTTCCTACAGTCAGTGAGTGTCCCCGAGACTTAATGGGTGTCTCCTAGAGTCAGCAGGTGTCTCCTACAGACAGAAGGTGTCTCCTAGAGTCAACAGGTGTCTCCTACAGTCAATGGGTGTCTCTTAGAGTCAGCAGGTGTCTCCTACATTCAGTAGGTGTCTCCTACAATCAGTAGGTGTCTCCTACAGTCAGCAGGTTTCTCCTACAGTCAACAGGTGCCTACTAGAGTTAGCAGGTGGCTTTTAGAGTCATCAGGTGTCTCCTAGACTCAATGGGTGTCTCCTTGAGTCAGCAGGCATCTCCTAGAGTCTGCAGGTGTCTCCTAGAGCAAGCGTCTCCTGTAGTTGGGTGGGGGGGGGGGTCTCATAGTGTCATTGGGTGTTTTCTACATTCATAGGGTGTCTCCCACAGTCAGTGAGTGTCTCGTTCAGTCAGTTATTATTTCCTGTAGCTGGTTGGTGCCTTCTGTAGCTGATGGTTGTCTCCAGTAGCTAAATGGTCTCAGCTACCATCACATTCCAACCCTTAGTATGCCATTATCTTTATATCCAGCCTCTATGAAGACTAGACCACAGTCATCCCATGTCTATGGATTGTATCTGTAACTTTCCAAAACAGTCTTTTTAACATATAACTCAAGGATGTATGATTTGTTTTTTTTTTTGCAGGAACACAACCAGTAAAAGTGGCTATGAGAGGTTGTGCCTCAAAGGACATATGTAGCTTTAGCAACCAATCCTTCAGCTCCAGCAGCTTCACGTCCTCATACAATTATATCTGCACGAGTCGGAGTATTCACTTGTATAGTCTCATCTCTGCGCCAAGCCTGGTTTTGATTCTTTTGATGAAATCTGTATTATGAAACATCTAAAGCTGGTCTGTGGTCACCCTTGTAGAGTTTTATTTATATTTCTGCTGCTCAATGATGTAATATATGTATTAAATGTGAATTCCAAGACTTTGTCAAACCATTGTTAGTTCCTACTATGTGGATCTGCTGGCGGGATCAACATGTAGAAAACTAGCAGGAGGAGGACTTGTAAAAAGTTGTGGTTGATTTTGCCCCAACTTACACTTTATATAAATGAAAATCCGGAGTGGTTCCTTGTACTAGTCATGATTGGTGGGTGGAGTTGGGATTGGTGGGTGGAGTTGGGAACTTGGATGCAGAAATCTCTAAACTTCAGTCCCCAGTAACAGTGAAATAAATAAATGATGGGTAATATATTATCCCGGCATCCACTCACAACTAAAGTATTCATTTTGGAAGAATGAAGTCAAATTAATGGTCATCTTTGTTTGTCATCACTGTTTTTTTTTCTGTATTATATACTGTAGAATCTATTGTCTTTATAAATATAAAACCTGGAAATAGTAAGAAAATATGTAAAAATACATAAATAAATAAATAAATAAAAAAATGACTGTCAAATGTTGTTGTGTTTGATTTCACTTAAAAAAAGTAATTTCCCAAATAACCAGTTGACCCCTGGAAGGTTTTACCCCCCTTCATGACCAGGCCATGTTTTGCTATTCAGAACTGAGCCACTTTAACTGGCAATTGCTCAGTCATACAACGCTGTACCCAAATGAAATTTATATCATTTTTTCACACAAATAGAGCTTTCTTTTGGTGATGTTTGATCACCGCTGTTTTTTTTTTACATAAACGGAAAAAGACTGAAAATTTAGAAAAACAATGATATTTTCAACTTTCTGTTATAAAACATATTTAATAAAAATAAAAAAAATCAACTTTCATTATACATTTAGACCAAAATGTATTCAGCTACATGTCTTTGGTAGAAAAATAAACCCAATAAGTGCATATTAATTGGTTAGTGTGAAAGTTATAGAATCTACAAATTATGGTATATATAATGAAATTTATGTAGCTTTGAAGCCATACTGGTAATGGCGATGATAAGCAACTTATAGTGGGACTGTGATAGTATGGCGGGCAATCTGGCACTAGCTGATGCTGGCTGGGGGGTACGCTAACTGACTAACTGACCCTGACATCAGAGACACAAATACAGTGATCAATACTGTACACTGTCACTGTACTAATGACATTGGCTGGGAAGGGGTTAAAAACTAGAGGCAATAAAGGGGATACCTGTGTGCCTAACAATGTATAACGTCTGCTGCTTTTACTAATGGATCTGGCTGTTTTTCTCCCTGCTTTGCAGGGAGAAGAAACAGCTGGATCGCTGCTCTGTGTTCAGAGCGCTGTGTTGTTTGTAAGCCCAAGACTCTGTTCTGTGATTGGACACAGCGGATCAGCAGGTCTCAGCTATAAATCATTGCCCGTGACCCGCTCACGAAACCATCCTGTGTCCAACCGCAGCATGGTCCAGCAGCCCATTCGCGCCACAGACCCGGAAGCAAACTTGCAACATTTATTTACATTGCTGAGCCTGCAGCTGCCGTTCGATCACAGTAAATCTACTGTGGCTGAGCAGCACGTGGTTAAATTGCCAGAATGTATGAATTAAAGCATCACTCTGTTCAAAATGGAAAATGTCCCCCAAACCTGAATTAGCCTGCTCATCATGTGAATAGACTGTTGCAAGACAGATAGGATCGGCTTGTCAGGCTTCAGTAGACTTCAACAATATGGCGGCCATCTGTACACAGACACTGACTCCATGAGGCGCAGACACGTTTCGCCCTTTGTGGGGCTTCATCATAGAGAATTCTATGATTAAGCCTCAAAAAAGGCAAAACACATCTAAGGAGTTCCCTAGAGGTGGAGGACAGGAGCTGAAGCCATCTTTTACCCATCCCATTCACACTCATACAACAGGGAGTCGGTGTCTGTGTGCAGATGGTCACCATTTTGTTGAATTCAGGTTTGAGTATATATTGGTGGGATCAATTAGGGGGCCATTTCAACTATTTTTTAACTAAAGTTGATGACTCAAGTCAGATCTGATTTCCAGAGTTATTTTTGGTAGTTTGGATTCCCAAAATGCCTAGGAGAAAGGGACCAAAGACTGATCCAAAGGATATTTCTGCTTTATATCTGATTCTGTTGAGCCTCCTAGTCCACCCTCCTATCTTAATATTCTTGGATGAGTTTTTTAAGGAAGTGGCTTGCTGTTTTTTGCCCCCCCCCCCCCCGTTATCTCATCAGGACAGACTGCCAGAAGCTTCTCAAACCATTCTACACAATTTGGCTTCATTTGCTGCCCTTCACTTTTGTGGATCATTTTCATTATAACTGCCATGAGGTATGGGAAACTTTGAATTTTGGAGGTTCTAAATTTTAATGGACCAAACCACAGCTTATCAAACTTTTCAGATGTTTCTCATCTCTTCTTTAAAACAGCATCCAATTAAAAGTTAGACTTAAAGCTGTGATAAACCCAAAAGCAAACATTTATTACAGATTACTGATTCTTAGATGTGATGGCTGCCTTAGTTTTCTTTTTTACAGGAAGGAAAGAAGGAAAAGAAGGGTAGGAGGGATGGAAGTAAAAGCATGAAGGAAGAAAGGGCTGAGGGAAGGAGGGAAAGGTTGAAGGGCAGGAGTAAAATAAGGAAGGAAGGAAGGAAGGTAAAGGAAAGGAATGTTTGGAGGGAGGGAGGGAAGAAAGAAAGGAAGGACAAGAGGGAATGAAGGAAGGAAGGAAGGAAGGAAGGAAGGAAGGAAGGAAGGAAAAGAAGGAAGGAAAAGAAGGGTGAGAGGGATGGAAGTAAAAGTATGAAGGAAGAAAGGGCTGAGGGAAGGTTGAAGCACATGAGTAAAATAGAAAAATAGAGAAGGAAGGGAGGGAAGGGAAAGGAGGGGTTGGAGGGAAGAAAGAAAGAAAGAAAGAAAGAAAGAGAGCAGGCAAGAGGGAAGGAAAGGAGGAAGGAAGGAAGGAAGGAAGGAAGGAAGGAAGGAAGGAAGGAAGGAAGGAAGGAAGGAAGGAAGGAAGGAAGGAAAATATAGACATTTTCCTTATAAGAGTGTAAAATGACTGAGTTGGCATGTGCTGCCCGGTATCTGACCCCTGTGGCTTTTCATTCTCATCCTTCCTCCTCCTTCAATTTCCACTGTGGATATATTTCAGAGGAACAAGAGTTTCATTTGATTTTCATTGCTGATTTACAGGTCATTACATGAGCCATACAATGAATTAGCTACAGAAGTGATATCTTCCTGCCAAGTACAGACTTGTATCCTTTGTCTGCTTCCTTCTGGCAAATAGCTTTGGAAAGTTCCCAGATGTCAGCTTTCACATATCCACACTAAATCCAAAGAGCGACCCTGGTAAATCCTCCACTAGTGTCAGTAGGTTTTTATTTTTATTTGATTTTTCACAATTTTACATTTCTTTGTAGATAAGAAAGAAAGAAAGAAAGAAAGAAAGAAAGAAAGAAAGAGGGAAAGACAGAGAATGAGAGAAAGAAAAGAAAAGAAAGGAGAGAAACAGGAGACAGAGAGTGAGAAAGAAAAAAAGAGAGGCATATAGAAAGAAATAAGGAAGGAAGGAAGGAAGGAAGGAGGGAGACAGAGAGAGAGAGAGAGAGAGAGAGAGAGAGAGAGAAAGAGAGAAAGAAAGAAAGAAAGAAAGAAAGAAAGAAAGAAAGAAAGAAAGAAAGAAAGAAAGAAAGGAAGAAAGGACTGCAGGGAGGAGGATTAGGAAGGAGGAAAGAAGGAAGGGGAGGGAGGAAGGATAGAAAGGAAGGATGTTTTGAAGCAAGGAAGGAAGGACGGCAGGAAGGGAGGATAGGAAGGAGGGAAGGTACGAAGGGGGAGGAAGGATAGAAAGAAAGGATGAGAAGAAGGAAGGAAGGAAAGAAGGAAGGACAGCAGGGAGAGAGCTCAGGAAGGAGGAAGAAGGGAAGAGAGGGGAAGGAAAGATAGAAAGGAATGATGGATGTGAGGATGGAAGGAAAGAAGGGGAGGGGAGCGAAGAAGGATAGAAAGAAAGGATGTGTGGAAAGAAGGAAGGTACGGCAGGTACGGAGGTTAGGAAAGATGGAAGGAAGGAAGGAAGGAAGGAAGGAAGGAAGGGGGAGGAAGGATAGAAAGGAAAGGAAGGAAGGAAGGACAGCAGGGAGGGTGGTTAGGAAGAAGGAAGAAAGGAAGGAGGGGGAGGAAGGTTATAAAGGAAGGATGTGAGGAAGGAAGGAAAGAAGGGGAGGGGAGCGAAGAAGGATAGAAAGGAAGGATGTGTGGAAAGAAGGAAGGACGGCAGGTAGGGAAGTTAGGAAAGATGGAAGGAAGGAAGGAAGGGGGAGGAAGGATAGAAAGGAATGGAAGGAAGGAAGGAAGGAAGGAAGGAAGGAAGGAAGGACAGCAGGGAGGGAGGTTAGGAAGAAGGAAGAAAGGAAGGGGGGGGAAGGTTATAAAGGAAGGATGTGAGGAAGGAAGGAAGGACAGCAGGGTGGGAGGATGGGAAGCAGGAAGGAAGGAAGGAAAAGAGGAAAGGAGGGAGAAAGGATAGAAAGGAAGGACATGTGGAATGAAGAAAAGATGGAAGAAAAGAAGAAAGGTCCTAAAAACAAAAGAAGGACCAGGTGTAGATAGGTTTCCATTTTCTTACTGTGTGACCAGGGATCTTGTTAAATAAAATGACAACAAGGGTGTGTAAAGTCATTCCCCCGGGGCAAAACAAAGTATTGTATGAATGCAGACACTTGTCAAGTGTTCAGATAAACCTGTTAGAGTTGCAGAGCCGCATAGCTGAACGGTGATTAGTCTCTGACATAACAGGCAGTGTCACTCACATACTCCCCCCGTCAGGACACCAGACTGCTGACAACACTGAGATGTCCCCACACTGCATGGAACAGCTGCACCCACAACTGAAATGTGTTTTTCTATTTGAAATCGACTTTGACGCAAGCGTCTCCATGTCACTGTCTCCTCCACACCTTATACTGACAGTGGTAGGCTTTAGATAGCTTGTTGGATTAGATAGCTTGTTACTATTTGGTTCAAACTGTGAAATCCTCTGGACCAGAATGCTTTCAGTAGCTTTACTTGTGCTGGCGTCTCTCATAACGACTGGTAAGTTACTTTTTCATTTTCCCAATGCGCATCTGTGAAATTCGTAATTCTTTACTCTTGATAATGCAGCCATGTCTCTCAGAGATCAGATTGTAGTATTTGCTTGTATTCTCTCCCTGTCTGAGCCTTGACAGGTCTGATCTCAGGTCATCATATACCCGGTGCTGTAAGAATTTTCTGAAAGAAGATGAAAGGTTTTGAGATTTGGCAATTTCATCTTAACCCAGAAGCAAGGACGGAATTTCAGTTATCAGCTCCGCCCCCCTCCTCAACCCTAGATGTAGGATCACTGCTTGGTCTTCAGCTTACATGGTCATGGTCAACACCTCAGATGTCATGAGGGTGTATCCAAGGTCAGGACTAGAGTAATCCTCTGAACATGACTTGGTACCACTCTCTTGTAATTCTTTGTATAGTAGAACTTAGACTACGATAGGGAGTGGCAATGGAAGGAACATGCTAACAAGTGTTAAAAGTGATGACCCCGTCTGTCAGCTGCTGCTCCTTTACTGTCCAATCAAAAGCCAAAGGCAGGAGGCATCCTAGTTGAGTAAACCACTAACCACTTCTACAGGCAGAAGGTTTTTTTTACCCTAATGCATTCTCTGTATTAAGGGAAAAAAAAACATTCTGCATGCAGGTTCTACCCCAACCCCCCCCCCCTTTCCTTATACCTACCTGCCCTCATCTCTCTCCCTCCTCATTGGCTCAGACACAGCAGAGGGAGCTGCTGTCAATCACAACCAGGGAGGATGGAGCATGGGGCGGGGCTGAGCCGAGCAGGACTCGCACAAGTGCCCCAATAACACGCTGCATGCTATAGGGCAATTGGCAGAGGAGGGAGCAGGGGGCGGGCCAAGTAGGTATCTATGGACTTAGCAGAGGGAGCCATTGGCTCTGGTGACAGGGTCTCTTTAAGGGTCAGTTTGGGCAAGCTCTTCATTTTATGGTTGTTTTTTGTATCTATGGACTCAGACACAGCAGCGGGAGCCATTGGCTCTGGTGATAGGGTCTCTTTAAGGGTCATTTTGGGCAAGCTCTTTATTTTATGGATGTTTTGGTATCTATGGATTCAGACACAGCAACAGGAGCCATTGGTTCTGGTGACAGGGTCTCTTTAAGGGTCAGTTTGGGCAAGCTCTTCATTTTATGGTTGTTTTTTGTATCTATGGACTCAGACACAGCAGCAGGAGCCATTGGCTCTGGTGACAGGGTCTCTTTAGGGATCATTTTGGGCAAGCTCTTTATTTTATGGATGTTTTGGTATCTATGGATTCAGACACAGCAACAGGAGCCATTGGCTCTGGTGACAGGGTCTCTTTAAGGGCCAGTTTGGGCAAGCTCTTTATTTTATGCTTGTTTTTTGTATCTATGGACTCAGACACAGCAGCGGGAGCCATTGGCTCTGGTGACAGGGTCTCTTTAAGGGCCAGTTTGGGCAAGGTCTTTATTTTATGCTTGTTTTTTGGTGTCTGTGGACTCAGACACAGCAATGGGAGCCATTGGCTCTGGCGACAGGGTCTCTTTAAGGGTCATTTTGGGCAAGCTCTTTATTTTATGGTTGTTTTGATATCTATGGACTCAGACACAAAAGCAGGAGCCATTGGCTCTGGTGACAGGGTCTCTTTAAGGGTCAGTTTGGGCAAGCTCTTTATTTTATGCTTGTTTTTTGTATCTATGGACTCAGACACAGCAGCGGGAGCCATTGGCTCTGGTGACAGGGTCTCTTTAAGGGTCAGTTTGGGCAAGCTCTTTATTTTATGCTTGTTTTTTGTATCTATGGACTCAGACACAGCAGCGGGAGCCATTGGCTCTGGTGACAGGGTCTCTTTAAGGATCATTTTTGGCAAGCTCTTTATTTTATGCATGTTTTGGTATCTATGGATTCAGACACAGCAGTGGGAGCCATTGGCTCTGGTGACAGGGTCTCTTTAAGGGTCAGTTTGGGCAAGCTCTTTATTTTATGGTTGTTTTTTGGTGTCTGTGGACTCAGACACAGCAATGGGAGCCATTGGCTCTGGCGACAGGGTCTCTTTAAGGGTCATTTTGGGCAAGCTCTTTATTTTATGGTTGTTTTGATATCTATGGACTCAGACACAGCAGCGGGAGCCATTGGCTCTGGTGACAGGGTCTCTTTAAGGGTCAGTTTGGGCAAGCTCTTTATTTTATGGTTGTTTTTTGTATCTATGGCCATTGGCTCCTGCTGCTGTTAATCACAGCCAGTGAGGATGGAGCAAGGGGCGTTGCCGAGCCGCACTTTTTGTGTCTATGGACACACAAAGCGGGTCTTGGGAATGGGCATTCATGAGTGCCTACATAGCAAGCTGCTTGCTATGAGGCTTCAGGGCAAAGGGAAGGAACCAGCAGGGGACCCAAGGACAGGAGGATTGGGGCTGCTCTTTGCAAAACCATTACACAAAGCAGGTAATTATAATGTTTTTGTGATTTTAATTTAAAAAAAATCGCTTTAACTATAGAAAAGAAATGCCCAGTTACCAACCTAACTGCTGTGTAACCCTCTGGACTGGATGGTTAGAAACACAAATCTTTGATGGATAAAGCAACAACTATTTGTCTTGCTTTTCTTTTATATTGAGTTTTCCTTTAAATAGACCCTCTCACTAACTTAAGAAATTGCAAACAAAACCACAAAAAAGCAAGCATTGTAATTGCTTACTTTTATTTTACTTAATTTATCACTTTATTTACTTTTCCATAATTTATTTTTCCATAATTCATTTTTCCATAATTCATTTTTTATTCAATTGCAATGTGTCTTTGAACTTGATATTTGACTACTCCAGGAAGAGTCAATTGCCCAGCGAACCTCCCTTCCCGCTTGCATGTCATCAGCCTTTTGGAAGTTTCTAATTGCTGTTTGTGCTGACCCAGCTCCTCTGCCCTTCCCTATATAAACTTCTTATTTATTTTCTGTGGAATAAGCCAATTGGGATTACTATAGACTGTCACTTAAATGACAGCTCTGGGACTACCAGGGGCTTCTGATATCACCAAGATGGCGGCACCCAACAGCAGTCTCAGGGCTTTTGGATGTCTACACAAGGGAAGCTTCCATTGGTAAATATTATGCATAAAATATGTTAAATGCACAAATAATCTAAGGCAAGATTGTTGTTGAAGGTTAAAGTCTAGTGACAGGTTCTCTTTAACCTCCTTAGCGGTAATCCCGAGTGTAGCTCGGGGTAAAATTTCTATCCCAAGAGCGGTAACCCCGAGCTACACTCGGGTTTACCATGCGGCGTTGCTCTGGGGGTCCCTGCAGCACTTACCTTGTCCTTCGCTCCCGCGATGTGTCCCCTGCAGCGTCCCCGGCCATCTCCTCCGGCCGATGCCGGCATCCGGCTTCTGTGTTCCGGTCCCTGTGACGTCGGGGCGTACAGGCGACAGAACCGGCGGGAAATTTGAATTTTTTTAAAAATTTAATTTTTGCTGTCATTGCTGTTTCAACCCATTTCACATATATTTTGTCCCTACTACTTTGTCCGGCGCCCTGCCTGCATTTTGAATGTTCTTCCTGCCTGGAAACTTAGAAAAGTCCATGGCATCCAAAAAGCGTCCCTTTAGGTCAAAAGCGGTTTTAGACCGCCTAGAGAACAGCGATAGTAAATCAGAACCACTTGCAGAATTGAGTGATAATGATTCGTGGGGGAAATTCCTCATCAGACACTGAAAACGATTCTGCGACTTTGCTCAGCGATGTGCGAATTTGCCTCTGTATTTCAAATTTCAGTGTTTTTGGTTTGATTATATTATTGAATTAAATGTATTATTATTATTATATTATTATTTTTTATGATTATTTATTACATTATAATTTATGATTTCGTGTTTAAATTTTATCATCCCCGGGATGTTTACTAGACTCTTGTTCGGACAGATTTCAGTGAGTTATTCCTAAAAATTACAGGCCTACAATAAAAAACTACATATTTCCATGCAAAAAAATGGTACCGCTTTCAGCACAAAAAATCGGAAAGAATCATACCGCCGAGGAGGTTAAGGGCCAGTTTGGGCAAGCTCTTTACTTAATGGTTGTTTTTGATATTAGCGGCTCTATGCTCTATGCTGAGAACTTTTAGAATCTGACAAACCAACAGAAAGATAAAATGGACTTCCAATTCTGATTCTATTTCATTATAGGCAGAGCTATATCTTGCACAAAATGTTCGAGCTCATCAAGCACAGACTGTACGGGAAACAGTGTAACCTGTCCGGACAAGAATGAATGTTCCACTACATACATCGAAATCCTAATAAGTAAGTCAAATAAAAATTTTAAAGAAATGAATTTGTTTTTCTTTGTTATTTCTTGTGTAGTAATTATTGGTTTGCTTTTGCATGCAAAAAAATCTAAAAAAAAAATGCATAGATGTATCCAATGTGATAATACATTTCATAGACTTGTATAGACTTAACCACTTGACCTCCAGAGGATTTACCCCCCTTCCTGACCAGGCCTCTTTTTGCTACTCAGTGCTGCACTAATTCAACTGATAATTGCGCGGTCATGCAATGCTGCACCCAAACGAAATTTCCGTCCTTTTTTTCACACAAATAGAGCTTTCTTTCGGTGGTATTTGATCACCTGTGCACTTTTTATTTTTCACGCTATAAAGAAAAAAATGCCAAACATTTTGAAGAAAAACAATATTTTTTACTGAGCTATAAAAAAATATATAGTAAACTCAAAGTTGGTTATAAATTTAGGCCAAAATGTATTCTGCTCCATGTTTTTGGTAAAAAAATCCCAATAAGTGTATATTGATTGCTTTGTGTGAAGTTATAGCGTCTACAAACTATGGTATAGATACTGCAATTTACACCATTATTTTGCTATACAGCGCTGCGCTAGTTTAACGGACAATTGCGCGGTCATGCAATACGGTACATAAATGAAATTGACATCCTTTTTTCCCCCACAAATTGAGCTTTCTTTCGGTGGTATTTGATCGCCTGTGCGGTTTTTATTTTTTGCGCTATAAAAAAAAAGGCTGACAATTTTGAGGAAAAAAAAACAATATTTTGGACTTTTTGCTATAAAACATGTCCAGTAAAAAAAAAAATAAAAAATAAAATTTAGTCATAAATTTCTGCCAAAATGCATTCTGCGACATGTCTTTGCTAAAAAAAAACCCCAATATGTGTAAATTAATTGGTTTACGTGAAAGTTATAGCGTTTACAAATGGCGGGAAAGATACTGGGATTTTTAGTTTTTTTTTATACTAATAATGGCGGCGATCAGTGATTTATAACGGCGATCAGGGACTTATGGCGGCAATCAGCGACTTATGGTGGGACTGCGGGACTGCGGCGGACATTCTGACATTGGAGGGTACTGACTTTGGGTCACTGACGTCCCCAGTGACACCAATACAGTGATCAGTGCAAAAAAAAAAAACACTGACACTGTACTAATGGCACTGGGGATGAAGGGGTTAAGTTTATTTTTCAGGGAAGGGTTAACTGTGTGAGGGGAGTGTTTTACTAGGGGGCGGGGGTGTGTTCTGCACGGGACACCACTGATCGGGAGAGAGAAACTCTTCTGTCCAGATCAGCGTGTCCTGGAGCTGTCAGGGAACTGACAGAGAGCACAGCTACTGCAGCTGTGCTCTCTGTCAGCAATTGCCGCCGATCGCCAGGACATAGCCGGTAACGACCGGCTGTGACCCGGCGACTGACATCCGCAGCTGTGATCGGCTGGACAGGTAAGGCGGCGGCGCGCCCCCTACCTGTTTACAAAACACACGTTTTAAAACGTGGTTTTGCCCAGCCGTGCCGCCCTGCTGCCGTATTTCTACAGTGGCTGGGAGGCATGTGGTTAATTACTGGTATATCGTGTTATTCCATATTTCTAACAGGAAACTACAGATGTCAGTCAGTTTTGTCATTACACTTTTTTCACATTATTTGTGGACATTCTTTATTCCCAACATTGAATAATGGTTAATTTACGTTACTTTGTTTGTAAACAGTGTTGGGCAGGGGCGGACTGACCATTTGGAAACTTGGGCACTGCCTGAGGGCCCGGGGTCAATAGGGGGCCCCATGAGATGTCCCTGGTACCTTTTTCATAGGCTTTTTTGAGTTTGGGCAAGGACACAGGGGCCCCTTGATCCCCTATTGCCTGGGGGCCCCATGAGTTGTCAGTCCCGCCCCTGGTGTTGGGCTTGATGTTCGAGTCGACAAACACACAAATGGTAAGGGCGTTCGGCAGGCTGTTCACCCACCGTTCCTCACAATGCACTGTGCCTTGTCAGTGCATTGTGATTGGCCAAAGCAATGCACCTGACCACAGGTCAGGTGCAATGCTTTGGATAATCACAGCACATCATGACACGACCCCCCGCCCCCTTGTGTCGTCACAGTATTTAAGGGCTCATGTACCCTGCAGCTGCTAAACTCACGTTTAGGAGCTGTTATGTGTTTTTTTCAGCAGCCCCTGAACTCACCCTAATGTTCTCCTATGTGTCCATGTACACATCGTCGTTTACAGTCGTTTACAGACAGTTGAGTTTACAGTTGATTTTTTGAATGCAACAAACTGATTTTATCAGAGTTTCAAACGCAAAATGCTTGTAAACACGGCTAAATGCGGCTAGATGCAGCAAATCGCGTTTATAAGCGCTTGCGTTTGAAATTTTTTTTTTAACTCTTCCAGTTCCCTAATGTTCTCCTATGTGTCCATGTACACATCGTCGTTTACAGTCATTTACAGGCAGTTGAGTTTACTGTTGTTATTTTTAACGCAACAAACTTGCGTTCAGACGTCGATTTTATTAGTGTTTCAAACGCAAAAAGCTTTTAAAAGTGGCAAATCACGTTTATAAGCATTTGCAATTTTTTTTAACTCTTCCAGTTCCCAATGCTGTCCAGAGCCTTTTTTATCATGAAAAATGCATGCAAAGTGTTTTCAAGGTACTCAGATGGACAAAACACTGAACACAGGATGTTCCTACCAAGCTTGTCACACATTGTAATGACCAAATCACACCTCAGACCTCTCCCACCCTTGGAAACAAAAGATATGTTAATGACCATTCACACCTCAAATTCCTCATGAAGACCCCCTGCAAGGCGGCCTTAATGACTAACTCCACCAGACACCTTTCCAACCCTTGGAAACAAAAGAAATGTTAATGAGCAACTCACATCTCAGACCTCTCCCACCCTTGGAAACAAAAGAAATGTTAATGACCAATTCATACCTCAGACCTCTCCCACCCTTGGAAACAAAATATATGTTAATGACCATTCACACCTCAGACCTCTCCCACCCTTAGAAACAAAAGATATGTTCATGACCATTCACACCTCAAATTCCTCATGAAGACCCCCCTGCCAGGTGGCCTTAATGACTCCCTCCACCAGACACCTTTCCCACCCTTGGAAACAAAAGAAATGTTAATGAGCAATTCACACCTAAGCTAATCTCAACACATACTTCCGTCTCTGCTTCTACTCTCTGTATTTCTCTGAAACAATCTGAAATAGTTAATAATTTATCACTTTTCAGTGCATTCTGGGCATTTGGGAGGTTCTCCTGTGCTTATCTTTAAAAAACGCTTCTACACGCAAACGCACATAAACGCGTTATGCAAACACGGCTAAACAGCCTTTTTTTAACCTATGTTTTCCAGCAGCCAGTTTCCATCGTTCAGAAACGTCCCGTGTACATGGAGCCTAAGAGCTGTATTTAAGAGCTGCCGGGAGTCAGTGTCGAGAGCCAAGCCTTTTTTTTTTCGGCAGTGGCAGCGGGCATCATGATTCATGTTGGATCTACTTGAGGGGACATTTTTTTTAAATTTTGGTTTTAAAAAGGACTTGTCAAAGACTGTCTTCTATCATTTTTTACACTACACTTTTGTTTGGTGAATGAGTAGCTGTACCATGTACTCCATACTTATTCACATGGGGGGGCTGGGATCTGGGGGGCCCCTTGGTAAAGGGGGCTTACAATTTCCGAAAAGCCCCCCGCCCACAGACCCCCACAACCACCAGCCACTGTTAAGGGGAAGAGGTCCTTCTCCCCATCAACATGGTGACAAGGTGCTTTGGGGGGGAGCCCCCTGCTGTTCCAAAGTGCCCTCCCATTTTGAGAACATGTGGCGTGGTATGGTCATTACACTTTTTTCACATTATTTGTGGACATTCTTTATTCCCAACATTTAATAATGGTTCCTTTACGTTACTTTGTTTGTAAATAGTGTTGGGCTTGATGTTTGAGTTGACGAACACACGAATGGTAAGGGTCCCCCCACTTTTCTTGACCTGCCAGGCTGCATGGATAAGGGTCTGGTTTGGATTTTGGGGGGGGGGGGCTCCATGCCATTTTTTTTAAATTTTGGCATGGGGGTTCCCCTCAGAATCCATACCAGACCCGAGTGGCTTGGTATGGATGGGGGGGACCCCATTAATTTTTTCTTACAATTGCAGAAACCCCGCTGATAGCTGGAACAGAATGTTTTCACTACTAAAATATCGCATGACTTAATATTGTAACTCATGCCGTATTTTAGTAGCTGTGCGGTATCTTACCGCATACTCAGATGTGGTAAGATACCGCTTAGTGAATTGTTACTTATTCAAAGTTTGCGGTCGAACTTTTGTTAGGTTCGGGTGTTCAATCGCGAACCGAACAGGGAGGTCTTCAGCCCATCACTAATTGTAAACCATGGCAGGCTTTCTAAAAAGAAAACCTGAAACTGCTTCAACACACATATGGCTTCAAAGAAAAGGAAGTCACTTTTGTTTTATTGTTATCAGAACAAAACTAATACTCATGATATTTTCTTATTATGACTTTATCTTTTATTAGAAGTTTGTAACTGAAAAAATCAGTTTATAGCTACCCTGAACACACAAAATATCATAAAAAATAGATATAATATAGATTAATAGTACATTTTCAACTAAAGCCTCTGTTTTCCACGTATTCACACAGATGGAACACATTCTACAAATATGTTCAGATCATGTTCTCCAACATATCAATGTAACATGACTGGAAGCAGCACTTTCCCAGGAGGCTCCCTAAGGATGGCAACTTCATGCTGCTCAGAAAGCAATAAATGTAACCCCAATATGCCTACATGTAAGTATTCTGAAAGCTCTCTACCAATCCCACCCTTTCCCTCTTTCCTTTTGCCCTATCCTCTTCATCCCCTCTCTATTTTTTTCACTATACCATTCCCAGCCCTTCTACTCTTGTCTCTCCATCTTCTTCTATCCTTTTCTCTCACCTCCCTCCCACTTATTCTATCTTCTCTTCTTTTCTACTCTACTCTCCTCCCCTCTCCTCTTCCAACGCTTTCCTCTCCCATCCTATAATCTCTCCTTCCCATATTTCTTCTCCCATCCTCCCCTCTCCCATTTGTACCCTTTCCTTTTCCATCCTCTAGTCTTTATTTTCCACCCTTTCCTCTTCATTCCTCTCTTTGCTCTTCCCATTCTTTTCTCTCCCATCATTTCCTTTTCAATCCTTCCTTCTCCTCTTCCCACCTTTTCTCTTCCATTCTTACCCTTTCTTCTTCCTTCATCCGATGTCTCTTTTCCACTCTCTCTTCCTCCTACCCTTTCCTATCCCATCCTATAATATCCTTCCAACCCTTTCTGCTCCCATCCTCCCCTCTCCCATTTGTACTCGTTCCTCCTCCATCCTCCGGTCTCTCTTTTTCACCCTTTCCTCTCCAATCCTTCCCTCTCCTCTTCCCACCTTTTCTCTCCCATCCTTTAATCTCTCCTTCCCATATTTCTTCTCCCATCCTCCCCTCTCCCATTTGTACCCTTTCCTCTTCCATCCTCTAGTCTTTCTTTTCCACCCTTTCCTCTTCATTCCTTTCTTTGCTCTTCCCATTCTTTTCTCTCCCATACTTTTCTCTCCCATCATTTCCTTTTCAATCCTTCCTTCTCCTCTTCCCACCTTTTCTCTCCCATTCTTACCCTTTCTTCTTCCTTCATCCGATGTCTCTTTTCCACTCTCTCTTCCTCCTACCCTTTCCTATCCCATCCTATAATATCCTTCCAAACCTTTCTGCTCCCATCCTCCCCTCTCCCATTTGTACTTGTTCCTCCTCCATCCTCCGGTCTCTGTTTTTCACCCTTTCCTCTCCAATTCTTCCCTCTCCTCTTCCCACCTTTTCTCTCCCATCCTTTAATCTCTCCTTCCCATATTTCTTCTCCCATCCTCCCCTCTCCCATTCGTACCCTTTCCTTTTCCATCTTCTAGTCTTTCTTTTCCACCCTTTCCTCTTCATTCCTCTCTTTGCTCTTCCCATTCTTTTCTCTCCCATCATTTCCTTTTCAATCCTTCCTTCTCCTCTTCCCACCTTTTCTCTCCCATTCTTTAATCTCTCCTTCCCATATTTCTTCTCCCATCCTCCCCTCTCCCATTTGTACCCTTTCCTCTTCCATCCTCTAGTCTTTCTTTTCCACCCTTTCCTCTTCATTCCTCTCTTTGCTCTTCCCATTCTTTTCTCTCCCATACTTTTCTCTCCCATCATTTCCTTTTCAACCCTCCCTTCTCCTCTTCCAACCCTTTTCTCTCCCATCCTTTAATCTCTGCTTCCCACATTTCTTCTCCCATCCTCCTCTCTCCCGTTTGTATCCTTTCCTCTTCCATCCTCTGATCTCTCTTTTCCACCCTTTCTCTTCATTCCTCTCTTTGCTCTTCCCATTCTTTTCTCTCCCATACTTTTCTCTCCCATCATTTCCTTTTCAATCCTCCCTTCTCCTCTTCCAACCCTTTTCTCTCCCATCCTTTAATCTCTGCTTCCCACATTTTTTCTCCCATCCTCCTCTCTCCCATTTGTATCCTTTCCTCTTCCATCCTCTGATCTCTCTTTTCCACCCTTTCTCTTCATTCCTCTCTTTGCTCTTCCCATCCTTTTCTCTCCCATGATTTCCTTTTCAATCCTCCCCTCTCCTCTTCCCACCCTTTCCTCTCCCATCCTAAAATTTTTCTTTCCCACCCTTTCTTCTCCCATCATCCCCTCTTCCATTCATACCCTTTCCTCCTTCGTCCTCTGGTCTCTTTTTCCGCTCTTTCCTCTCCAATACTCTCCTCTTCCCACCCTTTCTCTCCCATCCTATAATCTCTCCTTCCCAGCCTTTCTTTTCTCATCCTGCCCTCTCCCATTCTTTTCCTTTTCTCTTCCATCCTCTAGTCTCTCTTTCCCACCCTTTCCTCTCCAATCCCCCCCAACTCCCCTCCCTACTCTTTCCTCTCCTATCCTATAATATCTCCTTCCCACCCTTACCTATCCCATCCTCACTTTTCTTCTTCCCAACCTTTCCTCTTCAATCTTCTCATTTTCCCCTTCCAACCATTGCACTCTATCCTCTCCTCTATTCTCCTCTCCTCACCTCCAAACCCTTTCCCTACTTTTCCTCCCTTATTTTCTATCCATTCCCCTTCTCTTCTTACCCCCCCCCCCCCTTCATTTTCCAAGCCACACTCCTCCCTTCCTCTACGTCCTCAGTTCTATTCACCATTCTTTTTTCCTACCCTCCTCTCCTTCCACCTCTTCTCTCCCCTCTTCTCCTTACTTCCCATCCCCATCTCTCATTTTTTGTTCTCTTCTTCCCTTACCCCACATCAACTTATCTAGCAATATGTTATATATTAATATTTTCCCCTCGTTCTTTTTCGTTTGCGCAGTACCACAATACAATACCAACGCACAAAATGGATTATCATGTCCGCAGTGTTTGTCAATTAACAGTGACCAGTGTACCGCTGACAACAGCATGCTGTGTGCAGGCAATGAAACTGTGTGCATGCGCCTTGCTAAAACTGATATAGGTAAATAATTCCATGTATAATTCAGTCTACATTGATATTTATTTACAGGCTGCATAGTCCTCCAGACAGGTGAGTGTTCAACTTTTGTACAGGTGAATTGTTTTAATGTAGTTTTGTAGATCAGCAGTATTTTTTTGCACTTTTTAGAATAGATATAACAAAACATTTTCAACTGTATGTTTACACCCCGGTCACATCGATCCTGACTTTGAAATCAAAGTCGGGATGTCATTGCGTTTTGAAGTGCGATTTGCATAGACATCTGCGTCAGATGTCTTGCAAATCACACCAAAAGTAGTGCATGCACTGCTTTAGAAATCGGTGCGGCTCCGACCAAGTTGGAACCGCACCGATATGACTGCTGTAATTGCGGATAATAGGGTGCGACTTGGCATGCAATTTGCAAGTCGCATGGCATGTCAATCGCATGCCAAGTTGCACCCAGTGCGACCAGGGTCTTAACAAAGGGAGCAAATAGGAGTAGCCCATTCAAAAAGAATAAATACGAGCGCATCTATGGAATAGCAGCTGAACATTAGGTACCATACACCCTCAAAACAATGTAAATCACAAGATGCAGCGCTATAAACTAAAACATATTAATGCATGAATCAGAGAATCAATCATAAATAACTGAACAGTTAAAAGTTCATATAATAGGTGACTTTAGTGCTCTCCTCTATTTCATATCCTCCTGGTGGTCAGGCGTTCCTGGCTCCTGGTTCCTGGAGGAGCCAGGAACGCCGTGACGTCATACCGCCGGAGCATCGTGGAGCTCCGGCGGTCATCTTTATCACTGGACGGTTAGTCCACACTGTCTATATACTGCCGTGTACACGGATTGTTGAGCTTTTAATAAATTCTTTTATATGACCTACTACACTATGGATATGTTTTGTTTTGACTCCCGTGGGGAGTACCCATTTTAGTCACCCATCTCTTTGCGGGGTACGAATCGTATACCAATCCTAAGGAGAAGTCCGCAGGTCACCTAACAAGGGATTATACAGGAACATCTAGGAGCTCTGGAAGGAGGTGGTCTTAATATCACAGCGTGTCCAGTCGATGATCCTAAAGGGGAATCTATATAAAACGCTCATATACCTGTGCGTTTTGGTGAGTGTGCACTTCTTCAGCACTATTTTGCACAACGCCTGACCACCAGGAGGATATGAAATAGAGGAGAGCACTAAAGTCACCTATTATATGAACTTTTAACTGTTCAGTTATTTATGATTGATTCTCTGATTCATGCATTAATATGTTTTAGTTTATAGCGCTGCATCTTGTGATTTATAGGAGTAGCCCATTGTCCGGTGGACTGACAACTCAATGGGCCCCCGGGCAAGAGGGGATCATGGGGCCCCTGTGTCCTTGCCCAAACTCAAAAAAGCCTATGAAAAAGGTACCAGGGGCATCTCATGGGGCCCCCTACTGATTCCAGGCCCTCGGGCAGTGCCCGAGTTTCCAAATGGTCAGTCCGCCCTTGGTCTCAACCATAACCTTTCAGATAATACAACATTGCTATACAGTATGCTGGTGCATTACATGCATCTGGAATACATGTTTTGATTAGGAATGACTGAAGTTTGGAAATCTTGCTTGAAGTTCAAAGTTCATGCATTTTGCAGTGAACCCCATTGAAGTCTAGAAAGGTTGTTAATCAATTCTGGCCTTTCGTAGGGCTAACAAGCACACTATTGTCAAGCAAAAGGCATGGGAAGACAAGGGCTTCTTAAGGGAGTTAAAAAGAGTCAAAAAGTTAAAGAAATAAACCATTTTAAAAAGTATTTCTTGCACAAAATTGTCAGTTCTCCCTAACAGGTCCATCATACACTGACCACATAGGTGCTTTATGACCATCTCTTTATAGAAACTGGACTCCCAATTAAAATTCAACACCCTACTTCCTACAGTCCTTAGGCCTTAGTCGGGACGTTTTTACAGCGGCTGTTTTTGTGTTTTGACGTTTTTTTCTACAGCCAGTAAACCCCCCAGCATGTTATCCTATGTCCACATGCACACAAAGACTGTAATCAACGTTTTTTGGCTGGAACGTTTTTTGGTTGGAAAAAAAATTCAGAACTAGTGGGTTTCTAGAGGAGTTTTTTAGCTCTAAAAATGCTCTAACGCTGAAAAACATGAAATATAGGTGCTTTATGACCATTTCTTTATAGAAACTGGACTCCCAATTGAAATTCAACACCCTACTTAACAAAATTATCAAATCTCCTGCGCCTCCCCCATACTTCCATGCTCCAATTGGTGTTGGACCAACTGCTGCTTAACCTCCTTAGCGGTTTTCCCGAGTGTCGCTCGGGGTAAAATTTCTATACCAAGAGCGGTAACCCCGAGCTACACTCAGCTTACCATGCGGCGTTGCTCAGGGGGTCCCTGCAGCACTTACCTTGTCCTTCGCTCCCGTGATGTGACCCCTGCAGCGTCCCCGGCCATCTCCTCCGGCCGATGCCGGCTTCCGTGTTCCGGTCCCTGTGACTTCGGGACGTACAGGCGCCGGAACCGGCGGGAAATTTGAAATTTTTTAAAAATTTCACTTTTGCTGTCATTGCTGTTTCAATGCATTTCACATATATTTTGTTCCTACTGCTTTGTCCTGCGCCCTGCCTGCATTTTGAATGTTCTTTCTGCCTGGAAACTTAGAAAAGTCCATGGCGTCCAAAAGGCGTCCCTTTACGTCAAAAGCGGTTTTAGAACAGCGGTAGTAAATCAGAACCACTTGCAGAATTGAGTGATAATGATTCGTGGGGGAAATTCGTCATCAGACACTGAAAACGATTCTGCGACTTTGCTCAGCGATGTGCGAATTTGCCTCTGTATTTCAAATTTCAGTGTTTTTGGTTTGATTATATTATTGAATTAAATTGATTATTATTATATTATTATTTTTTATGATTATTTATTATATTATAATTTATAATTTCGTGTTTCAAATTTTATCCTCCCCGGGATGTTTACTAGACTCTTGTTCGGACAGATTCCAGTGAGTTATTCCTAAAAATTACAGCCTACAATAAAAAACTACATATTTCCATGCAAAAAAATGGTACCGCTTTCAGCACAAAAAATCTGAAATAATCAGACCGCCAGGGAGGTTAATTAACAAATGGACTGAAGTTCAGATCCATGCGCTATCTGGATTGGATGCAAACTACTATCGCATCATGTGAGGTCATCTGAATTAAACAAATGCATTCATTAATTTTGTTATAACTTTTTTCGGATTATTCCTGCCACTGACACCAACAGTGGGGCACTATTGCTCCCACTGAAACCAACGGTGGGGCACTATTGCTCCCACTGAAACCAACGGTGGGGCACTATTGCTCCCACTGACACCAACAATGGGGCACTATTGCTCCCACTGACACCAACAATGGGGCACTATTGCTCCCACTGACACCAACAATGGGGCACTATTGCTCCCACTGACACCAACAATGGGGCACTATTGCTCCCACTGACACTAACAATGGGGCACTATTGCTCCCACTTACACCAACAATGGGGCAATTTATTTATGCATGCAAATTAGTGCATGAAATAAAATTCTGTTCCCCTGAAACAATGGGACTATGAGGCAGCACTGATCAATGAGCCAAGATATCAAAGACAAAACATTTAAAAAATTTCAAATAGTTTATTTTAACATGAATCTTGAAAACAGTTCTGCAAACGTTAGCGGTTATAGTTATAGGGGATCACATGGGTAGTATTTTATATAATCAGGTAATAGTCAAGCATCCGATGCATTTCGAGATTGAATGGCCATGGACACCCCACCTAGCCTGCCTATATGGGCGTTATGCCACCAATTAAGACTTTATGGTCCTGAACTGGAAGGTAACATTGCAGCCTCTTTACAAATAGAAGGCTAAAAATGCTATTGTCAAATTGTAAACAACATTTCCTATCTTTCCCCCAGGGTATCAAACATCTGAATTGGCATTTCGTGGCTGTGCCACAAAAAGTATCTGCAGTCTCACCAGCCAGACTTTCACCACCAGCGGAATAACCACAACCTACAATTACATTTGCAATAGAGGAAGTCTTGGATTCCATCATGTCACCCTCATGCCATTAAGTGTTTTTGCTCTGTTGCTGAAATTATTGCTTTAGATCTGGAATCTCAAGTATCTTTTTGATCCTCGTGATAAACTATATGATATGGACTTAAGAATTATTCTTGTCATTATGGAGCTGACTTTTTTTGACTATATTTTTGTGCAGCATTGAATGTCAAGCCAATTGTATTGTTATTTAATAATATGAATATGTAAAAGGTATAATGGTAAAAATAAGATTTAATTTGGATCTACAATATATTGTATGTTGTGAGATTGCACATTCTCCCTTGCTTTTTTTCTGTGGGAAAAGTACATACCTGCAAAGAAGAGACTCATTATTTATCTCTTCCGCTGCCTACGCAGCTGAACGTGGCTCCATAACTGAAGAATGGTCCTCCAAAATCTGCTGGAAAACTGAAACTTCCGGGAGCGTCAGTCTCAATGGACTGCCACAGCTCTCACTGGTTCCTTCTGCTCATTTCCAGGCCATTACTGTGTGTTCCTGTGACCTTCTAGCAGGAGGTACCAGTGAGCAAGGGGTGGACCATGGAGACTGACCCTCCTGAAAGTGTCAGTTTCTCAGTTGTCTTCTGCAGTGAAGCAACATTCAGCCTCTTTCACACCTCTTACGAACTAGTTGTCTTCTTGAACTTTTTCTGGATACATGCAAAAAAATAGAGAAGGAAGGCGCCTCTGAGTGTGGACTGTCATAAATAATTTATTAAAACAAAGTAGAATTACTCTCACATGATAGGGGTTAAAATAGGCACATCTCTGAGTAAATGTATCAGTGAAGCGTCCTCCACCACTACTGTAAGCCATCGCCCTCTCAGCAAATGGCCGGCTGGATGGTGAACAGAATCCAAAACAAGTGTTGGAATGCAGTTGGAGCACAAGCAGTCGCAGCACTCGGCGAGATGACGTCACCGGAAATCACGCATTGTGTCGGGCGTGCTCCTTTCTCAAGCTCTGACGTGATGGTGACGTCACCTTGCTGAGTGCCACAACCACTTGCACTCCAAATGCATTCCAACACTAATTTTGGATTCCGGTCACCATCCAGCCTGCCATTGCCCAAGAGGGCAACGGCTATACACAGCAGTGGCAGAGGATGCTTCACTAACTACATTTACTCAGAGATGTGCCTGTTTTAATCACTATCACGTGAGTGTAATTCCACTTTGTTTTAATTTATGACAGTCTACACTCAAAGGCACCTTCCTTCTTTCTGTCTTTCTTTGCATGTACTCAGAGATTGCGTCGTCCTCTCTCTAAAAGAAGGCTTGCCATGAACAGGGGCGGACTGACCATTTGGAAACTCGGACACTGCCCGAGGGCCCGGGGTCAGTAGGGGGCCCCATGAGATGCCCCTGGTACCTTTTTCATAGGCTTTTTTGAGTTTGGTCAAGGACACAGGGGCCCCATGATCCTCTATTGCCCGGGGGCCCCATGAGTTTTCAGTCCGCCCCTGGTCCTATCATAGGCACTTGTCAAGAGGGACAATTATGCCCACCCTTTCTGCCTCCTTCCTCCACTCATAGAAGCTGTACCATAGCTTCCAGCTATGAAAAGCACTCTATGAATAGAGGACATGTGAATGAATGAAAGTTCCACCTCCTCCATTCTTAAAGTGTGCTTCACTGATGCAGTGATCAGTGCTGATGCCATATAATTTTCACAAGTGTACTTATTTTAGTGATCTTATTGACCTGCTTGCTATGTGCCTGTGTCACGTACCTGACCAAAGGCTGAGGTGACGAGAGGGCTCCGGTTAAGTGCAAAGCACCCCTGAAGGTGGTAACAGAAGGTGCAGTGCTCAAAGAAGCACAGGTTGCCAATGGTGTGTTTGCCTGGTGGTTCCAGATGAGACAACACCCGTGGGCAGAGTGGATACAGCAGATGACTTTCTGGAAGACTAGCGGATCTTGACAGATAGGCAGTGCAGGAAACATAGTCAGAAGCCAGACCTGGGGGTCAAACACAGGGTTACAAACAGGAATTGGGGGGCAGAAGATAGTCAGGAGCAAACCAGGGTCATACACAGGACATCAATCAAGAATAGACAGGAGCAGATCAGAGAAGCAAGGTCATAGCCAGGAGAGAAGTAAGAGCAGGTCAGGGTCAAGCCGGGTCGGTAACGGGTAATCAGGCAGAGTAACTCGCACAGGAACACAGGAACTGAAGGCTGACAATAATCCAGAAATAACTGAGAGGAGCTACAGTCCTTATAAATACCACTGGGCACCAGCAACTATTGCGCTTTGAGTGCACTGATGCGCCTTTGCGCATGAAGATGAGCCATTACGTGTCCAAATTGGGTGTTGGCGCATTTGCCAGGATATCTCTGATATCTTCACTGACAGCCTGCCATCTTTATGTTCTTGCTCCAAGGGAGTGGGGGGGGGGTCTCCCCAGTCTTCCATGGCCCTGATGGCCTTCCTTAAGGCTAACATGACTTTTTTACTTCCATCCAAAGCTCTGTACCTCTTGCGCCAAGGTGGGGGGGTATCTTCAGTCTTTCATGGCTCTGACAGCCTTCCCTAAGGCCAACATAACTTTGTCACTACCATCCAAAGCTTATGTACTACTTGTGCCAAGAAGGGGTCGGGGGGTCTCTCCAGTCTTTCGTGGCTCTGACAGCCTTCCCTAAGGGCAACATGACTTTTTCACTATCATTAAAAGCCTATGGACCTCTTGTGCCCAAGATGAGTGCCCCTGGGGAATTTGGAACTGGCAGTAGAGCCCAGGTAGGTCATGCTTTTAATGCGAGCAAGGATGCTCAGGCACAGGGTTCTATTTTAAAAATAAATATTCTAATTATTATTATTACTACAGGTATTTATATAGCACCCTTCAATTTACACAGCGCTTTATATATATATTGTACATTTACATCAGTCCGTAACCCTCAAGGGGCGTACAATCTAAGGTTCCTAACCCTCAAGGGGTGTACAGTCTAAGGTCCCCAACCCTCAAGGGGCGTACAATCTAAGGTCCCTAACCCTCAAGGGGTGAACAGTCTAAGGTCCCTAACCCTCAAGGGGTGTACAATCTAAGGTCCCTAACCCTCAAGGGGCGTACAATCTAAGGTCCCTAACTCACATTCATACATACACATACTAAGGACAATTCAGACAGGAGCCAACAAAGCTACCAGCATGTCTTTGAAGTACTCTCATGAGAAGTAGTTCAACTACAGGTTAGCGAGCAACATTCCACTAACCACTGCGGGAATTATTTACTAAAACCGCATGGTGCAAAATCTGGTGCAGCTCTGCAGAGAAACCAATCAGCTTCCGAGTTTTATTGTCAAAGCCTAATTAAACAAGCTGAACTTAGAAGCTGATTTGCTACCATGCACAGGTTCACCAGAATCTGAGTGCTCTAGTTTTAGTAAATTTCCTACTATATGTTCCTGTTTTCAGTTTCTACTTAACCACATACACTTGTTTGCTAGACATGTGACTCATTTTATTCTATGTTGATGTATTTTCTTAAAGAACTAAATCGGAGAAGGTTGTTTCCCCTCCTTTGGTTGTGGTTTAACCTAGTTAGTTAGTTAGTGTTATCTATCTTTCAAGGTAAATGCTACTTCATTACCTGGTAAACCTATGCCCACTCACTCAGTACTCATGCATTATTATTATTATACAGGATTTATATATTATTATTATACAGGATTTATATATTATTATTATTATTATACAGGATTTATATATTATTATTATTATTATACAGGATTTATGGCGCCAACAGTTTGCTTAGCACTTTACAATATAACGGGAGACAATACAGCAACAATACAGTTCAATACAAGAGGATTAGGAGGGCCTGATCCTGGGAGCTTACAATCTAGGAGGGAGGGGCTGGTGGTACAAAAGGTAGCAACTGTGGGGGATGGACTGGTAGGAGCAATAGAAGATTCCATTATTAGCTGAGGGCAGCATAGGCTTCCCTGAAGACATAGGTTTTCAGAGATCGCCTAAAAGTGAGCAGAGTAGGAGATAGTCTGATAAATTAGGGTAGAGAGTTCCGGAGGATGGGGGAAGCTCTGGAGAAGTCCTGGAGACGAACATGGGAGGAGGAGACAAGGGAGCTAGAGAGCAGGAGGTCGTGCGAGGAGCGGAGAGTACGGTTTGGGTGATATTTAGAGACAAGATCGGTGATGTAATTTTGGGCAGAGTTATAAATGGCTTTATACGTTATTGTTAATGTTTTGAATTTTATCCATTGGCCAATGGGAAGCCAGTGGAGGGATTGGCAGAGAGGGGTGGAGGATACTGAGTGGAGGCCAGTGGAGGGATTGGCAGAGAGGGGTGGAGAACACTGAGTGGAGGCCAGTGGAGGGATTGGCAGAGAAGGATGGAGGACACTGAGTGGAGGCAGTTGAGGGATTGGCAGAGAGGGGTGGAGGGATTGGCAGAGAGGGGTGGAGGCATTGGCAGAGAGGGGTGGAGGTCACTGAATGGAGGCAGTGGAGGGATTGGCAGAGAGGGGTGGAGGACACTGAGTGGAGGCAGTGGAGGGATTGGCAGAGAGGGGTGGCAGATACAGAACGGTTAGTAAGGTGGATGAGTCTGGCAGCAGCATTCATGATAGACTGAAGAGGGGATAGCCTGCAATTAGGTCGGCCAATGAGGAGGGAGTTACAATAGTCAAGGCGAGAGATAACAGGGGAGTGAATTATACAATGTACATCCATGGACTTAAGCTGAACTATGGGAGAAGTAGTAGAGCTGCACCCACCCTCCAAGAGATTATGTCGGGGGGGACCAGGTAAAGCAGTTTTACTTACCTAATCCTTTGCTCCTGCAGACTCCTCCGCACTACTGGACCAATTCCTGCAGCCTCATTTTCACTGAACTCCTGCGATCCAAGGTCCCAATGTCATCAAGACCATAGTCCTGCATTGGACATGAGCATGCTGAGGGATAATCCATTGCCAGAACATAGGGGAGCACCATTTCACACGGGAACAGAGGACCAAGCAGTTAAATTGCTTTTACTGTTCCCTAGACCAGGGTTTCTCAACCTTTTTTCAGTCAAAGCACCCTTTAAAATGATGGATAGTCTTGAGGCACCCCATTCCAAAATGTGAAAAACTATTCTAATAGATTTATATAACTCAGCAACATCCACACATGTAGGACACCCAACACGAGAGGAGATTTATTCTTCCAAAGCAAATACACTTTTGCACACTGGTACTGACTAGTATACCATTGTTTCTCTTCTCCCTCAGTTTTCTCCATCACTGAGCTAATGTGACCCCAGCACTGATGGAGAGGGGCAGGAGAAGGGCAAACAACGATGCTGTGGAGGCAGCTTACACCCTCCTTAACAACTGATGATGTCATTGGTTGTCAGGTCGCCGGCAGCTAAAGGGTCGTAATGACGCACAATGAAAACCTGTGGCTTTGTGTATCTAAAAGGCAGGCTTGTTCCACCCGTTGGCTTGTATACAAGTTTTGGGCAATTTTTAGACATTTTGCCAAGGCACCCCTGAGGAAATCTCAAGGCACCCCAGGGTTGCCTGGGCACCCTGGTTCAAAAAGGCTGCCTTAGACTAAATAAGCTGCTAACCCCTGCAGTGCAGGCACAACCCCACTGCAAATTGAGACTTTTGCTTTTCCCGGAGTTGGGCTTTAAAGAGAATAAATCTCATTGCATACTCTAATTACAGGAAAGAACATCATTTTTTTTAAAGGAAAGGACACCCAACCAGCTCAGATTTGCCTAATCAGCAAACCTGAGATTTTCTGCTGTAGAAAAGTTTGCATGAATTTAATAATTTTGCAGCAAAATCAATCTATTCATTCCTTTATGATTGTAATACACCCACCTCTGCTATTCATGAGGACCACTTGGCTTACTTCCCAGTTTGTCATCTCTGCTTCTTTGGTCAGCTCCCTGCGCATTGGACAGAAGCGACAGTCCCAGTTCATGAACCAATGGGGAAACTGATGTTGGAGAGCTGACACGGGAAACTGGACAGAAGAAGGAAGACAAATTACTTGATGAGGAACAAGTGTCATCTGTCTGGCCATACAGTATGAAAGTGTGCCTAAGTTATGAGACTGGATATAAAGATCTAAGCCAACCATAGATGGATGGAATCTTGGACAGTTCAGCAGGGGCCGACCGAGATTCGATCAATTTATGGGCAGGCTGTTTGTACTGAAGTCAATTCATCGATCAACTTCAGTACAACCAACCTAAGATTTTTTTGTATACTATCCCTGCCAGCAGTTATAGCCGCCAGCCAGGGGCGGACTGACCATTTGGAAACTAGGGCACTGCCCGAGGGCCCGGGGTCAGTAGGGGGCCCCATGAGATGCCCCTGGTACCTTTTTCATAGGCTTTTTTGAATTTGGGCAAGGACACAGGGGCCCCATGATCCCCTATTGCCCGGGGACCCCATGAGTTGTCAGTCTGCCCCTGCCGCCAGCAGTGCCGAGAGAAGGTCATCCAGCACTCAGGGCAAAGATGCCAAACTGCACCCCCCCCACATTCATGATGTACAAGCTCAGGGGAACCTATGCCCTGCAGTATTTCGCTTGTCAAAAAGAACTGTGCAGCTCAGTTTCAATACTGAGCACATGCTTCTGTTGATGACTCTCTCCTCCACTCCCAGCTCTCTCCTGGACACTTCATCACTTGGTGGTGCGGGCTGTGCTCTCTCCCCCTCTTACTTCCTGCTAGTGCAGCTCCTGTGTGTCTGTGAACACCGCCACCTGCTTGTTAATACAAGAGGGCTCTCAGGAAGGAGGAGGGGAGTGAGAACACAGTCTGCACCATGTCCCGGCTCGCATCTCCTTTCCTTGCTGCTCCCAGCACTGGGCTGACAGGAGTAGCAATGCCATTGTCACTACTCCTGTCAGTAGGGCCATGGATAAGGAGGTACCACCAGTCCTCATGTACAGGGCCCAGGCTAGCAGAGGGGCCCAGGCAGCTGGGTGAATTGGAAGTAGGCAGGGAGGGTGATTGATATGGTGGGAGGGGGTAATTACTAGAACCGATCCCCTGTATTACTCTCTCTGCAGCAACTGAAAGTTGACTTCTCCTCTCACTCCTGCTGGCCATAAAGGAGCCATACAGGGGATCCGTTCCAGTATTTGCCTCTCCTGCTACCCAGGCCCCCTTTGTACACTCACTCCCACAGTGCTGCCAGCTTCCTTCTCCATTCAGCAGCTGCAAGCACACAATAAGATCTTTCAGGATGGAGAGTGGAGAAAGGGTCCGGTAAATACATCACATTTATCAGCCCCTTCCCTTCCTGAATGAACACAATGTGTGATCGGTACCAATCACTAACTATGTATATTCATAACTAAAGCATAGTAAACTATGTTTTTTTCGGAACGAGAGGGGGCCTGCAAGGTTGGCTGTATGGGGCCCCGTGGTTTCTAACAGCAGCCCTGCCTGTCAGCCTTGCAACAGAAGGAAAGCGCCCCCTTCCCTACAGTAAACCATTGCGCCCCAGGGCAGCTGCCCCTCCTTCCCACCCACTGTCCCCGCCCTGGCTGCCAGCAGTGATCATTGTGTCCTGCCGCTGTTGTTAGATCACAGTAGCTTCACGGGAGGGAATCTTCCATCAACACTGACTAAGTTAATGGGGAAATGAATGATTTTCTATTTTTCCACCCATGGTGGAAGGAAAGAAAATTTTATCACCTATGGCCTGCTTTACAAATCTTGTGGTAGATAAAACAGTAAACTCTTTGCCTAGAGCAGCAATGGGCAAACTACGGCCCGGCGGACCTTTTAATCCGGCCCGCGGATGTGGCTGTCAGGATGTGTGTAGGCGGGGCAGCGTGACGAACGTGAGGGGAGGGGAGCTAGGCTCCTCTCACAGTCCGCCCTGAAGACCGGAACGGCGCGGGAACACGGCGAGAGGAACGCGCGGAGCAAAGGTAAGTGAATTGACACAGGGGGGACTTGGCTTACTACTTGGGGGGGAATAGTACTGTGAGGGATGAATTAATATGGGGGATGAATTACTATAGGGGGGATGAATTACTATATGGGGGATGAATTACTATATGGGGGATGAATTACTATGGGGGATGAATTACTATATGGGGGATGAATTACTATGGGGGATGAATTACTATATGGGGGATGAATTACTATGGGGGATGAATTACTATATGGGGGATGAATTACTATGGGGGATGAATTACTATATGGGGGATGAATTACTATGGGGGATGAATTACTATATGGGGGATGAATTACTATATGGGGGATGAATTACTATATGGGGGATGAATTACTATGGGGGATGAATTACTATAGGGGGGATGAATTACTATATGGGGGATGAATTACTATATGGGGGATGAATTACTATGGGGGATGAATTACCATGGGGGATGAATTACTATATGGGGGATGAATTACTATGGGGGATGAATTACTATGGGGGATGAATTACTATGGGGGATGAATTACTATATGGGGGATGAATTACTATGGGGGATGAATTACTATGGTGGATGAATTACTATATGGGGGATGAATTACTATGGGGGATGAATTACTATATGGGGGATTAATTACTATGCTTACTATGGGGGAATATTACTATACTTGCTATGGATGACACATACACATCATTCATCTACTCTTGGTCTGGCCCCCGGGTCCAATATATGAACCCATTGCGGCCCTCAAGTCAAAAAGTTTGCCCACCCCTGGTCTAGAGTCTCTCTATACCTAATACAAAGTATTCAGTTGTAATTTCTCTCTACAGACTTATATAAAGCGTGGAATGATCAATGCATAGATACTGCACATGCTCCAATTTCTAAAACATAATGTGGATTAACTGAGAATATGAATCGAGTCATCTACTAAGAAATGTGTACTGGAAGAAAATGAATGCTGACTTTGGAAATACCAGCTTTTTAGCATGATGATCCAATGGCTTCAGGAAAGCATGATTGCAGAACAAGAGTTCAGACTTTCATTCTCATTTTGGGTCAGCAACTTGAATTTTGAGAATAAGGTCAGCAATGGCGGTCTTTTATCCACTTATAAACAATTAGTTAACCTTAATCAACCCTAAGTAACTCCTTCTTCTCCCTCTGCCGTTTTTTATCACCATTTTTTAACCAATAATAATTATTTTTTTCATTTTCATTCATTTTGTTTATTTATTTTGTAATTAATTCATTAAAAAATGCTCAAAACTGGAACAGAAAAAAAAAAACATGAGGTGCATACAACAAAAAGAGGAAACAAAAATTAAAGTGGAATTAACCAAAAAAAAAAATTAAAGATTTACACTAGATTAAAATACATTACCCCCCTAAACAGAATTAAAAATGAATAAAATAATTACCCCATACACTTTATCTTGGCAAGGGAGAATAAATGCAGTTAAGCGTTATTTATTTAATTAAATTAATTTATTTTAAAAAGTTGGTTGTTTTTTTTATGTCCTGTTTTTTAATGTTAGCCTACCAACAAGCTCCCAAGTTGGACTACAAACAGCTGTTCAGGCACATTTGCGTATGGTTTGCCTTGCTCACGTCTACAGAAAGTTCTATACAAAGAGCGCATGATGTGCATACCACAAAAAGAGGGAACGCAAATTAAAGTAGAATTTACGGGAAAAAAAAAAGAATAAAAGATGTACACAAGAGAAAATACATTACTCCCCTTAACAGAATTAAAAATGAATTAAATAATTACCCCATACACTTTATCTTGGCTAGGGAGAATAAATGCAGTTAAGCTTTATTTATTTAATTAAATTAATTTATTTAAAAAAGTTGGGGTTTTTTTTATGTTTTTTAGTGTTATCCTACCAGCAAGCTTCCAAGTTCCACTACAAACATCTGTTCAGGTGCATTTGCTTATGGTCTGCCTTGCTCACGTCTGCAGGAACTTCTATACAAAGAGTGCATGATGTGCATACCACAAGAAGAGGGAACGCAAGTTAAAGTGGAAATAACAAAGAAAAAAAACGTATGCCACTGTATCCTGTTTAACACCCAGTGCCCTAAAAAAAACAACATATTCTTTTGTGAGAGTATAGCTTTACTTTTTACAAACAAGTTTATTCAAATCCCCCAAAAATGCAGTTTGCTATTTATTGTATTTATACTCCATATTTAAAAAATAAATCAATTAAAAAAAAAATTATTATAAAAAAAATATATAACAATATATATTAAAAAAAAATATATATATATATTTATATATATATATTGTATATTAAAAAAAAAATATATATATATATATATATACACATACATATATATACATATATACAGTATATATATATATGAAATGCTACAATTTTGGCCATATTCAATATATTTAAAAATATTTTTGAATAAATAAATATAGGTTTTTGTTACAAAATATATGAAGAAAATATTTTTAAAAATACATTTCAAATATACTGTATGTCTTAAAAACACAAATCTACATTTTTGGAATGCATTTACAAATATATGTAAAATATATGTTAAAATGACTTTTTTTACCTGTTAACAATAATTTGAAGAATATATTTCTAAAACATTATAATATATATATATATATATATATATATATATATATATATACAGTATATATATATATATATATATATATATATTTATTTATTTTTTTTAAATATATTGAATATGGCCAAAATTGTAGCATTTTAAATATATGACAATATATTTAGGAATAACCAATGATATAGTGCAGCGCTAAATTAATAATAACCATACATCATAACATGTAAAATAATCGACACATGCAAATATACAAATGAATATAAAAAATATAAGGTAATACAAAACACAACACTCTACATACAAATAAACTGCCACAATGTGCTCCAACATAAGTGTTCAAAAAATATGTGACCTGATGTCCTGATACAACTTCAGAACCCGTGCACTAATAACCACTCAATGAGTGTATCACTACATATATATAAAGCAAACCCCCATACATATAATACAATCCTATAATTTTTTTTTTATAATTTGTTTCAATATATTTAGGAAGAATATTTTTTAAATATATTTCAAATATATTTTTCTTCCATATGGGTTTTTACATTTTGTATAGCATAAGGGAGGGTTTGAACCAATGTAATTTTTTTTTCAAATATATTTTTCTTCCATGTGGGAAATGTTTTGCCTTTAGTTGGGTTTTAAGAGTACATGTGGTGACCATGCAGCCCAGGTTATGGCACCCCACCATTACACAACACTAACCTGTAGAAGTGTCGGTAAAGGTGATTTTTGCATATGATAACTTGAGGGCCATTTTTTTTTAAAAAATAGTATCTAGAATACAGAAAGATCAAGCTTCATGACTGCAAATGGATAAATATACCCCGCTTCCAACTGAATCTGAAATTAAGTGAAATTTTTTAAAGTTGTATTTACCCTTCAGACTTGGCATTTATACAGTTGGAAGAAAAAGTATGTGAACCCCTTGGGATTACGTAGAGTTTTGCAACCTAGTCAAGGTTGGCTCACTCCTGGCTCCAATTAGCTCTGGGAGAAGTCATTAAGCTAGGGCCTCACATACTTTTTTCCTCCCTGCACTGTGAATGTTTACATGTTATGTGCAATTAAACCATGGCAACATCTAATGTTTGTGTAGTATTATGTTCAGCAGACTGTGTTCTTCTATTGTTGTGACTTTGTTATAATCCCACTAACAGTTGAGCGTGGAATATTTAGTAGCCAGGAAATGTCACGGATGGACTTATTGCACAGGTGGCCACCTATCACGGGACCACGCTTGGAGTCACTGAGCTCCTGAGAGCGACCCATTCTTTCACCAATGTTTGTAGAAGCAGTCTGCATGCCTAGATGATGATTTGTTACACCTGTGGCCATGGAGGGGATTGGAGGGGATGATGTTTACATGTTATGTGCAATTAAACCATGGCAACATCTAATGTTTGTGTAGTATTATGTTCAGCAGACTGTGTTCTTCTATTGTTGTGACTTAGATGACGTTCAGAGCACATTTTATGCCCAGTTCATGCAAAACTCCACGTAATCCCAAGGGGTTCACATACTTTTTCTTGCAACTGTATTGGATCGAGTCAAAGAACAAGAATCATATCAGATACTACCAAAGCCAAGAGCACACAGGGAATGATGCCATGATGAGAGCCTGCTGTATCTCTAGAACTGAGTGAGTATTCCATACAGACTTTTTTGTGCATAATCAATCATAAATTGTCCCCGCCCAGAAGTCTTACAAAATAAAGCAGCCGTCCAGCAAACTCAGTCAGTCCTTCCTTTCACCAACCTCGAGATACAGCAAACTCTGATAATGGCACCACTTCTCCAAATTATCGGTGTGCTCTTGGCTTTGACAACGTCTGGTAAGATCTTCTTAATTCTAATTATTAATTCACAAATGTCCTTATGGCAATGCACCATTTTATTTTATTTTAAACTATATTTGCGGTGCCTAAAATAAATATTGGGAAACCATGCTAACACAAAGTGAAGATATCTAAAGTGATTTAGACAATTTTAGAAGGTTGGAGTTTTCACCGAGAAGAACATGGACATTGGCCCTTCAAAGCACTCCAAGACACGGGATCTAGGGACTTAGTGTGCAAAATGCTAAATTTAGTGCCAAAATCAGAGCCCCCAACAATCAGGACAAGGGGTGGCAGGAGGGTGAGTTGCCCTGGGCATTGTGGTATCAGGTGAGGGGGGGCGCCGTGAGGAGATTGGGGGGGAGGGGATTTGTGTTGGGAAGAAGATCTTGGGGAGCGGTAGGGGGTAAGAATTGTTCTAGAAGGGGGAATTTGGGGGGAGGGTGCTAGGAATGGTGATTTGGGGGAATTTGTGTTGGAAGGGGGGATGGAGGAAGAGGATGTGTGCTAGGAGGGGGGATTTAGGGGATTTGTGCTGGAAGAGGTGATATGGTGGAGGGGGGAGGGGATTTGTGCTAGGAGGAGAAATTGTATTTGAGGGGGGGGGTTGTGCTAGTATGGATGATTTTGGGTTATTTATGCTAGGAGGGGAAACTTGGAGGGGCTGTGCTAGGATGGGGGATTTGAGGGGGGTTTGCATGTTTGCCCTGGGCTCTAGATGACCTTGTTCCCCCACTGTTGGCATACCATGCTAGGAAGGCAGATTGGGGGGGGGGTTTGAGTGGGGAGAGGAGCATTTGTACCGGAAGGGGAAATTTGAGGGGTAGAGGAATTGTGATTTTTTAAGGTGATGTGAGGATTTGTGAGGGGTGATTTTTTTTTTTTTTGGGGGGGGGGTGTTGTGCTGAGGGGATTTGGGGAGAGAGAGGATATGAGCTGGAAGGGGGGATGGGGGGCAAAAACTTATGCTGGGAGCAGGGGTGGACTGACAATTTATGGGGCCCCCGGGCAATAGGGGATCATGGGGCCCCTGTGTCCTTGCCCACACTCAAAGCACACGCATAAAGCCTATAAAAAAGGTAAAAGGGGAATTTCATGGGGCCCCGTACTGACCCTGGGCCCTCGGGCAGTGCCTGAGTGCTTGAATGGTCAGTCCACCCCTGCCTATGGCCATAGCTAACTAAAAGCCCATGGTGGGGCAACAAGCACATTGACCCCTTAATTTGTATTGAGGTCAAATAATGAAGGTGAGCATATTGGATGCATATGGGGTGGATGTATATACTGTATCACCTAGAGCAGGGGTCTCCAACTTTCCAAATAAAGGGCCAGTTTACTGTCCTTCAGACTTTAGGTGGAGCCTGATGGTGGCCAGAGGGAGTAGAAAAGGTCTCATGCCCAACATTAGTGAGAGTAAACAAGGTCTCAGGTGTGGTGTTCAGTTGCATAGTGCCTGTGGTCAATTGGAGGAGGAGTAGTGCCCCATTATTGCTATCAATGGAAGGAATATTGGCCCATCATTGAGGTTAGTGGATGGAATATTGGCCCATCATTGAGGTTAGTGGATGGAATATTGACCCATCATTGAGGTTAGTGGATGGAATATTGGCCCATCATTGAGGTTAGTGGATGGAATATTGGCCCCTCATTGAGGTTAGTGGATGGAATATTGGCCCCTCATTGAGGTTAGTGGATGGAATATTGACCCATCATTGAGGTTAGTGGATGGAATATTGACCCATCATTGAGGTTAGTGGATGGAATATTGACCCATCATTGAGGTTAGTGGATGGAATATTGACCCATCATTGAGGTTAGTGGATGGAATATTGGCCCATGATTGAGGTTAGTGGATGGAATATTGACCCATCATTGAGGTTAGTGGATGGAATATTGGCCCATCATTGAGGTTAGTGGATGGAATATTGGCCCCTCATTGAGGTTAGTGGATGGAATATTGTCCCATCATTGAGGTTAGTGGATGGAATATTGACCCATCATTGAGGTTAGTGGATGGAATATTGGCCCCATCATTGAGGTTAGTGGATGGAATATTGACCCATCATTGAGGTTAGTGGATGGAATATTGGCCCCTCATTGAGGTTAGTGGATGGAATATTGACCCATCATTGAGGTTAGTGGATGGAATATTGGCCCCTCATTGAGGTTAGTGGATGGAATATTGGCCCATCATTGAGGTTAGTGGATGGAATAAGGCCCCATAATTGATATTAGTGGGAAGAATAGTGTCCCATTGCTGGTATCAGTTGGGGGAGTTATGCCCCACTCTTGGTGTTAGTGATAGGAATAGTGCCCCAAGGACCGGATAAAGGCAAGCAAAGGGCTGCATCCAGTCCTGGAGAGCAGTGACCTAGAGCTTGGAGGAATTGAAGAGATGACTATTACAGCACACTGGTGGTGGATTTGTATGGACGCTTAGGAGGAGATTGTAGAAGCTTTATGTTTTTTATATTATAATTATTTTACGTTAATTTATGTGATTGTGCTGCATTTTATGTATTGCATATTTGCAAGACAGTTTATCAAACACAAATTTTCTGTAAAAAGTAAGGAATGGGGAATCAGATGTGGGCAGGACAGAGGAGGGGGATCAGTGAGGTTTGTGGAGGGGGGGGGGGGTCAATTACAGGAACTATGCCCTGTGTTCTCTGCAGCAGCTGAAAGCTGGTAGGAGGGAAATGGGGGAAACCAGCTTTCAGCTGCTGCAGAAAGCCACGCAGGGCATAGCTCCTGTAATTGCCCCCCACTGCACCGGTCTGATCTCCTTCCCCATCCTGCCCACATCTGATTCCCCCTACTGTATTTTTCACCCCCGGTGTGCTGAAACACTCCTACAGGAGGACCGGTGGTACCCCCATATCAGCGGCTTCGGGTGCATGAAAGTGATCTGGTGACTGTAATGCCACCTGATCACTTCCACTTGACAGCCAACTTGCTAGGTTTCCAAACATTTTAGGCTGCTTTATTAGTTGGAAGTGTGTATAAAACATTCCCGCTTATGACAGCGAAAGTGTAAACTCAAACTGGCTTCTTGCTATCAATTTCACCTTCTGGTAACAATTGCTGCTCTTAAAGCGTATTTCCACTTTTGGTGTCAAATTTGAGAAAAACTCCACTATACGTTTGTGAGGTGACCCCATTCACACAGCATACCTAAAGAAACTAAAAAATATAGGTTTATACCTTTTAGATGTTTCTTAGCAGAAGGCGGCATGACCAATTCTAGAAATTCCTGAGAACTTCACAATGACTCTGTCCCACATAGACTCCTCTAACGTATAAAACAAGAAGGTGGTCTCTACTTTTTTAACCCTTTGTCAGGACAGTGTTCAGATCTAGTTTACAGCCGATAAAGAAGAACTGCAAACACCGTACAGACAGATATTATTATGTTTTACATGGCTCCACAGCCCCCTCCTGAACATCACAAAGCAGGGAGAGCATGGAAGGATGTTCAACCACTTTACTGCTGGGCTATAGCCAAATGGCGGCTACAGCATGGTAGTCCAGTTCTGGAAGGTTGTCTTATGACGTCCTCTCAGAACGTGCCCCCCCTCCCCGCACGTGCCCCCAGTGGTGAGCATGGAAGGATGTTCAACCACTTTACTGCCGCGCTATAGCCATATGGCGGATACAGCACGGTTGTCCAGTTCTGGGAGGTTGTCACATGACGTCCTCTCAGAACGTGCCCCCCCTCCCCGCACTTGCCCCCAGTGGTGAGCATGGAAGGATCTTTAACCACTTTACTGCTGCGCTATAGCCAAATGGCGGCTACAGCACGGTAGTCCAGTTCTGAGAGGTTGTCATATGACGTTCTCTCAGAACGTGCCCCCCCTCCCTGCATGTGCCCCCAGTGGTGAGCATGGAAGGATGTTCAACCACTTTACTGCCGTGCTATATCCAAATGACGGCTACAGCATGGTAGTCCAGTTCTGGGAGGTTGTCATATGACGTTCTCTCAGAATGTGCCCCCCCTCCCTGCACGTCCCCCCACTGGTGAGCATGGAAGGATGTTCAAACACTTTACTACCATGCTATAGCCAAATGATGGCTACAGCATGGTATTCCAGTTCTGGAAGGTTGTCACATGACATCCTCCCAGAATGCACCCCTCTTCTCCCCACGTGCCCCCCAGTGGTGAGCATGGAAGGATGTTTAACCACTTTACTGCCTCACCAAATCCAAATGATGGCTACAGCACAGTAGTCCAGTTCTGGAAGGTTGTCATATGAGGTCCTCTCAGAACGTGCCCCCCCTCCCCGCACGTGCCCCCAGTGGTGAGCATGGAAGGATGTTTAACCACTTTACTGTCGCGCTAAAGCCAAATGATGGCTACAATACGGTAGTCCAGTTCTGGGAGGTTGTCATATGACATCCTCCCAGAGCTCACCCCTCCTCTCCCCACGTGCCCCCAATGGTGACCATGGAAGGATGTTTAACCACTTTACTGCCACACTATATATAAATGACTGCTACAGCATGGTAGTCCAGTTCTGGAAGGTTGTCATATGACGTCCTCTCAGAACGTGCCCCCCTCCCCGCACTTGCCCTCAGTGGTGAGCATGGAAGGCTGTTTAACCACTTTACTGCCGCGCTATAGCCAAATGGCGGCTACAGCACGGTAGTCCAGTTCTGGGAGGTTGTCACATGACGTATATGATACAATATATATATAAATTGTAAAGGTTTATTTAATCGTTAAATAAAAAGCATTTCATTGTCTGGGCGGGCATACACGTTAAATCCACACAGTTGGAAAATAGATGATAAATTAAGTTCCCAATTTTGTAAAATTTGTCTGCTATGGTTGATGCTCATCCTGTGCTGTGTTTTCTCTCCCTATAGGTCACTCGCTCTCTTGTCCACAGTGTTCTTCTCCTTTAGGCTCATGTACCGGCCCCAGAGTGACGTGTCCTTCTGACTCTGTGTGTGGAGCTCACTATAGAGAGAGCTGGGCTCAAGGTAAGATACTCAGTAAAAAAAAATGCTGTGTAATTTATGTCCGAGTTTCACAAGCGTCAGTTCACATCAGAGGCCTCCGGATCCTTAACTGCTCCAGTTTTCTTTTGTTGAATAAAATGTTGTTTTCACCTTTTTCATCATACAGCTACTGATCTCCCCCCAGCCTGTCTACATACAGTACATGTGCTCTATAGGTGGCTTCATGCCCAGGGGCGGACTGACCATTTGGAAACTCAGGCACTGCCCGAGGGCCCGGGGTCAGTAGGGGGCCCCATGAGATGCCCCTGGTACCTTTTTCATAGGCTTTTTTGAGTTTGGGTAAGACACAGGGGCCCCATGATCCCCTATTGCCCGGGGGCCCCATAACTTGTCAGTCCGCCCCTGTTCATGCCATTTTTCAAGGCGGGCTTTCTGATGGTGACAACTGCAGTACATGGCTGTACATTGAGCATCTGCACAGCCGCTTGTAGTCTCCATTTGTGATGAGCTAAGGTTTGGGCTGAACCCAGTTCAGATTCTGCAGGGAGCTTTCACGTGATAGCAGGGCTGCTACTGGAAACCGCAGGGCCCCACAGGACCAACCTGACAAGCCCCCCTGAAAAAAAAACAAAGTTTACAATGCTTCAGGCATGAATGAACACAGTGAGTGATCAGTGCTGATCACTCATTGTGTTCATTCGGGAAAGGAAGGAGGTAGCAAATGTAGCATATTTACCAGATTCTTCCCCCACTCTCCATCATGAAGGATCCTATTGTGTACTTGAAACTGGCAGTGGGAAGGAGAGGAGGGAAGCCAGCAGCACTGGGTGGGGGGGGGGGGGGGGACACACGGAGGGGCCATAGCAGAAAGGGGAAATGTATGGTGCATAGGGAGGGTGATGGGTGCGACATGGGGAAATTACTGGAACCAATCCCCTGTATGTCTTTCTCTGCAGCGGCTGAAAGCCAGTGGGAGAGAGAGGTGAAGAAGCCAGCTTTGAGAGCCATACTGGCAACTGGTTCCAGTAATTGTCCCCACCCCCGCTGTGCCGATCATCCTCCCTGCCCACATCTGATTCACCACCCAGCTGCCTGGACCTCCCTCCTGGACTAGGCAGGAGGACTGGTGGTGCCCACTTAACCACAGCCCTGAATGATAGCAAACCGTTTCCCACCCTGCAATGCACGTAATAAAGGGTTGGGGACAGGGGCCGACTGACAACTCATGAGGCCCCCGGGCAATAAAGGATCATGGGGCCCCTGTGTCCTTGCCCAAACTCAAAAAAGCCTATGAAAAAGGTACCAGGGGCATATCATGGGGCCCCCTACTGACCCCAGGCCCTCGGGCAGTGCCCGAGTTTCCAGATGGTCAGTCCGCCCCTAGTTGGGGATGCTGGTGACATCTTTGACCTAATGTGACCACATGGCCATATTTGGCCAATGACATTGTCCAAACATGGTCATGGGGTCATGTTTGGATAATGCTATCAGCCACCATCCTCACCCCTTTGTTACATCGGCAGCTGATTGGGAGGTTGGGTGGTTACTTGACCACAGAGGGGCTGGTGACCGACATAGCCTGCATGATGTTATACAGGCATACGAGGGGCCTTCAAGTCAAATCGGGACTTTTGAGTTTATATAACTAAAAGATCAAATTTCAAGAAGTGGAAACTGCATTTATTTTTGACATACTCCCCTGCTACATTTATACACTTATCCCAGTCTTTAACGAATGCCTGGAAAGCTGAGGCATAGGGCTGCACTATACAGAGGAGCCTGTATTAGTGCCACTTCCACCTTCCACATACGTATATATTTACTATATCTGCTTGCTGACCCGTCGCATTTGTACTTTGGCAGGCTGGCTCGTACAGGCACGGTCGCGTCCCTGTGCATCATGGCTTTCTTGTGCATTTGTGCATGGACCCGGAAGACTGTGTTGTCATTGAACTGCAGCACAAGCTGATCAGCTGATTGGCTTGGCAAATGACAGAAGAAAGCTCTGTGTTGGTAAACAACACAAAGCTCTCTTCATACAGCAGCAATGAACTGATTTTTTTTTTCCTCTCTGCAAAGCAGGGAGTAAAAACTGGCATATTGTTTAGTAAAACAGCACACAGTAAAACACATTAAACATTGTTAGGCACACATTTAAACCCTTGATGTTAACACTTTCCCGGCCAGTGTCATTAGTACAGTGACAGTATGTAATATTATCAGTGATCACTGTATTAACCACTTTAAGTCCGTCCTATAGCAGATTTTCTGCTACAGTGTGGATGATCTGTGCAAAATCACATATATAAACTTGATTTTGCACTTGCATTGTAGGGTGCTGGAGCACCGCTTCTGCTGTGATTAGACACAGCAGAAACCAATCAACAGGTGCCAGCTAATGGATTTTTTTTTTTTTATATTTGGGTCTTTTTTATATCAGAAAAAATAAAAAAAAAACCCAATGGTGATCAAATACCACCAAAAGAAAGCTTTATTTGCGTGAAAAAACTAGATGCATTTTGTTTGTGTATGTAGCACTTCCCCCGTAGGAACTATTGAGTTTTGTTTGGGTCCCCGCCAGGAGCGGACTGACCATTTGGAAACTTGGGCACTGCCCGAGGGCCCGGGGTCAGTAGGGGGCCCGATGAGATACCCCTGGTATCTTTTTCATAGGCTTTTTTGAGTTTGGGCAAGGACACAGGGGTCCCATGATCCCCTATTGCCCAGGGGCCCCATGAGTTGTCAGTCCGCCCCTGGTCCCCGAAAGCTTTGCCCTGCCAGGCAACCCACATTTTCCACATCTCCACGCACAGAGTCAGTAAAACAGTCCTTGAGCTGTTTTTTTTTTTTTTTTTTTTTTTTTTTATTAGGAGTAATAACTTTGATGGGGTTTAGGAGTATATGGGTTGCCCAAGGAACATTGTGTCAACCTGTACACTGCACAAAAATGTGGATTAGAACAATAGCATTGTCTCTTTATGGAGCACTGAAGTCCCCTTTATGTACCTTCTCAGACCCCGGATGAGTTCTTCCTCTTCACTCAGTTGCTCTGAGGATATCCTTGGGCAAGAGATTCCAAGATCTGTCAATTAAGTACTAGTTGGGTATTGCTCCTGACCACCCTCTCCTTTTATCTGGCCCAGGGGGTGTAGGAGTACTCACACACTCCTATCCTGTTAGCTTGATGGGCTGTAGCTGCTTTCAGGCTTTTCGCTGGGCTGGCTCCTTCCCGGCTGACAGGTTGTCCTCCCAAGGAGACAGTGGAGATCCTTCTGTCCAGCAACCAGCCTTGAGGTAGGCCTCCTCCCTGAGGCCCCGTCCCAGACTCCACACTCTAGCGTTCTCTCAGTCCATCTTCCACCCGACTCCCCTGCTGTTCAAGCTATGCCACATTTCAGGGTTGACTTTGGCCACTATACCCGGACTCTGCCTGGGGATTGGCCAAGTTCCCCTAAACATGCAAATCTGGGCCTCCTTCCCTCCTTCGCCCCTTAGAAGTTTCTGGAACATTGGGAGGGCTCCAGAAGCCCTGACCTGTAGAGCCTCCCAGCCTGTCCTAAGGTGAACCCACTACCTCACTCCCAGGCTGACTCATCCCAGGCTGCTACCCAGCCGCTGACTAGCAAAAGTAACAAAGCCTATCACTAGAGGGCACTACATGTACAACGTTGCATGATTGCCCAATTGCCAGTAAAAGTAGTAGTAGTAGTTGCCATTTTTGTTTCACATTAAACATTTGTTTATTTTCCTTGCAGAAAATGATTTTGTTTGCTTACTTGTAGGTATCGTTCTTACCAGATCATATGAGATGTCATGCATGACGCAGGACATGTGTGACATGAGAGGAAGTGTCAGCCTTCCTAAAAATAGCAGAGTGAAGATGAGTACATCGTGTTGTACAACTGATGGATGCATCCCGCCTCGTCCTTCCCGTAAGTGACTATCTGGTGCCTTCATGTAAACAGCTAAACACACATATGTGGCTGATTTACCTGCCAAAGGATTTGTATTCCTGTCAATCCAGTTCTGAGATTTACAGAGCTCTGCCACATGACACAGTCCTCAAATATACAGTCCAATGTAAGTGCCAAACACACATCCAAGAGACCAAAGTTTATAGCAGAAAATTTCAATGCATTTTTGGAGGTCGAACCAACCCCCCTCATCATGACTACAAAACAAATACATAAAGTCAGAAATATATAGAAAAAAGTAAAAGTCTGAAATATAAAAATTAATATGCAGATTAAACAATTATGGTTTTTAAAAAAAAAGACAATGTTTGCATTTTTGTTTTATGGTAATAAATTTAATTTTTTAGATTTTTTTTATTTTTTCATTTGCATTTGTTTTGTAGTCCTGATGAAGGGGGAGTCAGTCTGCCCCCAGAACCCATAGGATTTTTTCTGCTCTGAACCAGCTTTATTAATTAAACTTTGGACGTGCGTTTGGCGCTGTCATTGGCCTGAATATTGGTAAATTCTTGAATCTGAGTTTTCGCCCATTTTCTAAGGCGTATCCCCATTCTGCTAAATTGGAGCTAGCTGATGGACCCCGTAACGGAACTGACCGCGGACTGCACCTGGGTACTTCCGTTAGACTACCGCTTTCCCGTCCAAACACCGACCACAGACACAGACGACCAGACAAGACTAGATGACACCAGTCTTGAAGTAAACCAGAGTAGACTACTTTATTTGAACACAGATACAAGATATATACACTCAGGAGACAAACCCACCCTCCCTGCATAAGGACTCAGGGCAGGGCAATCTACATTTAGTAACAAGAGACACAACAACAGACAGTCCCATCAGGAGGGAGGGCTGCTGGAGACAACCCCCCACTAAGATAATACACATAAACACATACATCCCATAATAGTTTGTTCCCAAGCAAGACACACAATAGAACAATGGAATGCAACCACATAACACCAAACAATCCACAACCCCCCAACCCAATATTAGGACAGTTCACTCTTTACCCCTAACAGACACAGGGTGACTTACACATAATAGGGATATGGGGAGTTGAGATAGGGGTCTCCCCACCTCTCCAAAGTGAGCTGGGTTCCATGGGCCCCCCACCCAAAATGACTCCCGTCACAGACCCCTTGAAAATCTGTACCCAGCACCTTGAATTTAACATGTATATCCTAAATCATTCTGAAGTAGCAGACATAAATGGAAGTAATGTATGTCAACTTCCATTACTCAGCGTTAGAACATTTATTCTGTCCCTGTTGTGAGGAACATATTTTATTAATCCCTGTGACATCATCACCAGACTTCACCAGTAAAATTCTTGCATGCTCAGCTGCTGGGAGGTCAGTTCCTACTGGCATAGGTATGTCTTCAGAACTACATCTCCCAAGAGCCCTATTCCTACACACACAATGTGTATGAAGGATCTTTGAACTCTTGTTCTAGAGAAAAAAAAACATGCATGGGGAGAGGGACAGAGAGGAATGGGAAAAGGTGGAGTTCTGTTGTCCAATAAGCAGGTCAGATATGATTGGGTTCGGTTGGGATGGTTGGGATTTTAGTACAGTAGAAACACTGTTTTCAGCCCAGACAGAAAGTTAACAGCAAGATCAACATGTATTTTTCTGTACTTGCAAATTTTCTTTAAGGGGATACAGCATGGGGAATTTTTGTCTGCTGCTGGGCTGTTACCAACCTCAGTTTATGTCCCCAACTCTGTTCCTCTGGATCTTTGTCTATCCAATGTGACCTCAGTCTTTCTCCTGCCTTATATGGGCCATTACCAACCTCAGGTTGTATCACCGACTCTGTTCCTGTCTTCTGATTTGGTACCGACCACCTGGTTCTTTCTGACATCAGCATGTGTCTTGGTTACATTACTGTCTCTTGTCCTAGTATCTGGATGTTCCTGTTGCTGGTTTGTGACCCATGGTCCATAGTCATCTGACCTACATAACAACAGTCATAGAGATTTGGTACTGCCTACTACCCTGGAACTCATGCCACTCCGTGTCCTCACACTCCCAGGGGTGTTGGACAAGAGGTGTGTAGCAGGACCATGAAAATGTGTAGGCGCTCTTGGTCCCCTTGGTGCACAGAATACCAGCCCACCTGGCTATGGTATCTGATCCCAGGACAAGGGATTGGGTAAACTATGAACTGTCCCCTGAAGACTTGCCAAGAACTTGCATCCAGCAGACATCTCCCTTCTAGACCCTGGGGGTGTAGAGGTACTCACACTGTCCTTGCCCTGCAGCTGTGGATAGAACTGCTTTCAGGCCTTCTAGCTATGCTTGTTCCTCTCCAAGCTTTGTTGGTTGTCCTTCCCTGGTGGATGGCAGGGCAGTGGAAATTAATTCTTCAGCTTCTCTTCAGCTTCCAGGATCCAACCTGGAAGTAGAACCCCCTGCTTTGGGGCTCCCTCCCAGGCAACACCACAACACCTCTCAGAAATCCATCTTCCACCTGACTCTCCTGCTAGCATGGCTCTCTCATATTTATGGGCTGGTCTACCACACTACCAGGGCCTGTTAGCCTGGGATTGGCCAGACTCCCATAAATAAGCAGATTGAGGTCTCCACGATTCTGTCCACTGGCTTCTGGAAGCTTCCATTGACCTCCAGAGCCAGGTGGAGGTGATAAAGTCCCATTTTAGAATGTTCTTTTTGTATTTTATTGATCACCTACTTTTTTGTGTGATACACTTTTTTGAATTGTGAATTGATCTATGTATGATCTCCTCTTTGTGCTTTCAGACATACTTCACAATTTCAAAAGTCCTTTGTAGTTTCTATTCTTTGATTGAATAAAAGTTTGCAAATGTAGCACTACCCCCTTCAAAGTCAGTAAGTTTTGGGTCCCTATAGTTCTGCACAGCCAGGCAATGAGCATTTTTCAAACAGACTTGCATCCAGGAGACAGTAACCAGTCCTTGAGCTTGGGTTTTTTATAAGGGGATAAATAACATGGATGGGGTAAGGGGTGTACGGGATGCCCAAAGGAATGACAACTGAGGACAATCTTCCTGGAACTATGCACAAGTCTCTATAATAGCAAAGATTCTCTTTTTGGAAAGCTAGCCAGCCTCTCCTGGTCTACCACTCAGACCCCAGATATCCAGCTGTCTAAAGGAATCCTTGGGCAGGGGATCCAGTGCCTGTCACTTTATATAAAAAGTCAGTCCCATGCAGAAAGCTAATCCAGTTTTCCACCACAGTGCTCCTTCCTCTTACTGGCTCAGGGGGTGTAGGTCTACCCACTTAGTCCTCTGTCTGTGAGCTGATGGGTCGGTGGCTGCTCGTAGGCCTTCTAGCTGTGCCCCTCCTTCCTGGCTGCACAGATAGTCCTTGCTCTATGGGCCGATGAGGTCCTGAACATTTCTCCTTTCCAGCTCCTCTGCCTGTAGGTGAGCCCCTTCCCATCTGGGTCCCCTCCCAGGCTCCTGCTCTCCAGCCTCTCACTTCTCCATTTTCCACATGAACTAACCTTCTGCTGAGCAAGCTTTCCCACATTTAAGGGCTGCCCTTACCCCCTGCTAAGCCTCCTGTTTGGGGATTGGTCAGGGTCCCCCAAATATGCAGGTCAGCCCCTTCTCACCCCAGCCTACTTCCTCCAGAATCCTCTCCATAGCCAGAATCCTCTCCCTAGCAGAGCCATACAGAAAAATGTGCTTACAGTTAAAAGCAAACACAGCACATAATATGAAATAGCACATAGTTAACCCTTTGATCGCCCCAGATGTTAACCCCTTCCTGCCCAGTGCCATTAGTACAGTATCAGTGCTTTTTGTTAGTTCTGATCACTGTATTGGTGTCATGGGAGATGTCAGTGACACAAAGTCCGTTCCCCCCCAGTGTCAGAATGCCCGCCACTATAAGTCGCTGATCGCTGCCAATACTAGTAAAAATCCTGTATAAATACCAGCTATTTTTAAACACTATAACTTTCACATAAAAAACAATTAATTTACACGTATTGGGATTTTTTTTTTTTACAAAGACATGTAGAAGAATACATTTATGACGAAATTAGATTTTTAAATTTTAAAATTTTAAAAAAAGTCAAAAATATTTTTTTTTCTCAAAATTGTCTGTCTTTTTTTGCTTATATCGTAAAAAAAAAAAAAACCCGCAGAGGCCATCAAATACCACTGAAAAAAAACTCTATTTGTGGGAAAAAAAGGACGTAAATTTTATGTGGGTGCAGCGTTGCATGACTGCGCAATTGTCGCAGCACCGTAACGCAAAAAAAAAAAAAAAATGGTCTGGTCAGGAAGGGGGGTAAATCCTCTGGAGGGCAAGTGTGTTTGGGGGTTCTAAGACATTTTCGAGAATAAAATACTGATTTTTAACATGTGAAGAAAAAGGTCTGGAAAAGTCTTGGTCTTTAAGTGGTCTTTATTCTCATACTATTGTCTCATTTTTATGTTTTTTTACCTTAGTGCCAAGTGACAGCTCAGTATCCAATGGACTGACGTGCCGATCCTGCATGTCTGCTGACTCCACCTGGTGTTACACTCCAGATACGATGCAGTGTACGGGGGATGAGAACATGTGTCTTCTCCAGACCACACAAATATCAGGTCAGTAGCAGACAGAACATGTGTTATTTAATAAAGTTTTTTTTTTTTTTTTATCCTCATGGGCCCATTTACATTATTGCATTGCAGTAAAATGTGCTGACACACGTGTATTGCTATGCATTATGCTATATATTACACGCAGTGAGGTGCATTGGGGTGCTGTCCTTCAACCAAGATTAAAATATCTATATAGGCAGCACAGTGGCTAATTGGTTAGCACTTCCACCTGGCAGTACTCGGGTCGTTGGTTTGAATCCCAGCCACGGCACCATCTGCCTGGAGTTTGCATGTACTCCCTGTGTCTGCGTGGGTTTCCTCCCACCAGGGGCGGACTGACCATTTGGAAACTCTGGGAGGGCCCGGGGTCAGTAGGGGGCCCCATGAGATGCCCCTGGTACCTTTTGCATAGGCTTTTTTGAGTTTGGGCAAGGACACAGTGGCCCCATGATCCCCTATTGCCCGGGGGCCCCATGAGTTGTCAGTCTGCCCCTGCCTCCCACATTTCAAAGACATGCTGGTAGGTGAATTGGCTCCTGTCTAAATTGCCCCTAGTATGTGTATGTATGAATGTGAGTTAGAGACCTTAGATTGTACACTCCGCAGGGGCGGGGACTGATTTGAATGTACAATATATATGTAAAGCGCTGCGTAAACTGACAGCTATATAAGAACCTGAAATAAATAAATAAAATTAAATATCTCTATAGGCAGATTTTAGATTTGGGCTGCATTGGGAAGGGTCAGAACTCCTATTTTTACAGCTGAATTTCATCAATGAAAGTCTAGGTTCACACCTATGCAGGTTGCGTTTGAGGCGTTTGTTCATTGCGTTTTGTTTTGCCTTTTGTGTTTTTGCACTTGCGTCTTTGCCGCTTTTTTGATGCATTTTGCACTTTTTTTTTTCATTTTTCTTGTTGCTAGGCAGATTTTAAACGCAAAACATATAAAAAATGTATAAAAAACACATAAACAAATGCATAAAATGCACTCAGCAAAAACGCAATACATGCTTTTCTGTAGTGTTTCCATTGAAGTCTTTAGAGCCAAAAGCACAACGTTTTGCATTTAAAAAAGTCCCTGAGCCTGGGTTCACACGTGTGCGGTGCAGCATATAGCATGTGATTCACACATGAACCGCACCGCATTCCTCTGCAAATCACATGCGAATTCTGTGCGGTGCGATTTGAGCCAAACATTTTGTATGGCTCAAGTCACACCACATTTGCACCAAAAAGGTGCAGGACCTTTTTTTGGTCCGCACTAGAATTGGATCGCATGGGTATTCACACCTATGCAATCCGATTCTGCACATCGCACCGTGTTTTGTGAACTGCTTTCAGGGTGTCGTTAACTTAAAATACACACCCGCAATAGTGTGTGTGAATGAGGTGCGATCATGATGCGGTGCGGAAATCACACAGAAACCGGTGCAAATTTTGCACCGCATCAGTGTAAACCCAGGCCGACCCTTTCCAAAAAATGCACCAGGTGAAATCGCAGAGATGTGAACGTGTTCCATAGGAAATCATGTTAAATGGACTGTACTGCGTTTCTGCAAAACACTGCGGAAAACGCTTAGGTGTGAACCTAGGGTAATAGTTTTCTTCTGCTGCATGATTTCAGCGACAAAAAACAAAAATAAAATTTGAATTACAGGTGTACATCGGTTTATGAATTTAATGCATTCTGCGGGACTTTTTGCATTGTGAAAAATTCATAAACCGAAACGTGGTTTCCTATAGGAATGCATTGTAAATCAATCCATTCCGGAGCTCAGAAAAAAGTAAAAAAATGTCTTATCTGTTCAAAACTCTTTGTAAAGTGCACTTTAAAGGCATAAATACTGTACAGGGACATGATGTAAAAATTAATTTGTAAATGCATTGAAAACCAATTAATCTGTTCCGGAGGTCAGAAAAAAGGAAAAAAAAATATTTTATCTTTTCAAAACTCTGTATAAAGTGCACTTTAAAGGCATAAATACTGTACAGGGACATGATGTAAAAATTAATTTGTAAATGCATTGAAAACCAATTAATCTGTTCCGGAGGTCAGAAAAAAGTAAAAAAAGTTTTATCTTGTTCAAAACTCTTTATAAAGTGCATTTTAAAAGACATAAAGGGACATGATTAAAAATAAATTCGTAAATGCATTGAAAACCAATTAATCTGTTCTGGAGGTCAGAAAAAAGTAAAAAAAAGTCTGTTCAAACCCCTTTATAAAGTGCATTTTAAAGGCATAAATACTGTACAGGGACACGATGTACAAATTAATTTGTAAATGCACTGAAAACCAATTATCTTGTTCAAAACTCTTTATATAGTGCACATTTAAGGCATAAATACTCTACAGGGACATGATTAAAATTAATGTGTAAATGCATTGAAACCAATTAATCCATTCCGGAGGTCAGAAAAAAGTAAAAAAAAAAGTCTTTTATCTGTTCAAAACTCTTTATAAAGTGCACTTTAAAGGCATAAATACTGTACAGGGACACGATTAAAAAAAAAATTGTAAATGCATTGAAAACCAATTAATCCATTCTGGAGGTAGGAAAAAAGTAAAAAAAAGTCTATTCAAAACCTTTTATAAAGTGCACTTTAAAGGCATAAAAACTGTACAGGGACATGATTAAAAAAAATCATAAATGCATTGAAAAAAAATTAATCCGTTCGTATTGCAAAAAAAAAAATTTGTAAACCAAGACATTATTTTCAATGGATTTTCTTTCGTAACCTGAAAATTATGTTAACCGAGGCGTTCGTAAACCGAGGTACGCCTGTAATTCAAATGAAGAAAACTATGATGAAAATCAATTCCAGTTTTCGGCAACAAATTAAAACGAAACAAAAATTTGAAGAAGGGAGGGACCCACCTGAACATCCACTTTCCTCTGAGCTCCGCCTTCCTGTTAAAGTCCCAGCCCCCTGACTCTATCTGCAAGCTGGATTGGCTGAGAGAAGCGAGCTCCCATCAATCCTATCCAGGGGTGGACTGACAACTCATGGGGCCCCCGGGCAATAAGGGATCATGGGGCCCCTGTGTCCTTGCCCAAACTCAAAAAAGCCTATGAAAAAGGTACCAGGGGCATCTCATGGAGCCCCCTACTGACCCCAGGCCCTCAATAGGGGATCATGGGGCTCCTGTGTCCTTGCCCAAGCTCAAAAAAGCCTATGAAAAAGGTACCAGGGCATCTCATGGAGCCCCCTACTGACCCCAGGCCCTCAATAGGGGATCATGGGGCCCCTTTGTCCTTGCCCAAGCTCAAAAAAGCCTATGAAAAAGGTACCAGGGGCATCTCATGGGTCCCCCTACTGACCCCGGGCCCTCGGGCAGTGCCCGAGTTTCCAAATGGTCAGTCCGCCCCTGATCCTATCCTATGCGGTTTTGCGCCTTCCCCTCGTTCTTTTTGGCGCCCTCTGCTGGCCTTTTCTAAATCGGCAACACAATTCCATCCCCAGCCGATAATAATCACACATTACAATGAACACAAAAAGTTAATTGTAAAAGAAAAGTTATCAAGATTTAAAAAAAAAAACAAAAACAGCAAATCGACATACTTGGAGCCTAATTTTTAAGACCTTATCGATATGTTTTGGTGTTGTGAGATAAAATTGCCATTCCAGTTTTTTTTTTGTTTGTTTATTTGTTTGAAAATGTAAATGTATTTGTATTTTTTTTTTTTTTTACAGGACCACAGTCCACTTCAGTCGCAGCCCGTGGTTGTGCCACAAAAAGCATCTGTGAATTCGGTAGCCTATCTTATAACATCCAAGGAGAATCGTTAGACGTCAAATTTATCTGTACTAGTGGAAGTACTGCTCTCCAAAAAGGCTTCTACCTCCCAGCTGTGATTTGTGTTTTCTTTTTAAAATTATTGATCTGAAATCTCTACAAAAAGTCGGATTCGAAAACGAATAAACGAAACTAAACAAATTCTGAAAAGGAATTAAACAAATGTAACTAAACAAAAGACGTTAAATTGGAATTGAATCGAAACAATAAAAATGTTTTCTTGTTGTCTAAAAGCAGCCATTCTCAACCATTGTTCCATGGAGCCAGGGACGGACTGACCATTTGGAAGCTCGGGCATTGCCCGAGGGCCCAGGGTCAGTAGGGGGCCCCATGAGATGCCCCTGGTACCTTTTTCATAGGCTTTTTTGAGTTTGGGCAAGGACACAGGGGCCCCATGATCCCCTATTGCCCGGGAGCCCCATGAGTTGTCAGTCCACCCCTGCATGGAGCCCTGGGGTTCCTCCACCAGTTGCTCGGGATTCCTTGAGCTGGGACCAATTGGCCTCCAATTGGATGGTTCCTGGATAGTTCCAGGACCAAGACCCCTTGACCAAGCCCGCATGACAGCAATTATCCATTTAGCTGTCTGTAGGGTGGCATTCTGACCACCACTGCAAGCCCGGGTTCAGGGGCGTCCCTAGGCAGGTACAGTGACACCTACCACACGGGGTGACATCGGACCCGCTGGATTGAGCATAATAGAGCAGACTCCGATCCATTATGCTCCCCAATCCGCAGATCCGATCCATCCTGCGGGGATCGTCGGCTTGCTTTACAACTTACCTTTTCGTGGAGCGGGTCCGGTGTCACCCCTCATAGGTTGCATGCCGACGATCCCCGCAGGATGGATCAGATCTGCGGATTGAGTATAATGGATCGGACTCAGATCCATTATGCTCCCCGATCCGCAGATCCGATCCATCCTGCGGGGATCGTGGGCTTGCTTTACAACTTACCTTTTCGTGGAGTGGGTCCGGTGTCACCCCGTATAGGTTGCATGCCGACGATCCCCGCAGGATGGATCAGTTCTGCGAATTGAGTATAATGGATCAGAGTCCGAGCCAATATGCTCCTCAATCCGCAGATCTGATCCATCCTGCGGGGATCGTCGGCTTGCTTTACAACTTACCTTTTCATGGAGCGGGTCCGGTGTCACCCCGCATAGGTTGCATGTCGACGATCCTCGCAGGATGGATCGGATCTGCGGATTGAGCATAATGGATGGGACTCCGATCCATTATGCTCAATCCGCAGATCTGATCCATCCTGCGGGGATAGGATCTGCGGATTGGGGAGCATAATGGATCAGATTCCAATCCATTATGCTCAATTCACAGATCCGATTCATTCGGCGGGGATTGTCGGAGGGGTGTCACCAAGTGTTATCTCACCGGGTGACACCAACTCTAGGGACGCCCCTGCCCAGGTTCACCTATATGCGGTGCGGTATATCGCATGTGATTCGGTGAGGAACCGCACCGCATTCCTGTGCAAATCCCATGCGAATTGTGTGTGGTGCGATCAGAGCCGTACATTTTGTATGGCTCAAATTGCACCGCATCCGCCCCAAAAAAGGTACAGGACCTTTTTTTTGGTCCGTACTAGAATCGGATCGCATGGGTAATCACACCCATGGAATCCGATTCTACATATCGCGGACTGATTTTGGGGCGTCGTTAACTTAACATACACACCCGCAGCGGTTCGCATGAACGGGGTGCAATTCTGATTTCAAAATATTGTGAAAACGTCACACCCTTTTAAGGTGCCCAACACCAAATCAAAGATTTTTATTGATATATTGTAGCCAATAAAATGAAAGAAAGATAAAATCATTCCTTCAACCAGATTGAGTCCGATCATAGAAATAATACAATAAACTCATCCAAAGAGCATGCCGCATCCCCGATACATATGTACACGTGTGATATCTGTGCGCAGAAAACGCTGTGAATTCCGCGCCGCATCAGTGCGAACCTGGGCTAAGGGTCCCATTCTTTCTATTAACCACAGATGCAAGGGACATTTTTTCCGATGATCCCCTCCCCAATATATCCGAGAATAAATGGAAAATTGGACATCTTGAGGAAACAAGTAAACAATTTTTCTCTGACATCAGTAAATTGGTGAATACTCAGAAAGATGAATTTGACCATAATGGTCACATTGTTGCTTCCAAACTGCGTAGAATTCAGGATAATTACAGGATGGATTGTTATTGATGTTTTGAAAAGGACAGCTAATAAGACATTAAACCTTTCCAATCCATTAGTAACGTGGACTACAGTGCAGCCTAATGCGTTGTGGCCAGATTCTAGTTACCAGAACACATCTTCAGACTATAATCTTGTTAATATTCACTCATTTTTTAAATCGTTTATTGTTATTGTATTTATTATTATTATTATTCAGGATTTATATATTATTATTATTATAATACAGGATTTATATTATTATTATTATTATACAGGATTTATATATTATTATTATTATACAGGATTTATATATTATTATTATACAGGATTTATATATTATTATTATACAGGATTTATATTATTATTATTATTACACAGGATTTATATATTATTATTATACAGGATTTATATATTATTATTATTATACAGGATTTATATATTATTATTATTATACAGGATTTATGGCACCAACAGTTTGCTCAGAGCTTTACAATATAACAGGAGGCAATACAGCAACAATACAGTTCAATACAAGAGTGATAGGAGGGCCCTGATCCTTGGAGCTTACAATCTAAGAGGGAGGGGCTAGTGGTAGAAAAGGTAATAACTGTGGGGGATGGACTGGTTGGAAGAGTAGAAGATTCCATTATTAGCTGAGGGCAGGATAGGCTTCCCTGAAGAGATAGGTTTTCAGAGATCGCCTAAAAGTGGGCAGAGTAGGCGATAGTCTGATAAATTGGGGTAAAGAGTTCCAGAGGATGGGGGAAGCTCTGGGGAAGTCCTGGAGATGAGCATGGGAGGAGGAGACATGGGAGCTAGAAAGCAGGAGGTTGTGGGAGGAGCGGAGAGTACGGTTTGGGTGATATTTGGAGACAAGATTGGTGATGTAATTTGGGGCAAAGTTATATAAGGCTTTATATGTTATTATTAACATTTTGAATTTTATCCGTTGGGCAATGGGAAGCCAGTGGAGGGATTGGCAGAGAGGGATGGAGGACACTAAGTGGAAGCCAGTGGAGGGATTGGCAGAGAGGGATGGAGGACACTGAGTGGAAGCCAGTGGAGGGATTATCAGAGAGGGATGGAGGACACTGAGTGGAGGCCAGTGGAGGGATTGGCAGAGAGGGGTGGAGGACACTGAGTGGAGGATATATCACTTAGTATGTTAGAAATGCGAGAGGAGACTGAAGGGGTGAGGAGTAGAGAGATAGATTTGTGTGTCATCGGCATAGAGATGGTACTTAAAGCCATGGGAATGTATCAAATGACCAAGGGAGGAGGTGTAGGTGGAGAAGAGAAGGGGTCCAAGGACAGAATCTTGAGGGACCCCTACAGAAAGAGGGAGTAGAGAGGAGGAGACAGTATATGTACTATATACTTAACCAAACACAAAAGAAGAGGGGGCATCAAATATGAAAGGGGCACCTCATCCCAGTCTGAAAAATAATGTGAAACCGTCACACCCTTTCAAGGTGCCCTACTTCAAATCAAAGATTTTTATTGATATATTTTAGCCAAATTTTGTTTTTTGTTTTTTTTTGCCTAAAACCCATTGACACTGACACTAACTGACACTGATACCAATTTTTTCTGACCTTTTTACATTGACCTTGACCCAAACACTTACTCTGGCACTGAACTAGATCAAACCTTGATCTAGGTATTTTTCTTTATTTTTTAATATTTATTTATTATCTTTTTTTTTTACAAACATTTTTTTTTCTCTCTATGCCAGGAGTCAGAGAAATACAATGTGTATCTCTCTGCTCCATTCATAGAGAGAGAAAAAAAACCAAGGGGGCGGGGCTTACAGTGACTGATTACTGTGATAGCCAATCAGAGGCTATCACAGCAATCACGTGATCCGGAATCAGGAGTCCCGTTAGAACGGGACCAGGGGCTCTCAGTTACACCCTGGTCTTTGTGACAGTTAAGCAAATATGCGTCCCCACGGAAAAAAGCCCAGTTCTGTGAGGCCGCATATTTGTGTGACGTCGGCGTCAAGGGGTTAAAAATGTCCAACTGGGGGTGAAGCCAGCTCTCCACTCAATGCACTTCTTGGGATCAATTTCTGGTTCTTCGGGAGTGCAGATGAGATGTCTTTTCTAGGATAAGACAAAAAATACCGCAATACAGAATATGAACAAAAAAACACTATTAATAAAGAAAAATGTAGGACTCCCCCAGCATGTATCCCCATACAGAGGCTATCACAGCGATCATGTGACCCGGAATCGGGAGTCCCAGGTCCTGATCATTAGAACGGGACCCGGGGCTCTCAGTGACACCCCGGTCTTTGTGACAGGTACGCAAATATGCGGCCCCACGTAAAAAAGCCCAGTTCTGTGAGTCCGCATTATCGGCGTCCTGAAGATAAATATATCCAACGGGGGGTGAGGCCAGCTCTCCACTCAATGCACTTCTTGGAATCAAGTTCTGTTTCTTCGGGAGTGCGGATGAGATGTCTTCTCTAGAATGAGACAAAAAAAATACCACAGTACAGAATATCAACAAAAACACTATTAATAAAGAAAAATGTAGGACTCCCCCAGCCAGGGGCGGACTGACAACTCATGGGGCCCCCGGGCAATAGGGGATCATGGGGCCCCTGTGTCCTCGCCCAAACTCAAAAAAGCCTATGAAAAAGGTACCAGGGGCATCTCATGGGGCCCCCTACTGACCCCGGACCCTCAGGCAGGGCCCGAGTTTCCAAATGGTCAGTCCGCCCCTGCCCGCAGCATGTATCCCCATACAGAGGCTAATCTCCCATACCCATCTATGTAGGGGCATGCGGGGTCCAGTATCATACATAAGTACATCAAGTATAGTGGACATGTTGAAAGGCTGGGAGATATTACCATAAACGTTCTGCTGGGCGAGCGTTGAGACCAACCAGATAATACATTAGAGAGACAGACATCACGGCCTGTACGTAGAAACCACAGTTGATGTAAATCTCAGGAAATACTACAGGGGACACATGACAAAATATAAATATGGTCCTAGAAGGAGAGGGAAGAGGGCTTCAACAACTTGATAAGGAAGGAACATCTACCTCAACATACCTAGGCTTTTGCATGACATAAACACCATCCTAAAGGTATCAGACTGCTACTCCCAACAGTTATCTAGGTTAGGAGCACATAAGAAGTAGGGTCACGGACAAAGCCTCAATGACTATACCGGCAATATCTAAACCTTTACCTTCGGCATTGTAGGTATAGCCATAAAGGAATAGGAACACGTAGAGGAACATTATGAAAAATTATACCTGCTCAGGGTTAGTACAAACTTGAGTAAGCAGGATTTACATAGGCTGGGAAGGGTAGATCGGGTGGGGGGATGGTTCGATAGTAGTGTGCCAACTCTTATAAGTTAGGGTGGTGTTGAGCGTAAAGGTCTCATTTATATCAAATGATCAAGTGTTTGGTTGAAGTTCCTGTAGTAAAGGGGTCAAGCTGGGAAACTCAGAGAAATCTATTAAAATGTAGAAATTGGAGTCGGGAATGGATTAAAAGAAATGTGTATTGGAAAAATATGAATGCTACTGCTGCTGACCTCATTTTTAGAAAATACTAGCTTTTTGACATGGTGATCCAGTGGCTTCAGTACATTTTGAGGGATGGGCCTGATGCATGAATGCAGATTAAGACCTTGGATTTGCTTTTCTTCCATGCTTGATTTGGGTCAGAGGCTCAGAACCATGGACTACTTCCCATGTAAAACTCTCTTTGGTAGACCATGTGTGGTCTTCAGTACATTTTGAGGGATGGGCCTGATGCATGAATGCAGATTAAGACCTTGGACTTACTTTTTTCTATGCTTGTTTTGGGTCAGAGGCTCAGAACCATGGACTACTTCCTACGTGAAACTCTTTTTGTTATACCATGTGTGGTCTTCAGTACATTTTGAGGGATGGGCCTGATGTATGAATGCAGATTAAGACCTTGGATTTGCTTTTTTTCCCATGCTTAATTTGGGTCAGAGGCTCAGAACTATGGACTACTTCCCATGTGAAACTCTCTTTGGTAGACTATGTGTGGTCTTCAGTACATTTTGAGGGATGGGCCTGATGTATGAATGCAGATTAAGACCTTGGATTTGCTTTTTTTCCCATGCTTAATTTGGGTCAGAGGCTCAGAACTATGGACTACTTCCTACGTGAAACTCTCTTTGGTAGACCATGTGTGGTCTTCAGTACATTTTGAGGGATGGGCCTGATGCATGAATGCAGATTAAGACCTTGGACTTACTTTTTTTCCATGCTTGTTTTGGGTCAGAGGCTCAGAACCATGGACTACTTCCCATGTGACACTCTCTTTGGTAGACCATGTGTGGTCTTCAGTACATTTTGAGGGATGGTCCTGATGCATGAATGCAGATTAAGACCTTGGACTTACTTTTTTTCCATGCTTGTTTTGGGTCAGAGGCTCAGAACCATGGACTACTTCCCATGTGACACTCTCTTTGGTAGACCATGTGCGGTCTTCAGTACATTTTGAGGAATGGGCCTGATGCATGAATGCAGATTAAGACCTTGGACTTGCTTTTTTTCCATACTTGTTTTGGGTCAGAGGCTCAGAACCATGGACTACTTCCTACGTGAAACTCTCTTTGGTAGACCATGTGTGGTCTTCAGTACATTTTGAGGGATGGGCCTGATGCATGAATGCAGATTAAGACCTTGGACTTACTTTTTTTCCATGCTTGTTTTGGGTCAGAGGCTCAGAACCATGGACTACTTCCCATGTGAAACTCTCTTTGGTAGACCATGTGTGGTCTTCAGTACATTTTGAGGAATGGGCCTGATGCATGAATGCAGATTAAGACCTTGGACTTGCTTTTTTTCCATACTTGTTTTGGGTCAGAGGCTCAGAACCATGGACTACTTCCTACGTGAAACTCTCTTTGGTAGACCATGTGTGGTCTTCAGTACATTTTGAGGGATGGGCCTGATGCATGAATGCAGATTAAGACCTTGGATTTGCTTTTTTTCCCATGCTTGATTTGGGTCAGAGGCTCAGAACTATGGACTACTTCCCATGTGAAACTCTCTTTGGTAGACTATGTGTGGTCTTCAGTACATTTTGAGGGATGGGCCTGATGCATGAATGCAGATTAAGACCTTGGACTTACTTTGTTTCCATGCTTGTTTTGGGTCAGAGGCTCAGAACCATGGACTACTTCCTACGTGAAACTCTCTTTGGTAGACCATGTGTGGTCTTCAGTACATTTTGAGGGATGGGCCTGATGCATGAATGCAGATTAAGACCTTGGACTTACTTTGTTTCCATGCTTGTTTTGGGTCAGAGGCTCAGAACCATGGACTACTTCCTATGTGAAACTCTCTTTGGTAGACCATGTGTGGTCTTCAGTACATTTTGAGGGATGGGCCTGATGTATGAATGCAGATTAAGACCTTGGACTTACTTTGTTTCCATGCTTGTTTTGGGTCAGAGGCTCAGAACCATGGACTACTTCCTACGTGAAACTCTCTTTGGTAGACCATGTGTGGTCTTCAGTACATTTTGAGGGATGGGCCTGATGCATGAATGCAGATTAAGACCTTGGACTTACTTTTTTCCATGCTTGTTTTGGGTCAGAGGCTCAGAACCATGGACTACTTCCTACGTGAAACTCTTTTTGTTAGACCATGTGTGGTCTTCTCTTAGTTACTAACATTATCTATGATGCTACAGTCAGGAAAAATACGATGTGCCTATATGTGTAGAACAACTATCATAAATGTATTCTCAGATGCGCAAATTTTTAATTAAAACGTGATTTGGTTAGTGAAGGGCCAAACACCTCTCTGTTCGGTTCGCGGTCAAAGATCCGAACCTTCAGAATGTTCAACTGAAAACTTTGAACACGAACAATTTAGCATCTGAGTTTGTGGTAAAATACCGCTCAGTTACTAAAATCCGGCATGAGTTATATTATGAAGTCACGCGGTATTTTAGTAGTGAACCATTCACTCATGTTTCAGATGTCAATGGGGTTCCCCGCTAACAGCTGAATGTCAAAAGAATTGTTGCCATTGCCCAACAATTAAAACATTTTTTGAAAATGATGTGGGGTCCCCCCTCTCATCCATACCAAGCCCTTTGTACCTGGTATGGATTTTGAGGGGCTCCCCCCCAAAGTACCTCGCCCCCATGTTGATTGGGATAAGGGCTTCTTCCCCACAACCCTGAGCTGTAATTGTGGAGGTCTGCGGGTGGGAGGCTTATCGGAATCTAGAAGCCACCTTTAACAAGGAGGCTCCCCAGATGCCCCCCCCATGTGAAAGAGTATGGGGTACATGGTATTGCTACCCATTCACAAAAAAAAGTATAGTGTAAAAATGACAGTAGACAGTCTTTGACAAGTCCATTATTAAAAATAAAAGTAAAAAAAAATGTCCCCCGAAGTAGATCCGCTGTCAATCACAATGCCCGCTGCTGCACGAAAAAAGAAAAAAAATGCTCTGCTCCTGGCCATCTGACAGCTGCACCCTGATGACAGTTCTTAAATACAGTCATGATGTCACAAGAGGGCGGAGTGACATCATCCTGTGCTGTGACTGGCCAAAGGATTGCACCTGACCTGTAGTCAGGTGCATTGCTTTGGCCAATCACAATGCACTGTCAGAGCACAGTGCATTGTGGGGCACGGCAGGTGAACAGCTTGCTGAACGCCCATACTGTTCATGTGTTCAGCGAACACACGAACGGCCCATATTCAAGTCGAATTTAGGTTCGACTCAAACATGAAGCCGAAACGCTAGATCCGGTATAGGAAGTTCCTTGGATCCCCGAGACTAGTGAAGAGCCATACAGGCGGGCAGTATGGAAAACCTTTTATTTGCATATGATGTCAGTTAAAAGAACCGCACTAGTAAATGGGTTCATTTATTTATTTATGAAATGTGCTCCCTTTTAACTTCATATAAATATTTTATTAACCGTATTCAATTCCCATTAACCCCTTCATCATCTTTTTTCATTCCTTAGTTTTGAGTGTTCTGCTGATTATTTTTCTATTTCCATATGTTTAACTCTTAGCATTTAGCATTTAATTTTTATTAATTTTCTTTGTTATTTTTTTGTGTGTTGCAGTAAAGGTGTGGGGTACAGGGCTGGATCGATTCTGTCTGATGTGGGGGTGCAGTAAACATTGTCAGGGGGGCAGAGGATGGGAGGTCAGCAGGGCAGTATACAGGGGGTCAGCAGGGCAGAGGTTAGGGTCAACAGTTTGTAGGGCAGTGTACAGGGATCAGCAGGACAGAGGACAGGGGTCAAGTTTTGGCAGGGCACTCAGCAGAGCTCCTCCTCCCATCCCTGCACTGCACACAGCCTGGGCACAGGGATCAGGGCTCCTCCTCCTCACACAATGCAGGAGATCAGTATAGTGTTAGACAATGACAATATAATGTCAGATTCCAGCGCTATAGTATCAGACTAGGGCAGCAAAGTATCATTTTAGGGCAGTATTGTGTAAGAGAGTATAGTTTCAGATTGGGGTGGTATAGTGTCAGAGTAGGGCAGTATAGTGTCATATTATGGCACTATAGTGGCAGATTAGGGCAGCATAGTGGCAGATTAGGGCAGCATAGTGGCAGATTAGGGCAGCATAGTCAAATAAGGGGGGTATAGTATCAGAGTATGGCGGTATAGTGATAGAGTAGGGCAGTATAGTATCATATTAGGACAGAGTAATGACAGATTAGGGAAGTATAGCGTCAGTTTAGGGCAGTATAGTATCATATTAGGGCTGTATAGTGTCAGATTAGAGTAGTATAGTGGCAGGTTAGGGCAGTATAGTGACAGGTTAGGGCAGCATAGTGGCAGGTTAGGGCAGCATAGTGGCAGGTTAGGGTAGTAGAGTGGCAGGTTAGGGTAGTATAGTGGCAGGTTAGGGTAGTATAGTGGCAGGTTAGGGTAGCAGAGTGGCAGGTTAGGGTAGCAGAGTGACAGGTTAGGGTAGCAGAGTGACAGGTTAGGGTAGCAGAGTGACAGGTTAGAGTAGTATAGTGACTGGTTAGGGTAGTATAGTGACTGGTTAGGGTAGAATAGTGACAGGTTTGGGTAGTATACAGGCAGGTTTGGACAGTATAGTGGCAGGTAAGGGCAGCATAGTGGCAGGTTTGGACAGTATAGGGGCAGGTATGCAAAGTATTGTGGCACGTTAGGGCAGTATAGTGGCAGGTTTGGATAGTATAGTGGCAACATAGTGGCATGATTAGGTAGTATAGTGGCAGGTTAGGGCAGTATAGTGGCAACATAGTGGCAGGATTAGGTAGTATAGTGGCAGGTTAGGGCAGTATAGTGGCAACATAGTGGCAGAATTAGGTAGTATAGTGGCAGGTTAGGGTAGTATAGTGGCAACATAGTGGCAGGATTAGGTAGTATAGTGGCAGGATTGGGTAGTATAGTGGCAGGTTAGGGTAGTATAGTGGCAGGTTAGGGTAGTATAGTGGCAGGTTAGGGTAGTATAGAGGCAGGTGTGGACAGTATAGGGGCAGGTTTGGACAGTATAGGGGCAGGTTTGGACAGTATAGGGGCAGGTCTTCACAGTATCGTGGCAAGTTTAGGCAGTATAGTGGTGGGTTAGGGCACTATATTGGCAATATAGTGGCAGGATTAGGTAGTATAGTGGCAGGATTAGGTAGTATAGTGGCAGGATTAGGTAGTATAGTGGCAGGATTGGGTATATAGTGGCAGAATTGGGTAGTATAGTGGCAGGATTGGGTAGTATAGTGGCAGGATTGGGTAGTATAGTAGAGTGAGTATATAGTGGCAGGATTGGGTAGTATAGTGGCAGGATTGGGTAGTATAGTAGAGTGGGTATATAGTGGCAGGATTGGGTAGTATAGTGGCAGGATTGGGTAGTATAGTAGAGTGGGTATATAGTGGCAGGATTGGGTAGTATAGTAGAGTGAGTATATAGTGCCAGGATTAGGTAGTATAGTGGCAGGATTGGGTAGTATAGTAGAGTGGGTAGTATAGTGGCAAATTTGGGTAGTATAGTGGCAGGTTAGGGCTGACAGTGACAGTGTGATAGTAATAGCAAACAGTGAGCAAAATGAGCAAACGGTGTGGCCAGGCAGTGGGAAAAGCAAATAGAATTCTAAGATGCATCACTAGAGGGATCACCAGAGGGAGGAAGGAGGTCCTGATTCCTCTATATAGATCTTTATGTCACTAGAGGGATCACCAGAGGGAGGAAGGAGGTCCTGATTCCTCTATATAGATCTTTATGTCACTAAAGGGATCACCAGCAGTAGGAAGGAGGTCCTGATTCCTCTATATAGATCTTTATATCACTAGAGGGATCACCAGCGGGAGGAAGGAGATCCTGATTCCTCTATAGAGATCTTTAGTTAGACCTCATTTAGAATACTTGGTTCAGTTCTGATGACCTCATTTACTAAAAGATATTAATAAGATGGAACGAGCCCAGAGACGGGTAACAAAAATGGTGAAAGGTCTGGGAGGATAAAACATATCAAGAGCGACTTCAAGAGCTTAACATGTACAGTCTGGAGGAAAGAAGGTAAAGGGGAGACATGATTGAAACCTTTAAATTCATCAAGGGGTGAAATAGGGTTCAGGAGGGAAGTATTTTCAACAAGAATTCAAAATCAAGAACACTGGGACATGATTTCAAACTAACCTGAAGAAAATTCAAAACTCACCTCAGAAAGTACTATTTTACTGATGGAGTAGTTGATGCTTGGAGTAAACTTCCAGCAGAGGTAGAGGTCAAACATTCTTGGGACAAGCATAGATCTACTGTCACGTACTCGCTAACGGTAGCTCTATGGATCTACAGTCCGGGATTCCCCAGGGCGTGGAGTCTAAGCCCCAGTCTGCTTGTTCACCAGAGCCCCTGATGGTGGGGATGGACTTGGAGCAGGCTGAGACCAGGTCGTGGTCCCCGGGTACACCCAACCGTAGTAGAGAGGACTGCCAGAGGGACGTAGCTGGATAAGAGCCTGATGTGAAGAGGCAGGGTATACCTGAGCGGTAAAAGGATGGATCCGTGCAGGATGGATGGATGCGTACACACCGTGAAGCAAGTAGCGGAGTCAGACAGGCCGGGTCGGTAACTGTGGAGGCAGAACGGAACAGAGCAGCAGGCAGAGGATATTCGGGTCACAGGCCAAGTTCAACAACAGGAGGTCAGACGATCAGGAGCAGGTGGAAGAGTGGTCAAAGGCAAGCCAGGGGTCAGGGCAGGAGACGGTCAGCAGTAATCAGGATCAGGCTGGGGGTCGGCAACAAGGTACACTCACAGGATCAGAACACAAGCAGAGGATCAAGACCATACGGCAACTTGGACATTGCAATGGCCAGTTTAAATAGCCCGTCCGGCGCTGACAGGTGCGCCTGGGTCCTAGTGCCTGCCTGGCGCTGTCATTGGTGACAGGCGCGCCTGGGTCTTCAGGCCCGCCTGCCTGTATGTCTTGTCAGGATCCTACGTATATGCAGACTCCTGCGCCGCGGCGATCTTCTCTTTCCCTGACATCTATACTCAGACAAAATAGTTAGCAACCACTCCCAAAAAATAAAATAAAAAAAACACAACCCCCACCCAAAAATAAAAACACAGGCAGACTCAATGGACCACTTTTTCTGCTGTCACTTTTCTATGTTTCTATGATAGTGACAGTGTGCTAAGGCACTTACCCCATGGCCGGAGATGAAGACTCCATTGGCTGCTGTATCCAGGTCTCCCCTTTCCTCTGTGACCAAGCCTCCTTGGGAGGGATGAAATGAGTCAGATGGGCGTGGCCAGAAGGGCGGTTGAGTCCATTCATTTGACTCCTGGGGTCGGTTGAGCAGCATCCATCCCTTCACTTGTATTGGCTGGAATCGCTCAGACTCATGCTCCACTCTTCTCACTTGCCGATGGGTTGATCATTTTCCTTCCATTCATAGCTTGGAGCGGCACCATAAGGTATACTTTCCTTTTCCCTCTGTGACCAAGCCCCGGTGGGAGGGGTGAAACACGTCAGCAGGCGTGGCCAGAAGGGCAGTTGAGGCCATTCCTCAACATTTGACTTGAGCAACGTCCATCCCTTCACTTGTATTGGCTGGAATCGCTTGGACTCATGCTCCCCTCTTCTCACTTGCCAGTAGGTTAATACTTTTCCTTCCATCCATAGCTTGGAGTAGCACCATAAGATATACTTTCCCCTTCCATCTGTGACCAAGCCCCAGTGGCAGGGGTGAAATGCATCAGAGGGCGTGGCCAGAAGGCCAGTTGAGGCCATTCCTCAACATTTGACTCCTGAGATCGGTTGAGCAGCGTCCATCCCTTCACTTATATTGGCTGACACTGGAATTGCTCAGACTCATGTTCCCATCTTCTCACTTGCCGATGGGTTGATCCTTTTCCTTCCATCCATAGATTGGAGTGGCACCATGAGGTATACTTTCCCCTTCCCTCTGTGACCAAGCCCCGGTGGGAGGGGTGAAACATGTCAGAGGGTGTGGCCAGAAGGCCAGTTGAGGCCATTCCTCAACATTTGACTCCTGAGGTCGGTTGAGAAGTGTCGATCCCTTCACTTGTATTGGCTGGAATCGCTCGGACTCATGCTCCCCTTAGTGGTTAGCACTTCCGCCTGGCAGTACTGGGGACGTTGGATCGAATCCCAGCCACGGCACCACCTGCCTGGAGTTTGCATGTTCTCCCTGTGCCTGCGTGGGTTTCCTACGGGTACTCCGGTTTCCTGCCACACTCCAAAGACATGCTGGTAGGTTAATTGGATCCTGTCTAAATTGTCCATAGTATGTGTATGTATGAATGTGAGTTAGGGACCTTAGATTGTACGCTCCTCGGGGGTGGGGACTGATGTGAATGTACAATATATATTATTATTATTATACAGTATTTATAAAGCGCAAATAGTTCGCTCAGTGCTGTATGTAAAGCGCTGCGTAAATTGACAGCGCTATACAAGTACCTGAAATAAATAAACAACATTGCACAACAGTTAACCCCCAACATTGCACAACAGTTATCCCTCAACATTGCACAAAAAATAACCCCCCCAAAAAAATTACACAACAATTAGCCTCCAGCATTGCACAATACTTAACCCCCAGCATTGCAAAACAGTTAACCCCCAACATTGCACAACAAATAACCCCCCACATTACACAATAATTAGCTCCCAACATTGCACAATACTTAACCCCCAGCACTGCACAACAGTTAACCCCCAACATTGCACAACAAGTATGCCTCAACATTGCACAACAAATAGCCCCCCCAAATTACACAACAATTGGCCCCCAACACTGCACAATACTTAACCCCCAGCACTGCACAACAGTTAACCCCCAACATTGCACAACAAGTATCCCTCAACATTGCACAACAAATAGCCCCCCCAAATTACACAACAATTGGCCCCCAACACTGCACAATAATTAACCCCCAGCACTGCACAACAGTTAACCCCCAAAACTGCACAACAATTATCGCCCAACATTGCACAAAAAAAACCCCCAAATTACACAATAATTAGCCCCGAACATTGCACAATACTTCACCCCCAGCATTGCACAACAGTTAACCTCCAACATTGCAGAACAATTATCCCTCAACATTGCACAACAAATAACCCCCCCAAATTACACAACAATTAGCCCCCAACATTGCACAGTACAACAGTTAACCCCCAACATTGCACAACAATTATCCCTCAACATGCACAACAAATAACCCCCCCCCAAATTACACAACGATTAGCTCCCAACATTGCACAATAAGAACAGCCTGTCAACTAGGTATCTGGGTGGATCCTGACAATATGGTTGGGATTCTTCCAGATCCTGAAATGACTAGGTGGACTTTAGCACACTGTCGGCTGACTCTGAGTCACAGTTGAGCACAAGTAACCAGGGGCGGACCGACAACTCATGGGGCCCCCAGGTAATAGGGGATCATGGGGCCCCTGTGTCCTTGCCCAAACTCAAAAAAGCCTATGAAAAAGGTACCAGGGACATTTCATGGGGCCCCCTACTGATCCCGGGCCCTCGGGCAGTTCCCGAGTTTCCAAATGGTCAGTCCGCCCCTGCCTGTGACCCAGAAAAGAAGCACTGCCATACTTTTCTTTAAGAAAATGCTTTAAAAACAAAAAAAAACAAAAAGGAAGAACAAAAACATTTGTTTATTTTGTAAATTGCTTCACCATGCTTTTGTAACAGAATCAAATTGCAAGCACATGGACGCTAGTTGTTTTAAAACGAACCCAGGACACAATTAGATCTGCATAAAAACATTAATGGATGAGAATATTACATTTTCGTCTCCCAGAAACAAGAAACGGTAATAGGATATCTCTGTTTAATGCACTTCTCACACTTGGCAATCCAGGAATCATTTAGAGTAATGGAACTCAAGGGAGAAAAAAAAAAAAACATGGTCAGTAATGTTTGTAATGTAGAAATAATTTCTCCAACTGGTCCAAACATTACCACACCCAAAATCCAGAGAAAAAAAAAGCATAAATAAGACGTTCTCCAGCAAACACAGAGACATAGATGTACTTCAGGCTCTCATAATGTCATCACTCTTACATGTTTTTGGCGTGCTCTTGGCTTTGGTAGCATCTGGTAAGTGTTTATTAAATATTTAATGCACATCATCTATAGATTTTTTTATTTAATTTTTGTCTTTTTTTTTTTTTATTTTCACAAGTATAACCTCTCGTAAAATCAAGAGCAGTAAAGTATGTCAACATAAATTAAACTGATCTAAATTGGTTAACTCTATTTACAAAAAGAACAATTAAGAACTGTCTGATACTTTTTTTAATTAATTTAGTTTATTAAATATTTTATGCATATCATGTATAGATTTTTTTATTTAATTTTTATCTTTTTTTTTTTTTTTTTTAATTTTAATTTTCACAAGTATAACCTCTCGTAAAATCAATAGCAGTAAAGTATGTCAACATAAATTAAACTGATCTAAATTGGTTAACTCTATTTGCTAAAAGAACAATTAAGAACTGTCCATGATACTTTTTTAATTTAATTTAATTTAGTTTATTAAATATTTTATGCATAACATGTATAGATTTTTTTATTTAATTTTTGTCTTTTTTTTTAATTTTCACAAGTATAACCTCTCGTAAAATTAACAGCAGTAAAGTATGTCAACATAAATAAAACTGATCTACATTGGTTAACTCAATTTACTAAAAGAACAATTAAGAACTGTTCATGATACTTTTTTTTAATTTATATCCAAATTTTCAGGACAAGCTTTCAAAGTGTGTCCCCCTTTTTAGTAGTCTGGTTGGACCTTGAGAAAAAGGACGCACCATGAATTCTTGTCCTGAAAATGTGGATGTTAATGCAAATTAAAAAAAAAAAAAAGTATCAGGGGCAGTACCCAGTTGCTCTTTTTACGTGTGCACTAATATAGCTACAATGAACCAATTTATTAAAAACAGAAAAGCCTGAACTTTTTATTAAATATATATATATATATATATATATATATATATATATATATATATATATATATATGTATATATATATATATATATATATATATATATATATATATTTGTAATCGATTGTTATTTTTTTAAATTTTAAAAATTTAAATATTTATTAATTTTTCAGATAAACAAGTTACGCAAACATACTCATTAAAACCTTAGCATATCATCCAGACATTTATCTTTTCATCCCTTTCCCTCCCTGTGCCCCCCCTCTTACCCCTACCTATATGCCAATCGATTGTTATGTACTGTTATTTTGAATGTTTTTTTTTTCTTTTGATTTGAAAGCCTGCTGAAGCCTTTAAGTGCACAAAAAAATAATGTTACCTTCCCCATTGGAATGCATTTTGCAAAAAAATGGCAGTATGTATATCTTTTTGTTTGTTTCGTTTTTTTAAAAAAATTGAATCAATTGTTATGTACTGTCATTTTCAATGTTTTTTTTTTTCCGTGAAAAAAAATGGTCTAATAAGTCATTTTTTGGCATACGAACTGGACCAAGGTTTTCCAAATGGGCTTCCTGTAACCCTCAGAAACTATTTAAAGCCCACTGAAAACTTTAAAAGCACAAAAAAAAAATACCTTCCCCATTGTAATGCATTTTGCATAAAATGGTAGTATTTATATATTTTTGTTTGTGTGTGTGTTTTTTTTAATCAATTGTTATGTACTGTCATTTTCAATGTTTTTTTTCTTTTCTGTCAAAAAATAAATGGTCTAATAACAAGTCATTTTTTGGCACAAGGTCTTCCAAAGGGGCTTCCTGTAACCCTCAAGAACTATTTGAAGCCTGCTGAAACCTATAAAAGCACAAAAAACAAAACAAAACATTACCTTCCCCATTGGAATTCATTTTGCATAAAATTGTAGTATTTATATATTTTTGTTTGTGTGTGTGTGTGTTTTTTTTTTTTAATCAATTGTTATGTACTGTCATTTTCAATGTTTTTTTTTTCTTTTCTGTGAAAAAAAAAAAAAAAAGGTCTAATAACAAGTCATTTATTGGCCCAAGGTTTTTCACTAACTATTTGAAGCCTGCTGAAACCTTTAAAAGCACAAAAAATAAACAAATTACCTTCCCCATTGGAATACATTTTGCAAAAAATGGCAAAATGTACAGTATATATTTGTGTTTTTTTTTTTTTAAATCAATTGTTATTTACTGTCATTTTCAATGTCTTTTTTTTCTTTTCTTTTCCATGAAAATAAATAAATAAATAAAGGTCTAATATGAAGTAATTTTTTGGACAGGACCGATGTTTTCCAAAAGGGCTTCCTGTAACCCTCAGGAGCTATTTAAAGCCCACTGAAACCTTTAAAAGCACAAAAAAATAATAATTTTAACTTTCCCATTGGAATGCATTTTGCAAAAAGAAAAAAAAAAAAAAAAAGGACTAATAAGAAGTAATTTATTGGCACAAGAACAGGACCAAGGTTTTCCAAAGGGGCTTCCTGTAACCCTCAGGAGCTATTTAAAGCCCACTGAAACCTTTAAAAGCACAAAAAAAAAAATAATTTTACTTTCCCCATTGGAATGCATTTTGCAAAAAGAAGAAGAAGAAAAAAAAAAGGTCTAATAAGAAGTATTTATTGGCACAAGAACAGGACCAATGTTTTCCAAAGGGGCTTCCTGTAACCCTCAGGAACTATTTAAAGCCCACTGAAACCTTTAAAAGCACAAAAAAAAATAAATAATTTTAACTTTCCCATTGGAATGCATTTTGCAAAAAAAAAAAAAAAAAAAAAATGGCAATAGGCAGAGCTAAATATACATATAGCACTTGTAATTGAAAAGATATACAATAAATACGCTAAAAACAATAAATTGTCCAAAGAGCATAATAAAGTATATATACTAAATATTCCAAAAAGAAAGAAGAAAAAGTATAATGGACCTTTAAGGTGATCTAATGCCCTGAAGAAAATATACTCATACACAAATATATCTAAAAAGTGATCCAATAAAAAAAGGGGGTTTGTTGAACCCCCTCCCCCCATAAAAACCTCGACCCTTCAGTACAGTGAACCCCAATATAACTGGAGACTAACATTTATGGGTAAAGTTGATCCAGGGAATATCCGATTGCCTCTCGGGGGATCAGGAAGGAATTTTTTCTCCTGCTAAAGCAAATTGGATCATGCTTTGCTGGGGGGGGGGGTGCCTTTCTCTGGGTTAACTGTGGGTATAGGATATAGTTCCAGCCAGACTAAATATGTAACTATGTAATTCACCCTCCTTAATCAAAGATATAGTTTGTATCACAAGGTAGCTGGTGGAAGGTGGTGGATCCCAACGCATTTCTTCAAGTGGGTTTTGGGGTTTAAAAAAAAAAAAGGGGGGGGGCTGTGAACACAAAGGGAATTGGTAGCTGGTGGAAGGTGGTGGATCCCAACGCGTTTCTTCAAGTGGGCTTTGGGGTTCCAAAAAAAAAAGAGGGGGGGGGTGCTGTGAACACAATGGGAATTGGTAGCTGGTGGAAGGTGGTGGATCCCAACGCGTTTCTTCAAGTGGGCTTCGGGGTTCCAAAAAAAAAAGAGGGGGGGCGCTATGAACACAATGGGAATCGGTAGCTGGTGGAAGGTGGTGGAATCCCAACGCGTTTCTTCAAGTGGGCTTCGGGGTTCCAAATAAAAAATGGGGTGGCCTCTGTGAGCACAAAGGGAATCGGTAGCTGGTGGAAGGTGGTGGATCCGAACTCGTTTCTTCAAGTGGGCTTCAGGGTTTCAAAAAAAAAGAGGGGGGGCTCTGTGAACACAAAGGGAATCGGTAGCTGGTGGAAGGTGGTGGATCCTAACGCGTTTCTTCAATGGGGCTTCGGGGTTCCAAATAAAAAAGGGGGGCCTCCGTGAACACAAAGGGAATCGGTAGCTGGTGGAAGGTGTTGGATCCCAACGCGTTTCTTCAAGTGGGCTTCGGGGTTCCAAAAAAAAAAAAAAGAGGGGGCTCGGTTAGCCGCGTTTACAAGTGTAACGGAACCAGACCCCGACTGCACTAGGGTATTTCCGTTAGACTCCCGCTTACCTGTCCGAACACCAACCACGGACCCCACCGCTGGCCATACAAGGCGAGACAGCGCCAGTCTGTATAAACATGGAACTCTTTATTTGAAACTCGAACTGGCTTTTTATACACTCAGGGGACAAATCCCCCCTCCCTGCATAATGACACAGGGCGGGGCAATCTATAGCAAGAGATACACACCAACAGACAATCCCATCAGGAGGGCTGCTGGAAACACCCCCCACCAAGCCAATACACGTACATCCCATAATAGTTTGCTCTCAAGCCAGACACACAATAGAACAATGGGACCACATGGCAGTAAACAATGAACAACCCCCACCCCAATATTAGAACATTTCACCCTGTACCCCTAACAAGCATAGGGTGACTTACACATAATAGGGATAGGGGGCTGTGTTCCATGGGCCCCCCACCCAAAGTGACTCCCGTCACAACAAGTGTTTGGCTTTTGAAACGCCAATAAAATTTACTCCTGAACGCAAGTTTGGTGCGTTAAAAAAAAACGACTTTTTTTGTAACATAAATGGAGTCCTATCCTGGCATATGAGGAAAACAGAAGACTAGACTGACATATGTGATACAACAAAACTCAGAGCTTTATAAACCAAGGCAACGCCCAGTGCAAACCAGGCATTCCTCTAGCTTTTTATGACTTTTTAAACTATATTTAAACCCAAGAATGAAAATGTAATAAATTGCAGCAAGCCAGTCCTTAGATGGGGAGGATGTAATGACTGTTTGTGGAATGCTCGCCATGTTTGCCTGAAATGTGCCGCAGCCCTAACATAACAGCCATATTACAGAAAAGATCAAAAGTGGGGATTTTGAAGCGCAACTCAAATCAATTCAATCAAATTTACAATTTTTTTACAGTAATAACATTTTTTATTATTTTACAATAATTAAAAATATATTTGTTAGTACTTTCATTAAAAATTTGAAACAATAAGAAAATATGCCATAAATCAAACACTAATCAACCCGAAGGGCCGAGTATGGTGTGAGGCAGAAGGGCACAGTACAAGGGAAGGGAGCTGGGGGGCACAATACTGAGATCAGGAGGAAACAGTACAGGGGGAGGGACTCAGGTGGGCACAATACTGAGATCAGGAGGGCACAGTACAGGGGGAGGGACTCAGGTGGGCACAATACTGAGATCAGGAGGGCACAGTGCAGGGGGAGTCAGTGGGCACAATACTGAGATCAGGAGGGCACAGTATAGGGGAAGGGAGTCAGGGGGGCACAATATTGAAATCAGGAGGGCACAGTACAGGAGGAGTTAGTCAGGGGGGCACAATACTGAGATCAGGAGGACACAGTACAGAGGAAGGGAGTCGGGGGGGGCACAATACTGAGATCAGGAGGACACAGTACAGGGGAAGGGAGTCAGGGGGGCACAATTCTGAGATCAGGAGGGCACAGTACAGGGGAAGGGAGTCAGGGGGGCACAATTCTGAGATCAGGAGGGCACAGTACAGGGGAAGGGAGTCAGGGGGGCACAATACTGAGATCAGGAGGGCACAGTACAGGGGAAGAGAGTCGGGGGGCACAATACTGAGATCAGGAGTGCACAGTAAAGGGGGAGGGAGTCAGGGGGGCACAATACTGAGATCAGGAGGACACAGTAAAGGGGAAGGGAGTTGGGGGGGCACAATACTGAGATCAGGAGGGCACAGTACAGGGGAAGGGAGTCAGAGGGCACAATACTGAAATTAGGAGGGCACAGTACGGGGGGAGGGAGTCAGGGGGGCACAATACTGAGATCAGGAGGGCACAGTACAGGGGAAGGGAGTCGGGGGGGGCACAATACTGAGATTAGGAGGGCACAGTACGGGGGGAGGGAGTCAGGGGGGCACAATACTGAGATCATGAGGGCACAGTACAGGGGGAGGGAGTCAGGGGGGCACAATACTGAGATCAGGAGGGCACAGTACGGGGGGAGGGAGTCAGGGGGGCACAATACTGAGATCAGGAGGGCACAGTACAGGGGAAGGGAGTCAGGGGGCACAATACTGAGATCAGGAGTGCACAGTAAAGGGGGAGGGAGTCAAGGGGGGCACAATACTGAGATCAGGAGTGCACAGTAAAGGGGGAGGGAGTTAGTCAGGGGGGCACAATACTGAGATCAGGAGGGCACAGTACAGGGGAAGGGAGTCGGGGGGCACAATACTGAGATCAGGAGGGCACAGTACAGTGGGAGAGAGTCAGGGGGGCACAATACTGAGATCAAGAGGGCACAGTACAGGGGAAGGGAGTCGGGGGGCACCATACTGAGATCAGGAGGGCACAGTACAGGGGAGGGGAGTCGGGGGGGGGCACAATACTGAGATCAGGAGGACACAGTACAGGGGAAGGGAGTCAGGGGGGCACAATACTGAGATCAGGAGGGCACAGTACAGGGGAGGGGAGTCGGGGGGGCACAATACTGAGATCAGGAGGGCACAGTACAGGGGAAGGGAGTCAGGGGGGCACAATACTGAGATCAGGAGGGCACAGTACAGGGGAAGGGAGTCAGGGGGGCACAATACTGAGATCAGGAGGGCACAGTACAGGGGAAGAGAGTCGGGGGGGGCACAATACTGTGATCAGTAGTGCAAAGTACAGGGGAAGGTAGTCGGGGGGCACAATACTGAGATCAGGAGGGCACAGTACTGGGGGAGGGAGTCAGTGGTGCACAATACAGAGATCAGGAGGGCACAGTACTGGGGGAGGGGGTCAGTGGGGCACAGTAATGAGATCAGGAGGGCACAATACAGGTTGTGGGTTGCTGCTCAGGACACAGCCATCCTGGAACAGCTTAGTAAAAAGGGTGACTGTTCCGGCAAATCCTGGACAGTTAGCAAGTTTGATGTACTGCAAGATTATCATGCGGCCCCCATGCACCTAGGACCCTCATGCACCTGGGGCCCTTGGGCACTGCCCAGGGGTGCTCATGCATTGAGACAGCAATGAACCCCAGGGAGAAGCAGATAGCTTAACAATCCAAAATAGTAGTTCTAAAGCACCCCCACCACGGGCAGAAGAAACGCACTGGACCACGCCTTCGTTAAATACTCTGTTATCAACACTAAGGCTTCATGCCACACTTTATAGCCTCAGAGTCAAAATATTCTCACCATAAGGAGGAGTACTTACTGTTCGAACATCAGAACCTCGCTTCCATGGCATCAAATTGTCTGCTCATAGTGTGCAACCAAAGATCTCCAGTATACCTGGTTGCTCTTGAAAGGTTACTCTTACCATGGTCCAGGGTGCAACCAACTGTGTTTGTCTTTGTCTCTCAAGCCAAGGGTTGCCAATCTTCATTCTACCCACTCAGTCCCCTATCTCTTTGAGAAACCAGTTGCGCAAACGTCCTCAGGTCTTTATAAAAAACAAAGCTACAACCATTCTGACACTTAGCAAAGTGGCAAATCCATTTACACCACCACATATCTTCTCGTCCCATTCTTATGGAAAATCACTAGCTGTAACCAATTATCCCCAGCAAAACTGCATTGTAATGATGAGTGGTCAGGGATAGGATCTCAGCTGCAAAAATCTCACTGCCAAATCATCATTTAAGCATAAATCCTTTTCAATAAATAATACCTTCCATTAGGCAAACAGACCTTTTAATGCTAAAGCTTAATTGACAACTATTTCCCCTCCCGCCCTTCCATGCACACTAATTACATTGTTCAATTAAACCTTTGATGGATGCTATCAACGTCTGGACAAATCCCAACACTTTGAGGTAGGTCTGGAGGCATGCTTAAGTGTTATGATACAGTCTCACAGGGGATTTGTTATATGTTCTGATCAGCCGTAACTGTATGACTATCCACCTAATAAAATGTAGGTCCCACTTTTGCCACCAAAACAGCCCTGACCTGTCGTGGCACTAGACCTCTGAAGGTATGCTGCACCAAGCCTTCAGTAGCAGTTCCTTTAGGTCCTGTATGTTGCGAGGTGGAGCCTCCACAGATCAGACTTGTTTTTCCTGCACATTCCCCAGATGCTAAATAGGATTTAGATCTGGAGAATTTACAGGCTAAGTCAATACCTCTGTCAGATACCGCCTGGCGGTACCTCTAGCACTCCACAGAACAGGATTCCCCAGAGCGCAGAATCTAAGCCCCAGTCTGCTGTTCACCAGGGCCCCTGATGGTGAGGATGGACTTGGAGAAGACTGAGACCAGGTCACGGCCCCTGAGTACGCCCACCTGTGGTAGAGGGATCCGCCAGAAGTGTGTACAGGTGGAGAGCCTGACGTGAAGAGGCGGATGGGCCTGAGCAGTGGTGACCGGATGGATAGCAGGGCAATAGTCGTGGTCAGACAGGCCGGTTCGGTAACAGTGGGATCAGCGTGGTACAAGGCAGCAGACAAAGAATAGTCAAGTCACTCGCCGGGTTCGGTATTAGGAGTTCAGATCAGTAGAATTGTCCAGAAGAGTAGTCAAACGAGCCAGGGGTCAGAGCAGGAGAAGTCAGCGAAGTCAGGATCCAGCAGGGTCAGCAACGAATCAATCAGCCAGGAAACACACTAGCAGGAACAGGGTAAGAAGACCATACAGCAACTTGTGTCTGTGCAGGGCTGGTTTAAATAGCCCGCCCGGCACTGACAGGCGTGCCTGGGTCCTAGTGCCCGCCTACCTGCATGTCTTGTCGGACACCTACGCATGTGCAGACTCATGCGTCGCGGTGATCCCTGACAACCTCAAACTCCTTGTTGTGTTCCTCAAACCATTCTTGAACCATTTTTGTTGTGTGGCTGAAAGAGGTCACGGCCATTAGGGAATACCACTTACATGAAGGGGTGTACTTGGTCAGCAAAAATGTTCAGGTAGGTGGTACGTGTCAAGCAATCTCCACGTGAATAGCAGGACTCAAGGTTTCCCAGCAGAGCATTACCTAAAGCATCTCACTGCCTCCACCGGCTTGCCTATATCCCATACTGCATCATGGTGCCATCTCTTGCCCAGGTACGTGACGCGCACACACCAGCCATCCATCCACATGATGAAAAAGGAAACTTGACTCATTAGAGCAGCACTGTAGGTCAACATGGACAATTTGACCAACCTGCGGCTACGCAGCCCCATACACAACAAACTGATTTGTTTTTGCTTTCAACACATAAGCTTCAAAGACAATATGTTTACTTGCTGCCTAACTTATCCCACCCATTTCAGATGCAATTGTAAAGAATTAATTAATATTATTCATTTAACCTGTCAGTGGTCATACGGTTATGGCTGACTGATCGATAGATAGATAGATAGATAGATAGATAGATAGATAGATAGATAGATAGATAGATAGATAGATAGATAATAGATAGATAGATAGATACTAGATAGATAGATAGATAGATAGATAGATAGATAATAGATAGATAGATAATAGATAGATAGATAGATAGATAGATAGATAGATAGATAGATGATAGATAGATAGATAGATAGATAGATAGATAGATAGATAGATAGATAGATAATAGATAGATAGATAGATAGATAGATAGATAGATAGATATGAGATAGATAGATAGATAGATAGATAGATAGATAGACAGATAATAGATAGACAGATAGATAGATAGATGGATGGATGGATAGATAGATAGATAGATAGATAGATAGATAGATAGATAGATAGATAGATAGATAGATTCTGCGCACTGACTATATTGCCAAAAGTATTGGGAACAGTCATGATGGAACAGGAAGGGCCGTCCCCAAAATCTTCCCACAAAGTCGGGAGCATGAAATTGTCCAAACTGTCTTGGTATGCTGACGCCTTAAGAGTTCCCTTCACTGGAACTAGGGGGCCAAGCCCAACCCCTGAAAAACAACCCCACACCATAATCCCCCCCCCACCAAACTTTACACTTGGCACAATGCAGTCAGGCAAGTACTGTTCTCCTGGCAATCACCAAACCCAGACACATCCATCAGATTGCTAGACAGAGAAATGGGATTTGTCACTCCAGAGAACACGTCTCCCCTGGTGTAGTGTCCAGTGACGGCGTGCTTTATACCACGGCATCCGACGCTTTGCATTGCACTTGGTGATGGAAGGCTTGGATGCAGCTGCTCGGCCATGGAAACCCATTCCATGAAGCTCTCTACGCACTGTTGTTGGGCTCATCTGAAGGCCACACCAAGTTTGGAGGTCTTTAGCTATTGACTCTGCAGACAGTTGGCGACTTCTGTGCACTGTGCGCTTCAGCATGCGCTGACCCCGCTCTGTCATGTAACGTGGCCTACCACTTGGTGGCTGAGTGTCTGTTGTTCCCAGTTGCTTCCACTTTGTAATAATCCCACTAACAGTTGAGCGTGGAATATTTAGTAGCCAGGAAATGTCCCGGATGGACTTATTGCCCAGGTGGCCACCTATCACGGGACCACGCTTGGAGTCACTGAGCTCCTGAGAGCGACCCATTCTTTCACCAATGTTTGTAGAAGCCGTCTGCATGCCTAGGGGCTTGATTGTATACACCTGTGTCCATGGAGGGGATTGGAACACCTGAATCACATGATTTGAAGGGGTGGCCCAATACATTTGGTAATATAGTAGATAGATAGATTTTAAAAATTTGCACTGTTATGTGTAACAATTAAAAGGGAACAAATTGTCAAATTGTTTGACGTATATGTTAAATTCGCACTAAAACTGCTGTAAAATGAATGATAAATGGGGTTCTCAATTCAGTAAAATATTACAGGGCTGCTATGGTTGATACTCATCCTGTGCTTTGTTTCCTCTCTCTTTAGGCTCCTCCCTCTCTTGTATGGAGTGCGCTTCTTTATCAGACTCATGTACCGGCCCCAGCATCTCTTGTCCTTCCGGTTCTGTGTGTGGTGCTCAATATACAGAAACCTGGGCTCGGGGTAAGATGTCCAATTAAAAAATGCTATGTGTATTTGATGACATACCTCCGTCCGGTCCACTCTGCATCCTGTCAAAGCGTCCTACAACGGCCCACCTGCTTGCCACCACAAATCACCTCTGAGGCTGGCCACAGAATAAAATAGAAAGAAATAGAAAACAAAAGAATAGAATAGAAAAAAAACAATAGAATAGAATAGAATAAAAAAAATATAGCCATTTTCTGAAATTCAAACTTCGAATCGATTTGAAAAAAAAAAAACAAATATACAAAACAAATTCCAAAATGATTCTAACATAAAAAATATGACAAAACAAAATGACTAACATTGCAAACAAATCTGAAATGCATTTTGCTCCGTTTCTCTGGAGAAGAGAATATGCCGAAACGCGTTGGACATGAGAGACCCAAATTGCATCACGGACGCTATAAATATCTGTTCTCCTGTTTTATTGTGATTTTAACCGCTTCTTGTCCACTCTATAGCAGATACACTGCTACAGGGAGGCACGGGTGCGCAAAATCACATATATATATACACGTGATTTTGCAACTCCAGGTAGGGGGAGTGCATGAGGCACGCACGCGCCCTACCTGCGCTGCCATTTGCGGCCGTGGCTGTCAATCACAGGGTCCCGGCCATTGATTACTCATCGGCGGCTGGTGATTGCCGAGGATCTCCAACGGGGGGGAGAATTGTTTGTAAACAAAACAGTTCTCCCTGTCAGCTCCTGCACACTGCTTTGTATGGCTCTGCATAGCATAGCCATGCAAAGCAGTGTGCTTACAGTAAAGCACCCCCCCCTCTCCCTAGTAAAACACACCCAGCACACAGTTAGCCCTTTGATCGCCCCTTCCTGCCCAGTGCCATTAGTACCATGTCAGTGCTTTTTATTAGCACTGATCGCTGTATTGGTGGCACTGGGGATGTCAGTGACACCCAGTCAGTTCCCCCCAGTGTCAGAATGCCCGCCGCAGTCCTCCCTCTATAAGTTGCTGATCACTGCCATTACTAGTAAAAAAAAAAATCCCAGTGTATATCTATCGCCATTTGCAAACACTATAACTTTCACGTAAACCAATTAATTTACACGTATTTGGATTTTTCTTCTTTTTTTTCTACCAAAGGCATGCAGCAGAATACATTGTGGCCTAAATTTATGACAAAATTGATTTTTAAAATTTTTTTACTGGACATGTTTAATAGTAGAAAGTCAAAAATATTGTTTTTTTTGTTCTCAAAATTGTCTTTTTTTTTTTTAATAGCTCAAAAAATTAAAAACCGCACAGGCGATCAAATACCACCAAAAGAAAGCTCAATTTGTGGGAAAAAAAGGATGCAAATTTCATTTGGGTGCAGCGTTGCATGACCGTTCAATTGTCAGTTTAAGTAACGCAGCACCGTATCACAAAAAGTGTCCTGGTCAACCACATGGAAGAAAAAATATATTTGAAATATATTTTAAAAATATTCTTCCCAAATATATTGACATATACTTGAAATACTAAAATTTTGGCCATATTCAATATATTTAAAAAAAAACTATATATATATATACTGAATGTTGAAATGCGTTTTATGTATATTACAAAATATATGAAAAATATTTTTAAAAATATATTTTTTAAAATATATTCTTCAGATTTTACCATATAAAAGAGCCATTTTAACATAAATTGTTATATATATTTGTAAATGCATTCCAAAAATGTAGATTTGTATTTTTAAAGACATACAGTATATTTGAAATGTATTTTTATAAAAACGCATTTCAACATACAGTATATATATATTTATATATATATATATATATATATATACCAGGGGCGGACTGACCATTCAAGCACTCGACCACTGCCTGAGGGCCCGGGGTAAGTAGGGGGCCCCATGAAATGCCCCTGGTACCTTTTTATAGGCTTTTTTGGGTGTGCTTTGAGTGTGGGCAAGGACACAGGGGCCCCATGATCCCCTATTGCCCAGGGGTCCCATGAGTTGTCAGTCCGCCCCTGATATATACTGTATGTTGTAATGCGTTTTTATTACAAAATATATGAAAACTATTTTTAAAAATACATTTCAAACATACTGTATGTCTTTAAAAATACAAATCTACATTTTTCATATATTTTGTAATATATAAAAATGCATTTCAACATGCAGTATATATATATATATATATATATATATATATATATATATATATATATTGAAATATATTTTGAAATATATTGAATATGGCCAAAATTGTAGTATTTCAAATATATGTCAATATATTTGGGAAGAATATTTTTTCAATATATTTCAAATATATTTTTCTTCCATGTGCAGGAAAGGGGATAAATCCTCAGGAGGGCAAGAAATGAGATTTGTTGAAATATTGTCTGAATTTTATCATCTGTGTATTGATATCTGTGCCTTAAAAGTCCCATTCGAAATCGGTTTTGTTAAATGCTTCCAATTGGGGAAGTGGCATGGTTTATCTTGGGGTGTGTGTGTGTGTGTGTGTGGGGGGGGGGGTAAAATATTCAATGATATTGCATATTTTCATTGTAGAATATGATACAATGTTTTTAAAATGTACTTGTAGGTGCCACCTTTGCAAAAGTATATGTGATGTCATGTGTAAAGCAGGACAAGTGTGACCTCTCAGGAAGTGTCACCCTTCCCCAGAATATGAGAATGAAGACGGGTACATCGTGTTGTAGAAGCGAAAACTGCACCCCGCCTCGTCCTTCCCGTAAGTGGCTCTATCTGCTGCCTTCCTATAAACAGCTTGACACATGTTGTACAAGGCTGATTTACTTACTCCTGTCCATCCAGTTCTGAGATTTACACAGCTCTTCCACAAACCACAGTCCTCACGGATCTCAAGGTTGCTGTTAGAAACCACGGGGCTCCATGCAGCCAGCTTGACAGCCCCCCCCCCACCAAAAAAAGGAAAAAAAGAACCAAAGAAACACACCACACACAGTTTCCTGTGCTGCAGTTATAAATGAACACAGTGAGACATATTGGGGTGGATTGCTAAGGGTGTAAAGGAATGAAAGGATCATGAGGATAGCAATTAATTTAGCATACGTGTTTCCCTAGTGTGATGCATCCGTGGGGACCACTTTTTCAGGAATTGTGCAACTGAAATCAATTTGTAGTTGACCATGGCACCATTTGCTCTGTTTTTTGACCCGAGAAAGTTTTTGTGGGAGATTTCCATGAGTGAGCTATGGCTTGGTCCCTCTACATATATAGCTGGCATGCCTATTTGCTACGCTGGAAATGTTGGGGATGGGTCTGTTTAGTAGGACTTCAGGGTAGACAAGGCTGACAATGCTGGTTGGGATTTGCGTACCGCAGAAGCACTATGCTGTGAGCCTAGAAGACAGGAAGTTAGGAGCACACTGGATTTTTGGCAGATCAACAGGTATTTTTCTGTTACTGTAGTATTTTCAAAGGGATTAGCCATAGAGAATGTACTCCTCCCCTCCATCCACAAACCCCTGCATTGCCCCCCACCCAGTGGTTTCACCTTGATAGTGTTCAGAGGATGTCAGGTACGCCCCGCCAAACCCTCTGGTGAAGAAGTTCTCCAGCAGGCCGATGGTCTGAGGCTTATCGGACATGGTGAGGGAGAATGGTCAGTGTGGTTTACCTTACCAAGCTGGCTAATCACCACACAGGCTGTAGACATAACACCCAATCAATCACCAGTGCCCCCAACATTCAGTTCTTCCCTCATCTTCTGAGTGGTAGCCAATTCCACTTATCAACTATGACTGGGCCTGGGGCAGCTGATTCATTTGTCCCACGTTAAACAAGTCCCTGGTCTTGGTTATGTTCCTGTCTCTTGCTCTGTTACCCTAGTGTTCTTGTAGTTGGTTCCAGACCAGGTGGTCCTCAGTCATCTGGCCTATGTGCCCGACAGTCACAAACTGCCACTGCTACACCAGCACTCGTACAACTCCGTGTCCCTATACTCCCAATGACCAATTCCAGGGGTTTTGGACAAGAGGTGCAACAGAAGATCCCTTATTAGTTTGGTCCCCACCAGGTACGTGAAAGAGATTAGCCACAAACTAATATCATTGCCATACCACCCGTGGCAGCAAACAACATGGAAGCACTAAAGGTTGAAGTAGGCCTTAGTTTTTCATCTTCATTGTCACAAGGACCAAGTGTGGCGACCCTTTGTTTATTACAGTAAAATAGGTGTTTTATAATCAGATACTAGTATATCTTTGTTATATTTTTTTACCTTAGTACCAAAGGACAGCTCAGAATCCAATGGATTGACATGCCTATCCTGCATTTCTGCTGACTCTACCTGGTGTTACACTTCAGATACGATGAAGTGTAAGGGGGATGAGAACATGTGCCTTCTCCAGACCACAAAAACATCAGGTCAGTAATACAGACAATTTTTTAAAAACATGTATTATTTACTTATTTTTCTACACTGTTTCTTTAAATTTGTAATCATTTTTATTGCTGTCACAAGGAATGTAAACATCTCTTGTGACAGCAATAGGCACATGGCAGGTACTCTTTATGGAGGGATCTGGGGCCTATTAGACCCCAGATGTCTCCTGTGCCCTTAAAAGCATCTGATCGCACCAAGATCAGTGTAATCATATCCTTGACTATGGTTGTCAGGAACCATCGCGACGCATGGGTCTACACATGCGTAGATGTCTGCCGAGACGTATAGGTGGCAGGGCACTAGGACCCAGGCGCACCCGTCGTCTGGACAGTACTAGGCAGGCACTGGGACCCAGGCTACGCCTGTCAGGTGCAGGGTGGGCTATTTAAACTAGCCCTGCACAGACACTTGTTGCCGAATGGTCTTTGTATCCTGTTACCTGTGTGTGAGTACTTCTGATCTGGATTGTTTTGACCTTGTTGCCTTCTCCCGTCCTGACCCCTTGGCTTGCCTGACTCTGCTCCTGGATGTTCCCGTTTAGATCTGACCTCCTGGTATTGACCCTGCGTGTGACCCGACTATCCTTTGCCTACCGTTTTGTACCTTACCGATCCGCTAGTTACCGACCCGGCCTGCATGACTCTGATTTAGCTCATCCATCCACCCACCCCGCAGGGATCACTAGGCTCCCTTACATCAGACTCCTAGCTCTCTGGAGCCCCTGTCAGACTCCTCTACCCCTGTTGGAGATACCTGGTAGTTGCGACCTGGTACCGGAGTGCTCCAAGTCCATCCCCACCATCAGGGGCCCTGGTGAACAAGTGCTCCGGTGCTTAGACTCCGCACTCTGGGGAGGTTCTACCGGGGGACTGATAGAGGTGCTGTCAGGCGGTCCGTTACAATGGTAGAATAGATGTCCCCCCAAGCTCTAGCAGATGACTGCTAGGCAATACTCCCAAAACTCAGCACCCCTCACCTCTTCATTTTGCAAATAAAGAAGACCAAACCATAAGTGGAGTAAAATGGCCATTATTAACAATTCAACTGAAATTAACGCGAAACATTCCTTAACACAGAAACAGATAACCTGTTGGTGTTGGAAGGCACAAAACACATTCCATTATTCCCTGTGGAACCTTAACCATAATAGGCCTCCAGCCGCAACACACCGGCTTGGAGACAAGACACTCTACCTTCAGTGAGCTACCTCCACATTCCAGTTAAACCTTTGTTAATAGGAATGCACCCGAGGACACCATACCACCGATGGGTCCCGACCATTCTCTTAACCCAAAACTTTTCCATCTCCCAAGACCAAGAACCACCACAGCATGCCAGGGTGAACCCTTACCCATGTGTGCCCCTCCATACCCTCAATGCTCACTGTATTCCATCCTGCAAACCCAAAGACCGCATGTCTGTCTCCACTGCATTGAGGTGTACACTGTTGCCACCCAGATAGCACCAAGTGTTGGTCTCTAATTCCAAGTGCCGGATAATAACCCCCCCCCCCCGTTACGAATCATCTGTCAACCTCCTTGTTAACCTTTATGTGGGCCTTATTAAGCTGCTCCACAGACCTAGCCATATACCTCTTAGATTGTAATCTCCAAGGAGCAGGGCCCTCCTAACCCTCTTGTATTGAACTGTATTGTTGCTGTATTGTCTCTCTTTATATTGTGAAGCGCTGAGCAAACTGTTGGCGCTATATAAATCCTGTATAATAATGATATGCCAGGATGTGCTGGCAACAATGTCGGACCACAATACAAGTATATCAGGAAATGCCATGCGTAACTGAAGGAAATCAAATTTGACGTCCCAAATCAGCTCCCGCATGGACCTGACCCCTAGATCATTTGACGTGCAGCAACAAAATGTCAGGCGTGCAAAACGATGCACCTCCTGGAGGACCCTGCTCCACATCATTCCTGGTACGCCAATCCAGCGGACACAAGCCGACTGCCTGGAGAAACCGAGCTGCCTGCCATTGGGCAGAACATCCGCTCACCTGGCCCCCCAAAACACGTACTAGTGACCAAGTATCCAGACGCGGCAAGCCGCACCATCTGAAAAAGAAGAACAAGAAACCACAGGAATGAACCAAAACAAGACCTGGATGCTGAGGATATGTCCCCTCTTCCTGACACCAGACCCTCCCACTGACATCCTGGCCTTCCTCTTGGTAGAGCGCCCAGTGTCCTGGCCACGTGACGTTCTCAGCCCAGAGCTGCTCCTCTGCTCAACCGCTCCAGCGGGAACTCAGAGGGGTAGGGGAACTGCTGACCGCAGGTGGTGACAGCCCAGTAGCCGCAGCAGGCTGCCTCCCACGTTGAACCTCCTCCCTGACAGGCACCTCATCAGGGGAATAGTCTGGATGGTCCCACAAATGCTGCTGAGTGGGCAGGGGAGAGGCAAAGGCTAACCGAGGCCCCCCACCTGTTGAGCTCCACCTATGAAGAGGATTCCTCCCAGGCACAGTGCCGGCCGAGGTGGATGAGAGTCTTGCTGGCAGGCCTGAAGGGTCCCTGTCAGGGCTCCAAACCTGGTGCAAAGCTCTGGGGGCAGATTCTGAGCTAATATGGTCCAGAGGCCTAGACCTCAGAGCATTCAGGAACTCCTGCCCCCCTGCTGCCATCCCCGGTCCCCCAGCACAGAGGAGACATGTTCCTACAGCCAAGCAGTGCCCCTCTTAGCAGCAGCAGCCCGCAGCTGGGCCAGCAGTTGGTCCAAATAATACATCTTCACTAAAGAGGGTCTACGTGGAGACAGCAGAAGTTTCTTCCTCCATCCGACGATCTCCACTGGAAACATGTGACCCGGCACCACTCCCTATAGTACCCAAGACCCCACTCAGCACCGAACCAACCACCCAATCAGGTATACTTGTATCTGCTGCTGCTAACCTATCCTTAACCCATTCACCCTGTCATGTCTGCCCTCCACTATTTTTTTTTTATTGCTCCGGGCCCTTACTTTAAATTTTTGTAAAATGGGGCAGTTCACTTCCGGGGGAACCGCAAGTGACAAAGTGCAGGTTGCTTCCAGTTTCCTATAGCAGGGGTCTCCAAACTTTCTAAAAGTTTATTATCCTTCAGACTTCAGAGGGGCCAGACTGTGGCCGGTTAGAGTAGAAAATTCCTGGCGTTGGTGACAAAGTCCCATTGTTGGTGTCAGTGAGAGTAATAGTTTCCCATCATTGGTGTCATTGGGAGAAATAGTGCCCCATCATTGGTGTCATTGGGAGGAATAGTGCCCCATCATTGGTGTCATTGGGAGGAATAGTGCCCTATCACTTCAGTCAGTAAGAGGTCTAGTGCCCCATCATTGGTGTCATTGGGAGGAATAGTGCCCCATCATTGGTGTCATTGGGAGGAATAGTGCCCTATCATTTAAGTCAGTAGGAGGTATAGTGCCACAGCATTTTAGTCAGTGGGAGGAATAGTGTCCCTTTAATGGTATCAATGAGTGGAATAGTGCCCCATCATTGGTGTCAGTGGGAGTAATGCTGCACCATTATTAGAGTCATTCGGATGAACTGTATCCCATCATTGGTTTCAGTGGGAGGAATAGTGTCCGGTCATTGGTGCCAGCGGGAGGAATTATGCCCCATTGTTAATGTCAGAGGGAGGAATAGTTCCCCAAGGGCCAGATAAAGGCAAGCAAAGTTCCATATCCGGTCCCTGGGCCTCAGTTTGGAGACCACTGTTCCATTGCATAGATCTTATCTGGGACCTTCCGCTCCACAAAAAGCTCTATGGTAAGCCAATGGAACTAGTGAGATGTAGAGCCCAGAGAGGCACTGGCGGGTGGTGGGTGCAACCCTTTCCGCTACCTGTAAAAGCTAATCAGCCACTTGGATGGCTTTTACAAAAAAAAAGCTGAACGCCTCCTGGAAAAAACTATATCTGGCTGATGCCTGTACATCATCCCAGTATAACCATTTGAAGCACCGACGTAAAAGTACGTATTTCAGTCTTCAAGAGGATATAGAGCCATATTTTAAACCACATTGATATGTGTTGGTGCTACTAAGATGAAATTGCCATTACAGTTTTATTTTTTTTAAATATTTGTTGGAAAATGTAAATTTCACAAACTTTATCATGTATTTATTTTTTTTACAGCATCACGTGGTTGTGCCACAAAAAGCATCTGCGATTTTGGCAGCCAAACTCATAGCGCCCAAGGAGTAACGATAGATGTTAAATATACCTGTAATAGTGGTAGTATTGGACTGCACAACGACTTCTGCCTCCCAGCTTTGATTTGTATTTTCTTTTTAAAGTTATTGATTTGAAATGTCTAAAAAAAAAAAAAAAAGTCTTCTAGACTATATACAAATATATATATATATATACAGTATATATATAAAATATAGACAAATATACTGTGTGTGTATATATATATATAATTACCGGTATATATACAGTGGGGCAAAAAAGTATTTAGTCAGCCACCAATTGTGCAAGTTCTCCCACTTAAAAAGATGAGAGAGGCCTGTAATTGGCATCAACTATGAGAGACAAAATGAGAAACAAAATCCAGACAATCACATTGGCTGATTTGGAAAGAATTTATTTGCAAATTATGGTGGAAAATAAGTATTTGGTCACCTACAAACAAGCAAGATTTCTGGCTCTCACAGACCTGTACCTTCTTCTTTAAGAGGCTCCTCTGTCCTGCACTCATTACCTGTATCAATGGCACCTGTTTGAACTTGTTATCAGTATAAAAGACACCTGTCCACAACCTCAAACAGTCACACTCCAAACTCCACTATGGTGAAGACCAAAGAGCTGTCGAAAGACACCAGAAACAAAACTGTAGACCTGCACCAGGCTGGGAAGACTGAATCTGCAATAGGCAAGCAACTTGGTGTGAACAAATCAACTGTGGGAGAAATAATTAGAAAATGGAAGACATACAAGACCACTGATAATCTCCCTCGATCTGGGGCTCCACACAAGATCTCACCCCGTGGGGTCAAAATGATCACAAGAACGGTGAGCAAAAATCCCAGGACCACACGGGGGGACCTAGTGAATGACCTGCAGAGAGCTGGGACCAACATAACAAAGGCTACCATCAGTAACACACTACGCCGCCAGGGACTCAGATCCTGCAGTGCCAGACGTGTCCCCCTGCTTAAGCCAGTACATGTCCGGGCCCATCTGAAGTTTGCTAGAGAGCATTTGGATGATCCAGAAGAGGATTGGGAGAATGTCATATGGTCAGATGAAACCAAAATAGAACTGTTTGGTAGAAACACAACTCGTCGTGTTTGGAGGAGAGAGAATGCTGAGTTGCATCCAAAGAACACCATACCTACTGTGAAGCATGGGGGTGGCAACATCATGCTTTGGGGCTGTTTCTCCGCAAAGGGACCAGGACGACTGATCCATGTACAGGACAGAATAAATGGGGCCATGTATCGTGAGATTTTGAGTGCAAACCTCCTTCCATCAGCAAGGGCATTGAAGATGAAACGTGGCTGGGTCTTCCAACATGACAATGATCCTAAACATACCGCCCGGGCAACGAAGGAGTGGCTTCGTAAGAAGCATTTCAAGGTCCTGGAGTGGCCTAGCCAGTCTCCAGATCTTAACCCCATAGAAAACCTTTGGAGGGAGTTGAAAGTCCATATTGCCCAGCGACAGCCCAAAACATCACTGCTGTAGAGGAAATCTGCATGGAGGATGGGCCAACATACCAGCAACAGTGTGTGCCAACCTTGTGAAGACTTACAGGAAACGTCTGACCTCTGTCATTGCCAACAAAGGATATATAACAAAGTATTGAGATGAACTTTTGATATTGACCAAATACTTATTTTCCACCATAATTTGCAAATAAATTCTTTCCAGATCAGCCAATGTGATTGTCTGGATTTGTTTTCTCATTTTGTCTCTCATAGTTGAGGTCTCCCTATGATGCCAATTACAGGCCTCTCTCATCTTTGTAAGTGGGAGAACTTGTACAATTGGTGGCTGACTAAATACTTTTTTGCCCCACTGTATATATGTGTGTATATATATATATATATATATATATATATATATATATATATATATATATATATATATAAAATAAAGACAAATACAAAAAGGATGATTTATGCAGACAGATTATATTATATATATGGACTATATACAAATATATATATAAATATATATATACATATACAGTATATATATAAAATATAGACAAATATTTATATATTTTGCTGAGCACAGTATAAATGAAAACTACAAATGTATTAGATTGATTTAGGCTCTATTCACATTTGTGCAATTTGACATATGACTTTGGACACTAAAGCTGCATGGCAAGTCGCACCCCATGTTTTTCAATGTCAACCATTCAAATATGTCCAGCTTAAAGAGGTAGTAAACCACATCCAATAAAAAAAAGGAAAAAAAAACCCTTGCAAGGTAAAGGCATAATGTGTCGGTATGCATTGCATACTAGCACATTATTAACCACTTGTCCTCCAGAGGATTCCCCCCCCCCCCTTCCTGACCAGGCCATTTTTTGTGTTACGGCGCTGCGTTACTTTAACTGACAATTGCATGGTCATGCAACGCTGCACCCAAATGAAATTTACGTCCATCCTTATTTCCCACGAATTGAGCTTTTTTTTTTGGTGGTATTTGATCGCCTGTGCGTTTTTTACTGACTATTTTGAGAAAAAAAACAATATTTTTGACATTTGGCTATTAAACATG